>NC_050523.1:10505690-10512174 GCF_002922805.2 Oryzias melastigma | reverse complement strand
TCAGTCACTATCTTGTGCGCACCAGTTAGTAACTTATGCGCACCACTTACTATCTCGTGCCCACAAGATAGTAAGTGGTGCGCACCACTTACTATCTGTCTGCTTCCTCATCCTCAGCCATTCTCAAAGTAACTGTAGCTACAGGCAGTAAGTGGTGCGCACCATTTACTATCTCGTGCGAACGAGATAGTAAATGGTGCATACCATTTACTATCTCGTGCCCATCACTTAGTAAGTGGTGCCCACAAGATAGTAAGTGGTGCCCACCAGTTAATAATTGTTATTTTTTTTTTTTCACTTTCATTTTTTTCCCAATGTTCCTTTAGGGGCTCCGTATTTTCCCAATTTAGGTTACAAGCTTGTTTTATTTCATGTTTTATTAGAGTTTGTTGTGATGAATGAGTTTAAAGCTGATGTCGTACCAACCTATCCAGCAATGGCAGTTTCACTGTCCCTTCCCTTCAGTGTTGGAACATACAGATACTTTTGGGACCGCTCGGAGCCAGGGGTCAAACCCATCGACCACTGAGGAAGGAGGAAGTTGATCCACCAAATCACCATGGGTCCAACCTCAAATCCACGGGAGAGACCGTTTCGCCACACAGTCTTGTGTCCTGCCCCTAACCTGGGTGAGAAGCGTTTTGGTGAGCCAGAAGGTCCATTCTGTTCGGGAACTCTTATCAGAGAGTAGTCATAGTGGTTGTGGCGTGACTAATGAACGGACTCGCCAGACACACCGATGGGTAACTTTACTTAGCCGTGTTCGAATGATCAGGTTACCGCGGAGGAGGCCGGCCAACTGCCCCAGCAGTCAGCTATCCACCTACCCTTCTGGATACCATCCATCCATCCATTTTCTTGACCGCTTCTTCCCTTTCGGGGTCGCGGGGGTGCCGGAGCCTATCCCGGCCACTGATGGGCGAAGGCGGGGTACACCCTGGACAGGTCGCCAGTCTGTCTCAGGGCCTCAATCACACACCCATTCACTCTCACATTCACACCTAGAGGCAATTTAGAGTCACCAATTAACCTATGAAGCATGTTTTTGGACGGTGGGAGGAAGCCGGAGTCCCCGGTGAAAACCCACGCATGCACGGGGAGAACATGCAAACTCCACACAGAAAGGTCCCAGCCGGGATTCGAACCGGGGCCTCCTCGCTGTGAGGCAAGAGCACTAACCACTGCGCCACCGTGCAGTCCCCTTCTGGATACACCACATAATTTTTTTCTTGTTAATATATTAAAGTTGTAAATTAAAAACTTTAAATGTTGTAAATTTAGACTTTAAATTTACAGGGAAAAAAAAGTCATAGATTAACAAGAAGAAAAACCAAAGCTGTTTATTCCCAGACAGGTTATAAAAACGAGCAAATTCGGAACCTTTTGGCGACTCAATTTCAAATTATTATCAGCATAAGAACCCTGAAAATAATATGCAGAAAACTGGGCCTGCTTCTGCACATGGTGTTCAGTTCGACTCAAATCTCACATTATTATTTTTATTTTCATGCCACTAATCTTGTAAATTTACAAGAAAAAAGTTGTAAATGTGAGTTTTTCTCATACATTTACGACTTTAATCTCTTTATATTACTTTTTGTTGCTGGTAACCCTAATACTTCCTCGTTGTCAGTTAGAACTGACTCTCATAATTTTTTTGTATGAAATATTGACCTTTGACACACTTTTTTTTTCAAAGTTGGAGCCATAAACTTTCATGTCATAAACTTTTTTACCAAGTTTCTTCTGTCTGACTTTGTAGTTGCTTCTTGTGTCAAGGTTTTTTTTTCTCCACCATTCCATAACTTCTTTAGAGAAAAAAAAACTCTCATAGCTTGTTAGACCACCCCTCCTTCCTCTTTTCAAAAATTCCAATATTCCAAGAATCCAGCCTCAGTTTCTCCATTTTCCAAAGAGTCCCGTGATGTCTTAGAAACGAAGCAGCTGAAATGGCACGATGAAAGCAAACAAGCAGCAATGTTCAAATTAAGGTAATTGAATTGACAGGATTGTGTTTCCATGGTGCAACAACACCAGCTGAGGTATGCAGAGAAACAAACACCAATGTGATCACGGCTAATCATTCTGGACTGGATCCTGCTGGCACTGAAGACTTTTACGACATCTGAACGACTGATTCCAACACGACATCTCTTCCTGATCCCGTAATCCGAATGTTTGTGTTGTTCTACATTAATGAGTTTCCTAATTAAATTCATTGATCTGCAAACATTTTACTTCTTTGGTTCTTAAGGGAGAATATAAAAGCATAAAACAATAGTTTGATTTGAACATTTATTTTTTTTTAGAAACAAACATTTTAAATGAAAGTATAACATAAACCATAATATTTACTATTTTTATAGTATTGAAACTAAAATTAGATAAAGAAAATAGGCTTATGGTGTCAGCAATTTAAAACATTTAAACACTAAATTACATTAATACATAATAAAAAATGACAAATTACTTGAATAACAAGGGAATTTAATCTTGCACAACTGTCTGATTCACTCAGGTTTGCTTTTTAAAAAGTGTTTTCAGTTTATAATAGAAATTTACAGTTATTCAAAGTTGAAGGTGTGAAGGTTTTTGTGCTTTGCAAATAATGTTTGCAGATGGAAAAAAACAGGAGTTGCTTTTTCAAAAGTTTTTAGGATTTAGAAAAAAAAATTGTTTTGCAGGAACTTTGTAGCTTTGTGACTGGAGTTGACTTTTGGGCTATTTTTTTATTTTTTTTTTTACCAAAAAATGTCAAAGAACCCAAATAAAATGTTCCCTTTAAAAAAAAAAAGATTAATTGTTGTACTGAGGGACTATAGCTAAAAAGAGACATTTATCTATATATGTGTTCCAAACTTTTTATTTCACCTTTTTTTTACGAATTAGTAGGAATTAGGAGGAATCACATGAAATTAGAGTAAATGTATTTATTATTTTAATTAAAGTTTAAACTTTTCCAATTTTTCTATGGATAAATTAATCTTTGTTGATACAATTTTATTTTTTTGTTATGTTAAATAAATTAAAATGCTTTCAGATTTGTTACATTAATTAAAAAAACCCACAAATTAATATTTTGTAATTAAAAATTATTTTGTTCCCATTTTTCTAAGGTGAAATTATTCTTCATTAACATACTTTATTTTTTATGTTAAATAAATTGAAATATTTTTGGCATGTTAGAAGAATTTAAAAAAAACTCCAAACCTCCAAATCTTTTTTATTTATTTAAACTTTTTCAGTTTTTCTAAGGTGAAATTGTTATTTATTAATGTAATTAATTTTTTTGGTTTGTTAAATAAATTTTAAAAAAGCTTCAAACCTCCAAATTATTACTTTTTAATTAAATTTAACCTTTTTCAGTTTTTCTTGGGTAAAATTATTCTTTATTAACATAATTTCTTTTTTAATATTAAATTAATACATTTTAAAAAGCTCCAAACTCAAAATATTTAAAATGCTTCTATCTAAAATCAGCTTAAATCTTTTTGTTGTGGGATATTTATGTAACTTGTAGCACACATTTGACATATTTTTCTTCTTTTAGCTTTCAGCAAATGCTGGATTACATGTTTCATTGCAAAAATCCCTGCTGGAGTCGCTCTGGACACTTCTTGGATTACATTGTTGTAATCGAGGCATCTCTGCTCAGTTTGTAATAAAACCTTCAGACCCTTTTTTTTTATTGACCTCATTTCAAGCGGCCTCTGTGTTCTTAGCTGTCTTACAATAAAATGACAGCAATGCAAGTTTCTATATAAAGGGCGTGACTGCAGGAGTGTGACTGATAAGAAAGACAGAAACTATCTGGAAGGCATGGGTGAAATGTGACCAGACTCAGTTGAGTTTGATCTTTTGGCCGCTAACATCTGTTCCTGCTCCTGTTGCTCCAACAGCTGTGTGGTGACTCCACGCCAAATTAAACTGGTCCGTTCAGGTCCTGAAGGGTTTGTAGTTTGTCCAAACTCCACTGGAGGTCAGCAGAACACAGGACCCTTTAATAGTACTTGGGGGTATTTAAGTCTAAATAATAATTTACTTTGCAGTGGAAGTGGTCTTTTAGACACTTGATTACAAAGTGAGTTATCCTAAAAGAACTCTTAAAGATTTTACTAATTTAAAAAAGTTCTTGTTCCATGTATTTTTATTGGTTTTATAACGACATTATTTTACATGTATTGCAGAATTTTAATCTTTCAAAGACACTTTAGTCTGTGTGATGTTTTATTGTTCACAAACACTAAAAACTGAGTGCAATTCACATGCAGGAGCTCTAACATCCTCTCGAGCAAAGCTGCCCAATCCTGGTCTTCAGTCTATCCCTCAAGGCCTTGATCTACTTCTCTGTGCGTTTTCCAGTTCTCCCTGGACTTTGCCGGTGTGTTCAATCAGCCAGAATGGGAAGATACCTGAGTCAGCAGAAAATAGTGCAGAGAGAACTGTAGAGCAGATGGATAGATCTTATGGATAGAGTTGGACAGCCGTACCCTGTAATGATTGGGAAGGATGCTCTGGGATTTTCCATCTGTGGCCTTTCTCATAGCAAATGGACACTACAAGTTTACTTATGTCTACTCCGAATTTTTCCCTTCCCCTCCATTTAAAGGGGTATTTTTAGTGTAAGTGTGTCTGGGGAAATGTATTCACTCTCCAAGCGGAGGGATACAAAGTCCTGCATCGCGAAGGTAAACTTTGCTGAGAAGCACTTTTCTTCATGTGGGTGAACTCTGAACAACACAAGTTTATATTTAAATGTAAAGTTACTTTTTGTTGCAGCGTGACCTTTTTTAAAGTTATAAAACCGCTGTTGTTAGCTCCGCGCTAAAGCTAGCGGACCAGCAATTGTTGGCAACATCATTTTTGTTTATTCTTTTGCTTTTGAGCAAAAATATGTTTTCCTACTTATATTCTTGAAACTGTTGTGAACTTTAAATTTTTTTTTTCATTTGTGACTCTTCAGTTACATGTCACTTGAAAAAATAAAGCCAGAGAAAAGTGAGTAATGACATTTTAGTCCATTTTTTTCAGACCATAAATGAAAATGTACTTTATTGTGGTGTATTGTGATATATTTAGTCATTGTGATATAAAATAATTTATATTGTGATATACAAAATGCACTAATACCTGCTATATTTAAATGTATACTCTAGTATGCTTAAAAAATAAACTTGAAGGGGAACTGATTTTTGCTATGGGGTTGACCTTAGTAAATATTTTTTTTAATTTTTCCTTAAAAAACTGAACATGATTAAGAATAATTATTATCTTTAATTTGCAGAACTTATGACATTTTTTAAAAAGGCGTACTGGAAATACAAGAAGGAAAAAAACAGAAGTAACACTGTCTTTTAGATTTATACTTTATGAGATTAACATTTTGTTAGATTAAAAAAAGGAAAAATATATTTTTTTTCAACATGCTGGAGTTATTAAAAAAATAACCAAAGGATAAAAGTTGGAATCAATATAAAACAAAGTTGAATCAAATGCTGGAGATCAAATAGGTTCTTGCTCTTTTGTTAAGTACAACTACACTAGAGGGCGCTGTGATCCGACACTGGTGACTACATTTTCTTCTTTATTTCTCAAGAATTGTTTTCAGTCCTAAACTTACAGCACTGAGATATTTGGTTGTCATTTATTTACTTGTTTATAGTATTGAGATATTTAGTTGTCATTTATTTACTTATTGATTTCTGCTTGTGTGGATTTGCTTGTAAAAATCAAAAAATCTTTGGTCTGAAATATTTCTTCTGATTTGACACCATATTGAAACAAGTGAAAACTGTTAAGGAAGAAGTGGCTGGTTGTTTTGGGTTTGGTTGTCGTGACAGCTCTTCGCATCAACACCCAGCAGCTCTTCCAAACTAGAATCCAGCAATTTGTGGCTCAAAAAACAGCCGTAACCATTTTACAAAGCCTTAAAAATATCCCACTACTTCAAAAAGCTAGTTTAGAGAAAGAAAAAGCACAAAAGTGCTGTACTTACTGATACGTTTCTAAAATCAGAGACTAAAAGTGGAAAAATGAGGTGCTAATGTAAAAACAGAAAAGGGCTTCAGTTAGAAAAAGAAGAAGCTTCCCCTTTTTTGGAAAGATTGTAAACAAAACAAAAAGGCTGAGAACAAGCAAGACGTGTTTTGTGATGAAGAAGAAGACTGTTTTTGCAAACATTAGTTCAAACTCATGAATCAGAAAAACTTTTGATGCGTATCTGAGAAGACACGCTTGACCCCAAAGTGAGGATAAGTTCAGATGATGAGTTTGATGTTGTGTGCTTTTGCAATAAATCACTTTGTTGTTCAAGGTGAAATATTGTTGAAAACCTTGCACTTTAGCAAGATTTAGTTTTGGGTCAGCCTTGGAGGACTGTGTTTTGTTATTACTTGTATGCTTGGTAGATAAAAGAGCTGTAGAGCCACAATTTCTATTCTTTTCCTCACAATTCTGTTGCATACTCTGAATATCACAATTGATT
>NC_050523.1:10469193-10504151 GCF_002922805.2 Oryzias melastigma | reverse complement strand
AGTATTTGGTGAGGACCATGTAGTATTTGGTGAGCAACAGTTTGTATTTGGTGAGCACCAGTTAGTATCTGACAACAGTTTGTATTTGGTGAGCACCAGTTAGTATCTGACAACAGTTTGTATTTGGTGAGCACCAGTTAGTATCTGACTCTCACCAGATAGTATATTTCTTTTTCTAAATTGGATTTTATTTTTTATGTGACTTTATGGGTTTCTTAAAATCTGATTAAGAAATCCTAATTTCCTCCAAGGTACGAAAACATAATAGAACAACTGTAGTTGTTTTTTGTTTTCCACTAAAACTCTTGAGTCAGAAATCCAGGTAATTAGTTTAATCACAATCTGTTGATATTTTATTGTTTTCTTCTGTTTTCTTTTGTGTGTCCAAAGAATGCAGATGTGTTTGTAATCATTCCAGATTTCAGACTGAGTGAGAACAAATATATCGTCTTGTGCCACACACAGTTGACAATACTTCATCATTGTTTCCTTTGTTTTCCTTAACGCTTCCTCTGTTCTGTCACGATCCATCTGGTGCAGCACTAATCAACCACCAACTAATTTGCTTATTTGAACTCAAGTTTTTGTTTTAAAAATTTAATCATTAAAAAAACTGCATTTGTTCTTCTAGTTTAAAACAATTTATACTTGACAACTACTGTTTCAGTTTGGTAGAATATTTAGCTTTGAAATTGAAATATTTTACTTTTTTGCTTAAAGTTTTGCTGAAGTAAGTTTTATACCATTATAGATATTGTATACTCTAAAGATCAGTTATGTTTTTGGTCAATATAACCAAATAAAATAAAAGAAGGCCCATTTCACACCCCTTAAAAAAGGTTTGGTCAGTATTCTAGGAAGGCGCGACATCTATCACACCTCCTTCTTTAAATGTATCCAGCTGTTATCAGAAGATAACCTTCAAATGTTGAAGGATCAGGAAACCATTAGACGACTGGTAGGTGTCTGATGTTGGGGCAGCACAGAGATAGTTGGGAGATTTTTTCCTGGCATGAAGTTCAGAGGGATTTTCCTCTCCGTGCTGCTGAAAATGTTGATTTTCATGGGGGACGTGTGGCGCTGAAGCAAAAAGCAAATGTTTAGTTTAAAAAAAGACATAACCTGGGGGATGTTTTTTTTTTTTTCTTCCTCGACTTTGATCCTGTTCAAATAAAAAGCTCATCTTGTCCCCGTTAACGTCACTGATAGTGAATCAAATTTCCTTTACATTCATTTATAGGAACTGGTTAAACTTCACACATGACGCTGGATGTCTTATCAGGCGACACGCATATTGGGAGCTGCGTCTACAAACATTACTGAGATTAACTTGAAATGGACTTTCATGTTTGACTATACTACTTTTACATATGACTCCGACTTGGCGTAAAACTTCCGTTTGTCCTCCTTGACTTGCTGGAAACAAAGTTAAAGCTCAGCCATAACAGTCGGAGCCCCACCTCAGCAGGAGCATTCAAGCGAGGACGTCAGATCAAACAACTACTGTGAGCTAACCAAACAGCAGAATGCCCTCGATTGTCATGTGTTTCTGTGCTTCACTGAGGATCCCCCCCCTCCTCTGCGGGTACTTTTTCACCAGTCATTTGAGGATTGATTCAAACCCAGAGTAATAAATCTAACCTACACATATTTGTCGTTCAGTTTGCACTAATGCGCTGTTACATCATGCTGCAACACAAAATGTTTGCTTTGAGATGACCTTCTGTTTGAGAAGATAAGTAGTCCTGATAATTGTGAACCCATCCAAGAAGATAGGAGCATAGAGGGGAAAAAAAATAGTTTGTCTTTATCCGTTTACTGTAGCTCACTATAACATGCTCCAATCTTCTTTTATTTTCCATTATTTCCATTTTTTTACATTTTATTTTTAGAATGGACCTAACTCATGAGATGCCCTTGAGTGACTTGCTTATGGTTGGTGTAACTAGATAGAAATGAACATGTCAAAATATTAGTTTCTTTTGACGAATGAGGCAAAATAGCAGTTTTGGTTTTTCTTTCAAAATAAAGGTTTATAAACTATCATCGTTTCTGATTATCTTTTGATCTATTTTAAAAGTGTTTTTTTTTTTTCACAAAAAAACAAATAAGTGTCATTTGCCAGGACATAAGTTCTGTAGTTTCATTAGAAATTCCCCTCTGAGTTTTGGGTATGAAAATTGGTGCAGAGTAAGCCTGCCCTCATTACCCATCATCGCTCTCCCACTAGCTTACAGCCCCTCACAAACCCAACCTAAGGCTCAATCTGAATTCTTCCCTTCTCTCTTCCCCTCCATTTGAGGGGGCAGATGTTAACACTTTAATTTATTTAATGACTCTTTGTTGTAGCATGACCTTTTTAAAGTTATAAAAAAGCTGTTGTTATATTCAAACACTGGAAGCTCCATGTTAATGCTAGTGGACTGGCGATAATTGGTGATGTCATCGAACGAACGTGACATCGAAATATGAGACATCATTTTTTTCAAAACTCTCCGTTTTCAGGGCTAAATGAAGGGGAAGGGAGAAGGGCTGTGGAGGAGGGAAGAATTCGGATTCGGTGGTGCAACAAAAATGGCGAGTCATACCTGAGTTATCCAGTTGAGTCAAAGACCAGATCAGACAAGGACAACAAGGACGTAAATGGATCTATTTGTCTACGAGTGGATGTATCGGAATGGAGCGGAGCAAGGCCGATTGTAGCACCTATGTTACCGATACATGGATTTTTTTCACTTGATTCACAATAATTTGATTAAAGAAATACTCAGAAATGCAGTTTTAAGCTCGATTTTCTTTACATCTGTCCTCCATCATGAGAAAAATCCAACAAGAACACAACAAAAGCACTATTTTCATTGGAGTGGGTCTTTAAGGATTCTTTGCATGCAAAGATCCTTGGTCTTTCTTTTACTCCCTCATCCTCTACAGGCTGTTCATACATTGTCTGGGGCGACTCTGGGGACTTACAGTAACACTTTGAACACAGAGTGAATGACTGGATACCCATAACCAAGTATCTCACTCACTGTAGAGCAAGAAATCCAGCATAAATTTGCGGGTTTTGGTTTGATGTGCTGCAAAAGACATGAATTTTTTACATACCACATTTGGCAGGGCATTTCTTTACATAAAGCGGTGTGTGGAGAACCTAAAAAGCCCGTCTGGTATTTGTGTCCGCCACTGATCAGGACAAGAGGAGGTTTAAGGGGCACTTTTATTTTGACATTTTGAGGAAGTTTTGCAGCCATGGTAATTATGACAGTAGGAACAAATCCTTGCAGATGTATAAGGACTCAAACGCTTAAGTATTATCTAGAGAACTGGGGTTTAAGCCTGAAAACTCCAACAGGAATGAAGTGGAATGAGATTGGCTGAAGGTGAAATGCAGAAGATCTGATGATGAGCAACAAAAAGAAGAAGCAGCTGTGCTGGTTATAACAACAGCAAATAGATGCGTCATAAAGAGGCAGAGGAGCTTCAACAAATTTTCACATACAGCGTATGCTGTCTAGAATCAACCTTTTTGCCATCTTTACCCAATGTTTTCGTAAATGAAATGTCATAATTTTTTAAAGTTTTTATTTTGTGTTTACCTATTAGGGCTTTTGCACCGAGCACACCTGTTTTTACATATTTTTTCCCATTTTTTCATGAGATGAGCTCAAAGATCTGAAACATTTTCTACTTAAATTAGCTCAAATATTTTTCTCAAATATTGTTCACAAATCTGTCTAAATCGGTGATAGTTAGCAGGGCTGGGTTAATAAAATTGATTAATCGGTTTGAATCAATCTAAGCTTATTAGTTCAACATTCGATCCATAAAAGTAGATCGATCTGACGCATTAAGCTAAAGTTTGCTAGCTTGATGCTAACGCATAATGGGATTTCCCATAGGACGGCTAATGCTAACACTCAGTCGACCTAAATATACATTGCTGACTAAATGAACATCATTATATACTCCCAGGCAAATAATTTCTAAACTCTTTTAAGGAAATATTTTTCAAAAGAAACCATTTGTGGTCTCAAACATGTTTTTTGCTCATTTTCTTCTTATTCTGGAATAAGGTGTAATGCTATAACTCAATCGCCACCTAGTGGCCAAACTAAAACGCCCTCTAGGAGAGGCAGAACAATTGTTGGAGCTTGTCAGTTTGAGAATCCATGTAACACTGTATGGTATTAACAATCTCATTATAATTTCACTATAATATTTTACAGTATTTGAACTGTATCCAATTATTATAAATATCTTTAAAACATGTATATAGATTATTAATGTTTTTCTAAACAAATGTGTCTAAATGTGTAAACCGTGTGAACTCAAAATTAAATTGAATCAAATTTAATTGAGAGGATCAAAAGAATAATAATAATAAAAAAAGAATTGAATTGATTGTGGAAATTATTGGCGATACCATCCCTAATAGTTAGTACTTATTTTTTTAAATAATCCATCCCACCCTACAGGCGTGCCACTTCAAGATTATACAGCTTATTTATAACACAGATGTGCCTCAGACTGACCACAGTAAAAAGCCATTCTGATATCTGCCATTTTGTTTTATTGGGGGGTCTAGGAGTCAAAAAAGCGGTCAGTATCTGGTGTGACCACCATTTCCATGAAAGGACTGGAATATCCTTGCAACACGAGGAAGGGTATTATCATGCTGATGTTCTTGGATGAGCCTCTGGATCTTGTCACAGTATCTCAGTGTATTCAAAATAACATCAATAAAATGTCCATAGCATAACATATGCATGCCCAGACCACAATCCCACCGCTGCCATGGGTCTCTCGACAACCTGATTCACTCTATACAAAGGATTTATGTTGCATTGCATGAGGCAAATGGTGATACTGAGTCTCCAGACCCCCCCAGTAAAATAAAAACAGCATGTTTCAGAACGACCTTTTATTGTGACCAGACTAAAGGGTGCAATAATCATGCTGTCTGATCAGCATGTTCGTATGACGCACCTGTGAGGTGAGATGGTTTATATCAGCAAAATACCATAAATTTATACAAATTTTTGAACAGTATTTGCGAGAATTTGCAGAAAATGTTTCATATCTTTCATGACAAATAGGAGCAAAAACAAAGGTTTTGTTCAAAATACAAAACTGCAACACAGAAGTCAGCAGTCTACCGATACAAAATCTGATGATTAGTTCAACTAAATCACAGCGCTGCATTCTCCTGGCTCTCAGAAATGCCGTGACTCACAGGAAAACCTTCTCCAAGCAGGTTGAACTACACAGCTGAAATTAAATTATGCCCGCAGAGCAGAAGGAGGCTGAAAGTAAAGTAGGCGGTGGCTCTTTTTCAAGTTGCAGTTCTCTAGTCTTTAACAGTGAAGTGGTTTTAAAGGGGTCACGAGGATTCTGGGAAAAAAAAAACAAGACCAAATTAAAAAAAAAAGAAAAAAAAAAGTGGGAGAAGTGCTTATAAGATAAGATTTTTACAGACTTTGTGTGCAAATATTTACACAAATATGTCCACCTGGGAATACTGGCGACTCAGCTTACAACCCATGAACAGTTTTAAACAAATCTTTCGCACTTACAATCTGTTTCTATTTATACTGCTTTTAAGAAAATTAATTCTTGAAAGAGATAAAGCAAAATAGCACGTCAGTAAACATGCAAATTGATTGACTTAAAGCTATTATTTTAAATAACCATTAATTCTAATTGGAATGAATGTTAAAGTTTACAGACAAATTATTGGGGAAAAATACTTTAAAGGGAAAAAAGTTTGGGACTCTAATGACTCAAAACATATTTTTAAGAATTGTTATCCGTGGGAAGCTTCAAACATTTACAGTGTTTGGGAATGCAGCTCCTTTGTGCTGCCCAATTTGCAGAAAAACATTTCTTTCTTTTGAACTTTAATGAACATTCTCTCTTTGGAAACCTCAACTCTACTATTCTCGGAATGGCAGACATGATTAACGAGATAGTATTAAACCAAAAGTGAAGAGCTGAAAGCCATCCGTGTTCGTCTGAGGTCGAGAACTTTCATCCCCTGAAGTTTCGGAGAGGGCCGCAGTGCTGAGCTGGATCAGTCTGAGCCCTCGGTATACTGTAATTCTTGAAGTTTTGGAGAGCTGAGGCAGCCCTGAAACCCTGTCTGCTTAAGCTTCAAAGTGACACGTTTTAGCAGAAAGTTTCTGTGTCATGTTTGCTGAGGGGGCAGAACCACATTCCCCGGGAGCGAGAAATTAAAAGGAACCAGTTATTTTTAGGATCACAACTAACCTGATAACTATGATCTGACATCTTTTTACCACAGGGAAGACACGAGGAGCTCCTCCACGAAAAACTGAGACTCAAAGATCCATAAAAAGATGTTTTTTAATTCAAACAGGGTGCATTGATTAATAAAAATATGAATTTGTTATTTTTTTTCAACTAAAGAATAATTAATAATAATAATAATAATAATAATAATAATATGTGTTTCTGTGCTTATTAGTAGTATTTTTACACTTTCTTTCTTGTAAACTACTTTAATTACTTTTCATATCAGAGGGCGGGGCTTAAATCAGCCATTTTGAATGTTAGAGCTCTAATTTTTGCATTTTTGGTTGATCCCTTCAGACTTTCCTCTGTCACACCCAGTTACAGTTTTCACAACATTTTACAACTGGGTCGGATAAATTCTGATTAACGTGTCTCTCTCACTTTAGAAGTTAGATTCTAAATAAGTGTATTTTGTATGTGGGAGGCCTCATTTTAAACTATTAAAAAATGTATAAAGACAACTTCCTTTACAAGCAAACTAGCTGCAGTCTTAGAAACCAAAGGTGATAAAATATACATTTTTTCATTATTTTTTTTGCTTTACTAATTGATTTTTAGTTACATTAGATAGAATCACTCAGTTGTGCATAACTGAAAACATAAATTATGATGACTTTTGACAATAGATTTGCTTAAAGTGTTGATTCAAGTAGCAACAATGGCAAGGTATATATTTTCTATCTATTTTGCTGCACAATTTGCATTGAACATCATTGCTTTATTCAATGGAAAGATAACAAATGAGTAAAAATGATCACATTAAGTATTTTTTTTTTATTGTGCCCAACTCCAAGATCGTAAAAAAGTCATTTTTAGGAGTTACACTAATAGGAACCTAAAATTTGAGTGTCCAGGTTTGGTAAAGGGTCAAAAGGCTGCACATATTTGGAATAGACTACAGTGTGTTTGTTTAGACATAAACCAGTGAGAGAAGAGGACATAGAGGGGATGGAAAGAGGGAGAAAGAGAGAAAGAAAGCGTGCAGCTGGTTTATACTATAACTGTTGTTAGTCACCCACTTTCCCTTCGATTTTAGAGCTTTTGTCTGCAAGTAATACATTTTGAAACGGATTTTTCCCCTCTTTTATTGCTCCCACGTTTAATCAGGACCACGGACAGCGCCAGTTTGCGCGCCCCTGGCGCTGCGTCAGGACGCATTTTCCACTCCTTGAGACATGACACGCACGGAGACTCTCAGCGCAACGTGACACCCCGATGAGCCAAAGTGTCTCAAACAACATCCGCTCCGTCCACTTTCAACGTTTCCATCCCCACGCTGCTGCCGTGTCTGCGTGTTTGTAAATGATCGCCTGAAGCGTCGTTTGGAGGTTTTTACGCACGGACCAAAAACCAAGGATTGTTTATTTTTTTAGGGCATGACTCTGCTGGACGCTCTCCGAAGGAAGAGGTAATATGTCGGGAGAACTGACCGACCCTAACGAGGAAGGTTCGGGCGGGACAGTCCGTTCTGTCGCCTCCAACTTGAGCAGCTTCAACAGCACCAACAGCTCTCACGGAGACTTTGGCAGAGCGGATTTTGTTGGAGATGGAGCGGCTGTTGTGCGGATTACAATTTCTGCCATTTACTCTCTGGTTTGCGCGCTGGGTCTGGTTGGAAACTTATTAGTTTTGTACTTAATGAAGACGAAGCACGTGTGGAGAAAATCCTCCATCAACCTTTTCGTAACTTGTTTGGCGCTGACGGACTTCCAGTTCGTCCTGACGCTGCCGTTTTGGGCTGTGGAGAACGCGCTGGACTTCACCTGGCCTTTCGGGAAAGCCATGTGTAAGATTGTCTCTTATGTGACAGCTATGAACATGTACGCCAGCGTGTTTTTCCTGACGGCCATGAGCGTGGCGCGCTACTGCTCCCTGGCCTCTGCGCTGAAGGGCAGGCGGCGGCGGACGCACTGCTGCTCCGCGCGCTGCATCAGCCTCCTCATCTGGGTCGCCGCCGTCTCCGCCGCGCTGCCGCACGCCGTTTTTTCCACCACCGCCACGGTTTCCGGGGAGGACCTGTGCCTCGTTAAATTCCCAGAAGCCAACGGCACCGCGCAGTTCTGGCTGGGACTCTACCACTCCCAAAAAGTGCTGCTGGGTTTCGTGGTGCCCCTGGCAATCATCTCAGCCTGCTACCTGCTGCTTTTGCGCTTCATCACCTCCAAAAACATAAACACTTCCAGCGCCAAACGGCGCGCCAAAGTCACCAGGTCCGTCACCATCGTAGTTCTGTCATTTTTCCTCTGCTGGCTGCCCAATCAAGCGCTGACAGCCTGGGGCATCCTCATCAAACTCAACGTGGTTCCCTTCACGTATGACTACTACACCATGCAGGTGTACGTGTTCCCCGTGTCCGTGTGCCTGGCGCACTCCAACAGCTGCTTGAACCCCATCCTGTACTGCCTGATGCGGCGGGAGTTCCGGAAAGCGCTGAAAATTCTCTTCTGGCGCATGGCGTCTCCGACGCTGACCACCATCAGACCCATCACAGCCACCACAAAGCCGGAGATGGACGAGCAAGGGCAGGTGCTGGTGCCCATTAACGCGCCAGCCACGCCGCCTGTGGTCTTTTTCCCCCCTGGGGCCGTCATTTACAACGACAGGCGAGACCCCCAGCATAACGCAACGTAGTCTGACGGCTTTGGGAGATTTCTGTGTCTTTGCGCATTAACCACCGCAGCTTGAAAAGTTTTGTCAAACAGCTTATCCCCTCTGACTAATGCTTGCTCTTTAAAAGCAGCAGGAAATAGGGGTTTAATGTCCATTAAACTGTGTCAAAAATGTATGTAAAATGTGTCTATGGAGATTCTCAGTCATCCAGGTCACGTTACCAACCAACAACCTGACGAACAGACGTATCAAGTGCGTTGAGACTTCTTTTTTCCCCAGAATGACATCCATCACTGAAGTGCCGCAGTTTCCTCATGCTCCACTGAATCAAAATGGATCAAACGAGCCTCTCAGAATGGTGCTGAGCACATTTAAGCGACAGGGATCTCTGATGAAGGACGATTGCTCCAAAACTGAAAAAGAAAAAGACTTGATGATGAAAGAGAGCACCATTTATGCATTCTCTGACTGTAACCTGCAATAAAAGTTAACCCAAAACACAGATATGAAAGACTAAGGAGAAATGGAACCATTTTTTCGTAGATTTTTAGTAAGAATAAAAGCACTTCAATTAAATCGCTGAATGATAAATAAAAGAAAGGGAAACAGTTTTCTCAAAAGCTGAATGAATCAGATGCTTTTAGTTTTTTTCATCAGAGAAAGAAAACTGCAATTAGCGTTTTAGTGATGTATTCTCTTACTCTTAAAATTAAAAAAAAGAGTGAAAGATTGATCGTTTTGCATTTAGAGGAGAAAAAATCTGCATCATTTAGTCAAACCACAAAACTTATATCACTCTTTCTATTTCCAACTAGAAAAACAAAACATTTTTTAAGTACAATAAACATCAGAGACTGAGCTGCAAATGTTCAGAGGATATGCTTTTCTTCTCTTTTATGTCTAAATCTGTCACATCCATTAGCCAAGAAGACTTCTAATGGACCAGAGGCAACTTAATCACCACATCCCTGTCAAATCTGCTGCATTAACACGGATCTTTTCATTTAAATGACACTAATAGTCTATTTAACTGTTCAGATTTCCTAAAGAGTCCATGATTGATATAATCACCAGACTTAATGCATTTTGTTTAAAAAAAAAAAAAGACTTTTGAGTCCTGCAGTGCATCCTTCTGTCATCACTTGACTTCCTGCTGAGATGAAACAATGAGGAAGTCATGCAAAGATTCTCACTATAATGAATTGAGATGAAAAACTCCCAAAATTAAAATAAAAACAATGAATTATTTAACTAAAAAGCTGAAAGCAAAAATACTTTTTTTAATTTATAGATGCAAACATAATAATCCTATTAGAAATAAATGGCTAATGGTCACAGGACCTGGCTATTAAACCAGTAAAGTCGAGCGATCTGTTGTGTGGGTGTCGAATGTGGAACACACATCGCTGCAGCACACGGGATGATTTATCTGACGGTTAAATTCCCCTATGAGGACAAGAAAAAAAGCAGAATAAAAATTAGGATTAGAAATTCAGATGCAACTGCAAGTGTTCCCCCAGAGAGATGTGCAAAAATCCTAATAGTTCTCCCACAGCGCTGGAGAAGATCCTTTGATTTGAAATTGAACTCCGAACAATGTTTGTTTTTTTTCAAATCTTTCAGGTTGTAACGCTTCTAAGGAACTCTGTAAGTTGCTGTGGGTGTCTTTGTCAACATGGAAGTGATATGAGTTGACAAAAGTGACACAAAGCTTTGAAATGTCAGCGTGGCGCTGATCTTTCTCAGTACGAAGCTCCAAAGCAGACACAGAAAGAGATGCTCTGTGACGAGGAGCATTTCTGCTGTCCTATAGGAAACATGGGATGGTGTTCAAACACAGAGATTACCAAACATCTTTCTGTTTTGTGGATATTTTTAGAAAAACACAACATGATTTCTATTATTACACACAATTCTGTTGTGAATAAATACAAAGAAACCCTTAAAATAGCACTTTAATAGTACTTGAGGACCACTTTCGGCCAAAAATCTAAAAATGTTTAAATTTTTTCAATGGCTTTGCCCTGTATTTCCTAAAATTTTCTTTCTGTTTTTCATAACTACAAGAAAAAAAATCAAAATTAAAAATAATTTCTCCTTTTTTTTGTCAATACAACTTATCAATAAAACACAAGCTGCAAATCAAGGTTATAAAATTAATCGTTATTGAAGATGCAATTTTCAAAACCCCATACTTTTATCGATTAACTTCTCCTAAAGCTACCACGTTGTGCCTTCCCCTCCTTTGCCTCCTAAAATAATCAAGAAAACTGATTAGAATTACGATTCATTGTGACTCTTTCTTCAAGGGATCCATTTGTCTCTATAAGTCAAACGTTTTCTGCTCGTCTCCATAAAGTAAAGTGTGCTTTCAGTGTGCCTCAGAGGAGGGATGCTGAAACAAGCAATCCTTTATTTTCTTTTACATCATGCTAAGTCATATATAATAAATGAAGCAGATGTTTTACTTAGTTTGCCATTTGCTCAAACCACTTTACATTCCAGGAAATCTGTCTGCTTTTGTTCTTTTTTTCTCAAATGTATCTTAATTGAAATCCTGGTGGACTCTTCCAGGAGACCAAGAGGAAGTGACTAAATCTGCTGCAAGACAAACCAGCTAGAACATTTTTTTTTTTTTTTTTTACTTTTTTTCAGTTTATGAATTAGAATGGGAAACATACCTTGAATATGAGGGAAGAAAACCTTCAAATATTTAAACAAAATGCTATTTTAAATCATGTTTGTTTATTTTTTTTGTTTTTTTTAGATAAAACTGGGCCAAACCACAAATGCAGTGTGCAAAAGGAGTAAATCCAAATTTCTTCTGGACTTAAATGCTAAGTAAATGTCATGTGCTGCCATTCAAATGTGCCTGGTTAATTGGTTATCATCACTTCTCCTCCAGGAAAAGGGACTCTTTTATTTTCTCCCATCAATCTGAGAAGAAAAATTAAATTCATTATGCAAGAAAGATTATTTACAAGTCAAGGACAGTGTCTTTATTGTGTTCTCACAGTGATAGAGAAGACACACCTTGACGTCAGATAATGTTAAAATAAATTGACCTCATTTTAAAAAAGATATCCCGAAAACAACAAGACATTCAGTATTCTTCTCAACAAAAAGACAAACAAGTAAGTTTTTTTAAGCAAAAGTTGTGTTTGGTGAAAACATTTTAAGCACAAGCAACACCTTTTGACAGCTGTCAAGCATAGTGGTGGAAGCGTCATGATTTGGGGTTGCCTTACTGTAGCTGTGTTGGAAATTGTGAGAAATCAAGATTCTTGCAGCTAAAAAAAAAAGAAAAAAAGTAGTGACTGCAATGAAAAAATAAACAGATATTGAAAAAAAAGGTTAAATAAGAAAATAATTGAGGTTTTGAAAGCACATCAAAAGTTTTAAGAGTTGGGGTTGGAAACTATGTAAATAAAATGTAATGTGAATGCATAAAATGTTATGTGAATAAATACACATACATCTATCTGTAAATGTTTGTCTAACTTACTTTTACACACTAAACGTGTTAGTTTTTGTTATATTAAATAGAATCCACTCTTTTTTCTTATATTTTCGCCTCCTATCTGTATTTAAGGTGTTTCAGTGAAACCTTTAAATGATGAACAGATGTCATCATCCAGTGAGTGATGTCCTTCGTAACTATTTTTTCCTGTTTCTTTTTTGTTAACTTTTAATTTTGATTTCTGGAAATTGCTTTTGTTTTTTTAAATATTTTTTTTTTTCTTTTTGACTGAAATTGGAAATATAGGCACTTTGGGACATTGCTGATTGGATGATGATGTTTGTCCATCATTTCAATGAAAGTTATCAGGCATGAAGTGATACTGGACATCCTCCAAAAGTGTGTGGACATTAAAGATGCATTTAACAAACTTTCAAATATCAAGCGTCATCATCCAATCAGTGATGTCCCATAATTCCTGCGTTTAGTTCTTTTAACATTTAAAATATTTTAATATTACAAACGTTTCAGTTTGATTTTTTATTTCAATTTTATGGAATTTTGTTTTGGCTTGTGGAATTTTATTTTTATTTCAGTGTAATGTTTTTAATTTTTTGGTTTGCTTCTTTATTTCTCGTTGTGATTTTTAAAATGTTTTCGCAATTTTTTTTATTTTTTTTTTGGTATTATTTGTACATCAGGGCCACCGTACCAGAAGTTACAGAGTTTAATCTCTTCGGTTATTTATTTTTTCATTTTTTTTGGTGGGTTTACCATGTTGTGTCAATGTTAACACATGGTATGAGATCCTACATTTGATTATGTGTTATGCAGTATATTACCCAGAGCTGAAAAAGTTGAAACTTAAACAACTATTTACATTAAGTCAAACAATTAGGATCTCGAGTTTGGTACTGAGGTGCTGATGATGGGATCAGTGGGTGGAGTCTCTAACTAACATGGAAGAGAAATTCATCCTTGTTGTGTCTTGTTACAAAATCTGTGAACCAATGGTGGACAGCAATGACTCAAACTGCTTCACAGAGAAACAAAAGTAGAAAAGACAGCTGCAGTCATCCAGAAACTCATCACAATAGGAGTTTCTCTGATTGATCTTGTAAGCCCAGACGTGGAGAATTGCTCATCCGTGCCTCCGTAGAGCTCTTCAAAATAAAGAAACCCAATACATTTTCTCAACATCATTAATGTCTTCCATGAAATAGCAGTTAAATAAAGGCGAAGGGTAGCTCCTCCCATAGGCAAATTTGCATGTGATTTTTGAACAAACGTTTAGACACGAGAGCAGGAGCAGAATTTGCCCTGCAACCAAACAGAGGTGAATTCTCCACGCGATTCGCATTGGCTGTGAATGCATCATCACATTACCAAGGAAAAAAACAGGGCTGAGAAGATGGGGGAGAGTTTTAGATTAGTTTTGGTGCAAACTTAACTGTAGTGAATTTGCAAAATTATTTATAAATCCTAAAAAAGGATTTATATTGCAGTAGATATGTTTAATTTGGATAAAAACTTTATTTTATGTACAAAAGATGGCTTTGGAAACACAGAAAGGATAGTTTGTTACTATAAAACTGCGGTTCCTTTTTATACAACTCTGTAAAATTATAGCACTTGTGTTCACAATGAGTGTGAAAATACAAAGTAGCCCTTAGATATACTCTTGGTTTTTTACCTTTGTTTTTGCAACAGACTCTTAATCATTTCTTCTTAATTGAAATGGCTTATACCATCCAAAATCAACTTTTTGAGCTTTTAAGTGTATTATAATGTTCATTCCTCACTAAATAACCCAGAAGTGATATTTTGATCCATTCATGCATTTCTGAGTACTCCTCTAAAAACAGCTCCAACCCCTTTGAAACCCACAAAAAGTTCTCACAAGCTGATGACACAAAGTGAGAACGGTCCCTTCCAGGAAGAGTCCACGCTGCCAGAACCACCCCCGACTAAAACAAACGCACATTCTCCGCTCATCTAGCAATGCTCAGCCGCTAGCTTTGTTGCTCATCTAGCGGTGCTCAGCCACTAGCTTTGTAACTAATCTAGAGGCTGAACACCGCAAACTTCTCAGCTCAGGTAGTGGTGCTCAGTAGCTAGCTTCACTGCTCAGTTAGTGGTGTTCAACAGATAGCTTTGCTTCTCAGTTAGCAGTGCTCATCTGCTAGTTTGTCTGCTCAGCCAGTGGTGCTCAGCCACTAACTTTGCAGCTTAGCAAACAGTGCTCAGTCGTTAGCTTCTCTGCTCAGCTAGTGATGCTCAGCCTCTAGTTTAGCCACAAGCTTCTCTGCTCAGCTAGTGGTGTACAACCGCTAGCCTCTCCGCTCAGCTAGCGGTGCTTAGCCACTAGTTCATCCGCTCAGCTAGCTCAGCTCAGCTGCTAGTTTATCCGCTTAGCTAGCGTTTCTTAACCACTAGCCTCTCTGCTTAGCTAGCTCAGCCACTACCCTTGGCCATCACTAAAACCAGTGTAGCAATAGCAATAGCCGGAGCTGCTTAAGACAGATGGATGGTATGTGCAGTCATCCATCTTTGCAAAAGTTCTGATGATTTTTTTGTTTGTTTTTTTTGTGGGCAAAACACAGACAGAATGCAGAGGCCTGCTCTAAGGTCATGAAATGTGTGGCACCTACAAGCAGCAAAAGTCAATGCCTCAGAGACTGAAGCATCTTACTTCAAGGTAGGAAAAATCTGTAGAAAATAACTAATATTTCATAATGAATTTGTTCTTTCAGGTACTAAAAGTAATATATGGCCATATATGTGGATGTGTTTTAGTCTAAAAACCTGAAGAAAAACAAGATATAGACCCTTTAAGAAGTTTATTGTTTAGATTTGGCTTTTTTATTTCCCAGTTTTTCCTCTGTGATGTAACGTAAACAATTCAAAACCACACAGCCAGCTAGGAGAAAATAAATGCAGTTTAAATGAAAACATCTCAGCTATCCTTTCCAGCTGAATAATGATGGATCTAAGAAGCCACAGGGACACTCTGAAGCAGCACAACAGACTCAATTAAGAATTTCACCAGATGAACGCGGAAGTAACCAACCCTCCAGGATCCTGCTGCACTTCACTCTCGTGACCGTCTGACTTTACCAGACTCTCTGAAAGAAGAGTTTTGGAGTGTGTACCGAAGGGAGCGTGCCAAATCAAAGCGGTTTATTTCATGGCAGATGGTTGAGAAGCAACTGTTGCAAAGAAGTCACAGATTTAAACTTTCAGATGTATTTTATACACATTGCAGCAACAGATTTAACTCTAAAGCTACAGAAATCTTATTCGGTTTCCTTGAGTGAACTGAAATAATATTGTAGATGCAAACTGAGTGTTTGCCTCTGAAGATTCTTTTTTCTAAGAAAACAGGGCTTAAAGAGTAGTTTAATGATCTGTTTTTTGTTTTTTTTCAAGGTTTTTACTTTTGTACCCTCTGACTTTATCCGCCAAACACAGCAAAACAATGAGGAATGAGTAAGTAGACCGGCATCCCCTCCTCTGAATATCAGATGAAACAAGTGTAATCACTGACTTTAAAATAAATAAGTACATTTGTTTGAAAAAAATGTATTTCTTCCCATTTGAACACAGTTTTTACTTTTTTGAGACGAGAGACATTAACGATCATCAGAGATGTCTAAAAACAACATTTCAAATTCAAATCTGACTTTAGCTGTAAGTTATAGTGAACCTCAAGCGGCTGTGAGAACAAGAATTCCCTCTCGAGAGGAGGAGAAACCCAAGAACTCCTCCTAGGCAATGATTAAACAGCTAAAATGTCATGCTTGTTCATCAACACTACATATTTTTACATGAAAATAATTGCTTTCGGCGTTGAAGGGTATATATTATGGAAAAGAAAATCATTTTTCATTGCCTGTGAGCATATAATTGGGTGGTTTGAAATGAATACTAAATCAGACCTCTGCATCCTTGGTACCGCACAGGCAAAGCCATTTTTGACTCATAATTTTTAGTGATATTAACCTATGGTAGTCCTTTCAGCAGAAAGTTTTCTTGGAAAAAGGTGAGGAAATTAGACTTTGTCATTGGTAAGAAATTAGTTCTTGGAAGAATTTTCTTTCTTTGATATATTTTTTTAATAGTTTAGGTTGTTATGAGGATTTTTTTTTCATTAAAATCCAGTTTTTAATTGGAACATCTGGAATAAATCTTTTTAACTGGACCGTAACTGTATTCATCACTCTTGTAAACCTTAAGTTAATAGGAAATTATAAGCTGGATACTTAGTGAACTTTGTTAACTCTATCATTTCAATATAAAAATGTTTTCCGTCTAGTGCAGCCCTCATTGTCAATCATTCTAAACCCGCTAGATTCCTGTTGAAGTCAAAGCGGATGTTCCCAGCATTACAGTTACTACTGAGTTACCCCTTGGGAAACTTTAGAATAATACATCAACCCATAAAGCATGTTTTTGGTGGAAGCCAGAGTCCCCAGAGAAAACCCTCGCATGCACAGATGGGGAGGAGCATGCAAACCCCAGGTGGGCTTTGAACCGGAGACTTCAGTAACCCACAACCCTTTTAATTGATCAATTTTTAGCTTAGTTTG
This sequence comes from Oryzias melastigma, assembly GCF_002922805.2. Lineage (NCBI taxonomy): Eukaryota > Metazoa > Chordata > Actinopteri > Beloniformes > Adrianichthyidae > Oryzias > Oryzias melastigma. The sequence continues at coordinate 10,487,180 of NC_050523.1, read as the reverse complement.
TTGCAGTGATGAGATTTGTCACAGTGGAAAAATAAAACAAAAAACATCTCAGATCATATTTTATTTTAAATAAAGTTTTAATATTTTTATAGTCAACCAGTAAAATGTTGCTGATGTTAGACCATGAAAAAAAAAAACATTTTTTTTTCTATGTTGTCCAGCTATTATGAAGCAATTCAGTTTGAAGCTGCATGCAGGTCCATGCTGGCAGAAATGTATCTATATTTGAACAATAATGAATGTATAAAAAATGAGCTCTGGCCCAAATTGTTTGCTGCCCGGTGTCCAGCTAGCTGCTGGCAAAACCTGAAGGCCTCAAACGTTGGATGATGGCCCCAAAAGACGAAGCCAGGAGACAAACGCTGATGGGCTCCCAGTTGGGCTTTAAGCAAACCTTGATAGAACTGTTGCAATCTCCACCCCGGAGGCAACGCTGCATGTTTAAAGCCCTGGTTTGAGACTGCCGTAGGGTAGGAGCACTGTAGCTTTTGGGGGAAGCACCTACAGGTTGTTTTGCTTGTGACGTGCTTTCTACCACACAAACAATCTTTATACAGAGACTCTAAAGGTATGATGGTTATTGAATAAAACACACATTTGCTTTGTGCCAGAAAATTGGCCATATTCAATATCTTTTAAATTTTTTTTGTTTTATCACAAATTAAAATGATGTTAAATTAATTATATTTATTTGAGATAAGACACAAGCTAGTTTATCAAATTTAAACCTTTTATATTTGAATTAATTGTTCATCCAACCATTCATTGATCTGTCCATCCATACATCCATCCATCTAACCATCCGTCCACCTACCCTTCACACTGTCTGTCTGTCCATCCATCCATCCATCTACCTTTCCATCCATCCATCCACCTATCCATCCATCCATCCATCCATCCATCCATCCATCCATCCATCCATCCATCCATCCATAATTCCTGCTTTGTTTTTGTTTAGGATCATGGGGTTGCTGGAGACATCCCAGCTACTGTCAGGCGAGGGTAAAGGTACACCCTGAATGGTTCACCAGTCCACCTCGGGGCCACACCCATGGGACAAATTAGAGGGATCACCGATTAACCTAAGAAGCTTGTTTTTGGGCTGTGGGAGGAAGAAGGAGCAGATATATCACACACACATGTGGAGAACATGCAAATTCTTCACTAAAAAAATCCCTGCTGGGATTCAAACCAGGGCTTACTTGCTGTTAGGCAACCACTACACCACAATGAACAGTCGGATTGTCCCATGTGGCATTCAGTAAATATTATAAATATAAGTTTATTGAAATATTTGAATAAAAAAGGGATTTTCCCCAATTAAACATATTGTTTACACTATTATATTTACAGGCTTAAAAGTAAGCGCCTGCTGTGTCTGCATTTACTTTAAAGTCAACTGGAGCTTTTTGGATATAAATACTGTCAAATATAAAAGAGCAAGAGTTCCAGTTTTTATTACAGATCTACTCAAGTAAAAGCCAAAAGAACAGTGCAGGACAAACAGTCTTTTTCAAGAAGTTACTCAAACAAACATTTTTTTGGAAAACTGTTCACTTTAGAATTTTTTTGTAGTAAAATCTTTATATTTATCAATAAAAATAATGTAAAAGTCACACAAACAACTTTTTCCAAACAAAAACTGTAGATGAGTTGTTAATTTAAAACGCAATTTAACATTACAGTAAATAAATGAAAGAAAAGGACTGTTTGGGTCGAGGTGATTGGTTTAATTTAAGAAGATCGATTCACATCCAGCAAACTTACAGCCTTTTTATATAAGAGAAAAAACCTTAAAACACTGAGGTGCCTTGCACCTTAAGCACTGTTTTTTGGTGATTTGGCACAGAAAATGACACTGCATCACTTTCTTTTACTTTTGAGTTGATTTCTGTTCAGCTACAACAGGGTCCGCTTGATTTTTGCAACATTTCTGCCAATTTTTCTGGGGAGGCAATAAAGTGTAATCAAGATTTTGTCTGTTCTGGTGGTGTTTTGTAATTCTAATGCAATTTCGATGTCTTTCACTGGCAAATATTATTGCACAAGCATATTCAACAAGCAGCCAAACAGCTGTAGCTGACATCAGGCTTTTAAATCAAGAATTGCAATTTCAGCAAAAGACGTTAACAGAATCTCCATCGCCTTCAAAGTTTTTAATCTTCCTCCTTGCTTTTAATTTCATTCAGTCTCAGTCTTTGTGACGCCTACCTCCAGCAGGAGTTTTGTGTTCTGTGAAATATGTGCATTTATTTAATGTGTGGGGAGCCCAATAATATACAATTTTTAACTGCAGTTCAAGAAGCTGCAGCATACAAACGCCTTTGGTTGCCCACAGTATTGTGTTATTGAGTTCTATATCAGACGATTATTCAATTTCTTTTTTGTTTCCCAATAACCAAGTACTAAAAAAAAGCCACCTCTTTTATATTAGTAAGGTCTTACTTTTCTGCTCAATTTTTAAAGTTATTTTTTGCCAAGAAAATTCAATTTTATTGGTGTTTCTTGTGATTAGAAAATCAGATTATTCCTTTCTTTTATAAGAATGCGCCTGAATTCATTCCTGTGTTGGCATACAAAAGTCTTTTTGGCTTTTGTAACCCTTGAATTAAACAAAAAGCTTATTTAATAAGCCCCTGTTTGGTGGGTTTAGACAACTCGCTGCATTAAAAAAACAGCAGCAGGCGAGTAAACATTAAAATAGTGAAATCAAATAAATCAAAAGCTTTTAAACTGGGATGTTTGGTCTTAACCACTGTTTCCACTTCCTTTGATAAGCGTAAAAGCTCATCTAAATTCTGATTTTCCTGAAATGAAAGGAGTTTACTTGCAAATGAGCACTGGTGCAGTTCATTTCAGTGTGAAAGCAAGTCAAAGTTAGCATTAAATGAGATTCTGAGAAGGGAAAATCTGAACAGATGTGAATCAAAAAAACACTGAAAACTTATCAAAATATTTGTTATTTTGTCTCTGTTTTTTTCCCTATGTATTACAGAGCCAAAGGAAAAGATGCTAGCTTTTTTTTTAAAAAAAAAAGGTGGCATTGAGGTTTTTCGACATTTCTAGAATTTCAATTTGTAATAGAAATGCAGCAACTGCTTACTGACAATGTCTGGTTCCAACATGGTCACAACTTTATCATGAAAAAAATGTCGATTGAACTGACTTAATTTGGTTGGAGCCAGAAGTAAACCATTTCCTATGGGGTGATGATGTCACACTCACTCAGTCCAGTTCTCATGTACAGTCAAAACTATATGTCAACTTAGATGAGAGACATATCAGTAAGCTATAGTTGGGACAAACCTGTATATGTCATTTTTTGCAACTGATTTACCAAAGATTGCATGATAAATGGAAAGAATTTTTCACTGTAATTTTAAAATATTGTCAAAAGGACAAAACAAAAATAAAACAATAAAACTTAATGAAGTCGGTCAAATTGTCAAATAAGTAAAATAAGATTTCTCACATCCTTCAAATGATATATTAAAGACTCTTTATTTAATAAAGCAGCACAGTTTTATTTTAAAAGCAATATCATTCCACATATCTGATAAAGAGAGCAATGAAGATGCAGCCTATGAGGGAGATGGAGGAAGCTGAAAGAACCACCACGATGACACTTCCTGCCGCGTTGACCAGAGCTCCGAGTCCCGCCCCCACAATGATTTGAGCCAGCTGGACCATACAAGTGAGCGCCGCACAGTCTATTCCGGTGCCTCGAGGGCTTTCATTGCCTCCCTGGAGCTTTATTTGTTCCTGGAAATAAAGCAGGTAGTCATTTTGGCCATTATGGATTAAAAACAGAATAGTGGGGAAAAAAAGGCAGCAATTAGAAAAATAAAATTCAAAGTGGGAAAAAAGGAGTCAGAGCTGGAAAATGTTAAAAGGACACATATTTTGTTTTCTGGCCTGCATTATGTTGCAAAGCTTATCCTAATAGAGCAAGAATTGAGCATGCCTGTAATTAATTACATGTGCAATTTTGGATTATTATGTTATGTTCAGACATGTGACATGCTAAAAAGCACCAGCCTTTTTCTTTTACAGCCCCATTCCGTTAAAAATACAATTTTTGGTGTTAGAAATTTCACACAAGCACAATCCACAATTATTATTTTGTCCTTCATGATCATTTTTCAAACCGTTGGTACTTCTGTAAAAGGGGCGCCCTCCATATCTCACAACAAGTCTGAGTCCCTGATTGGTCAAAGTTTAACGAGTTTAACTTTCAACCCGCATTCAATGGCTGCATTTTTTGCATGTAGAACCCAAAAACGGTCTTAAAAACTTGCGTAGCAACGGTTAAAATGCAAGAATTTTGAATGCGGAAGCCCCAAAATGCACATTTGAGTTTGCATAGACTTTTCATTTTAAGTGGTGGCTTGAACGCTTGAACGTAGCTTTACTGACAGTAAAATGCACCAATATTTTGATTTAGAAAAAAACCATCAAAGCAAGTATGGAAATAACTACAGATGCTCTACCTCCTAGCCCCACCTCCAATATGTGAAGTTCCAAAAAAAAAAGATTTATGCACCAATATTTAGATTTAGAAAAAAAAAAAACATCAAAGCAAGTATGGAAATAACTACAGATGCTCTACCTCCAACCCCCACCTCCTATATGTTCAAAAGAATTTGATTTACGCATTTTGAGCTGACACAAAATTATCATTGATGCATGTACTATTAGGGTTTTGATTTGTTTATGGGAGCATGAAATAACCTTTTTAAAAAGAAGAAAGCAATTATGCAATTTGATGGCACATTATAACCAAAACTAAAGCTGAAGAGCTTATTGTTGGTGGAAACTGTAGGTGTATTCCAACTGGAAAAAGGATTTGTTCCAGTCTGAGTCTGCTTAATTTGGTCTGGATTGAGTCCTGAAGATTGTGTTAGGTCTGGGATCTACCGGAGATTTCTACTCTGGACCAAAGCTTGTAAGCAAAACCATGTGACTAAAGATCTCTTCAGTCATTGGCCATCAGCTACGGGGGCGGGTCAGAACCAAAAGAGAAAGATGGAGATGCTGCACTTTGCAGATACTTGTCAAGATAATTCACTTATTCAAACTTTTTATTTCACTGGTAAATTTTAAACATCTGTTTGAAGGACAAGTTCAACATTTTTTACTACAACTTTTGTACGCAGTTTCTCAGGACGCTATGGCTACCAGGTACGCTCATAAGTGTTTGTGACTTTTGGTAGTGATGTCTAAATTGTCACAAATAAAGTATCAAAAGCTGCAAAAAAAAAAAAAAAACAGTGAGTACCTCTTCCTCACGCTGATACTCAGCAATCAGGTTGAACGGGATTGTGTAGAGCGTGCTGGACATGACACCAAACACGCTGCAGAGGATGAGCGTGGCTATGACATCCGGGAAGAGGCCGATTAGACTGGTACCCATGCCGAACACAAAGTAGCCCATGAAGTATAATCCCTTGAGGCCGATGTATGGAAGGAGGAAGCGCTGCACGTCTGAACACACACAGATAGTCACAATTACCCGAGAATCAACAGAGCCACATGAGGTGTTGGTGTTGGTGAATGGCAGTTTACGCGGTAATTACTTTGTCTTTAGCTAACATAGTGTGTGATTAGACAGGTTATTTTGTGAAACAGAAAATAAAGGGCGCGTGAAACTATTTTCTCAGTCTCCTTGTCATAAATAGACTCAATTTCAAAGCTCCTGTTTTTGCTAAACCATTATTTTTTAAGCTGAATTTGGGATTGTGTGTGGTGCACGATCCACCTCCCTTTCCAAATTGTTATTTTGAACACAGATTGCTGCTGAACACCTACTTTTAGTCTGGAGAGCACATGCAAGCTGTGCTCAGCTCGCCTATGGGAAAACATCGCCGCCGATGAGCCTGCTAATGAGTGGCTGCAACGTGCAAGCTTAATTCAGAAGACAGGGAAGAAGCGCTGATTGCCCTCTGTTGTCATTTTCTCCTCACAACCTTGTGGGGCTGACATGTGTCAGGATGTTGTCGGACAGTGAATTACGCAGTCAGACGTGGTCACGGTGACACTTACATGAGTAGAGCGCGGAGGAAACCGCATTAATACACAGTCCCCAGCAGCCAACTTCCACTCCTCTCTCATACGTGACATAAGCCGTGGAGTTATGTTCTGCATAAGGATTTCCCTTATAAACAATCTGCAAGAAAAAGAAAATGTGTTAAACTTCCGGGTTGATTCATCCTTGTAAATATGTTTGTGTAATGGGAGCGTTTAGCTTGCGTTGCATCTTTTTTTTTTCTGATTACGATGCTGGATATCACTCCAGTCCATCTGTGCTTAATGAACGTAGGCGCTGAATGCGGCCTTTGATGAGCCTGCTGGCTGTGACACTTCATTATTATACGTCAAGCTACAAGCAGACCACACCCCGCCGCCGCCGCCTCCAAAAGTACCCCAACACATGCACAGATTAATGAGCTGGAAAGCCTCCACATGCTGCAGGGCGTCGCTCTTCACCTCTCAACGCTGCTGTTATTCTCACTTTGTCACCTTGTCATGATGACATTGTCTCGCATTACAATCTTAATTCCACCACTTCTTAATTATGGGATTGTTTGTTTGTTGTGTGCTTTCAAATAAGATGTCTCTGAGGCAGATAAGAAAGAAAACAACTGTCGGTGGCAAAACGTTTAACATCTACGGGTAATTCAATACAGTCATTAAACATTCACTTCATAGTCACTGCCTTTCAAGTGCTTTGACGTCCCTAACACTAACCGGGAAAATAACTTTACTGCCAATGGCGTCTGTTTTTATCTTATGATCCTTTTTTAATGTTTGATGCTTGTTTCTTTTCTCTCAAATTGAAAGAAAATCTCAAACTTTAACAAAAGTCCTAAAGCACTCAGACGCTCAGACTTTTGACAGATGATGCCAACATTAGATGTTTCTGTGCAACCTCAAAAAATTGATCACATGGTTCTTGCAATTAATAATATCTGATTTTAAGGTGGAATCCTGATTGCTTCCCTATCCCTCTGGCTCCTTCCTTTTGCTCCAATTTTAGAGGCGTTTGAAGCTATAGTGGTGTCCGAAAGTGTTTTTATTATTATTTTTTTTAGAAAAACTGTAGCAACTTGGGCCTGTTGATGTTCAGACGCAGTGCATTGTGGTCTATATTCGGAAATCTTATGAGCATTGATGCACACAGTTTTTTTCGCAAAGACTTCTGGGAAATTTCTAGGGCACTTTATTTCGGAATTGTAGATTCAATGTGACTCTGGTAATTGTAAAATTTAAAAAAAATGACAAGTCTCTTATATTTTCTCAATTCTACTTATTAAGAAAGCCAAAAAGATGCAATACAAGAGTCGATTTGTAAAAGAAAAGAAAAACAAATTGGTCACATTATTGTGTATTCAAGTACAGATGCACATATATATTCATATTTTGAGCAACAAAAGTAAGTATTCTTAGCATAACTGACGCTTAATAAATTCTTAATGTACAAAGCCTGAACCACTTTGAAAGCTCCACAACTCTTTTATAAAATATGCCGTGTCAGTTTGACAATCTTATCTAGTTGTTGATTTTTCCATAAATTGCTTTAGGCTGTTGAAAGTTGGGCCCTGTTGACTTGCATTTGAACACAGACGCTTATAGATTGTGCAAAATGTTCCGGGGCTGCACAATTCCTCCTTTTCTATTCTATTAAGCATATAAGTAAAAATAAATACATGCATTGCTTTAACCTCCCTTTACCCGACACATTTAAATATTTCTATACAGCTCTTTCACTGTGAGGCAGTGATAGGAGAACAAATGCTGCTTTTCTATTAAATTCTGGTTCTTATACTGTAAATGTTTGTCTTTGTATGCACAGCATCTTACAGAACCGAGAGGGCTATCCACCCCCAAAATAAATAAAAAAAATAAAATTTATCATCAATATCTTTTTTTTCCTCCACTAACTTAATACCTTGAGAAAGCAGATTTAATTTTCAGGTGAGTGAAACAGTTCTGTCCATGCTGGAATTGTAACTCATTAAATGATAGAGATCTCTGACCATTTACAATGAGCCGTCCAACGTGGTTGATATGATTTTGCTGCCAGACGTTCTTTCTTTACAAACTTCTGGCCTGAACGAAAGCAAAGGACAGATCACAAAAGAAAGGGAGAAAATGAAATACTACCAATCCCAAAGTAATTTTGATACATTTGTGTAATATTTAATTAAAATCTTAGCATCCAATTATTGATTTAGAAAAAATTAGGACCGTATCAAATTGTAGTTGAGGGCAGCTCTCAGGTAAAGTTCCTCTTTTTTTTCTTTTCTTTTCCCATTTCAAACTTCTTTCAAAGCATATAAACCCTATTTAGAGAGTTATATTCATTATGATATTGATGAATATCAGGAAGGCCAGTCCAACCTTCATTTTAAAGACAGGATTAGAGGTTTACAATTTTTATTTTCCTAAAGGAACCCATTTGATCATGTTTTTAAATGAAGGAAATAAAAATACTTTTTTTTCCCCATTCACATCAAGGACTGCTTCAGTTTTACACTAGCTCAGTGGCTTTGTGGTAGAGCGTCCGCCCTGAGACTGAAAGGTCGTGAGTTCAAATCACGCTAAAAACTGTAAAAATGGGACCCAGCCTCCCTGCTTGACCCTCAGTGCATACGGGTTTGATAGAGGGATTGTACGCGCGGCGTGTCTGCAGCTCACCACTCCCCCAGGGGATGGGTCAAATGCAGAGAACAACTTCTGTTATAATAGAACAATTTACGGGAACAAACTTTGGAATGCACTCCAAAAGCTTTACAGACATGATTAATATCCTTTTTGATCATTTTTTATAGCTATTTTAAACTGGTGGTCACCTGGTCAAACTTTTTACACTTTAAATGTTTGTAACTGTCAAAACAGTTTCTGTTATGTGAAAAAATATGTCATTCAAAGAGTTGCAAAACAGGAAAAATAGTCAGTTTCCCTGGTAACAGCTTCATCTTTTATATAACATTTTGTAAATGTCACCAAAACGTACGTTAATGTCGCTGAGATCTTTAATAAAAATAAAATCTGTTGAAAGTAAGGTTGAGAAAAAACAACCTAAAAACTGACAACCTCCACATAAAAGAGACCAAAATAAAATTCGCTTTTTTTTTTTAGAAAAAAAAAAAAATAGACAGGACACAAATCAATACCTGTCCCATGAAGTCAGTAAAGAAGAGCATGTTGCAGAGAAAAGCTGCCCATCCCAGCAGGTGGCTGATGCACAGGAAACGGTAGTGGTTTGGCATGTTGAAGATCGCTTTCATCAAAGACCTGAACGTCATCTTCTTCTGGTCCTGCAGGTACACACAAAGGTCAGTTTTTACTTTACTCACTGGCAGGGAAATAACACTCTTCTTTTCTGGCACCACTTTATACGGAGAAAAAGGTTAAATTAGGATAAATTAGTGGTTTGAGTACAAAGAATTGAAGGGGATTAGCTCAAGAAACACAATAACAGAAATAAATACAAAAAAATATGAAATAATCTCCATCAGTTTCTATTAGATGTTTTTGTATAGTATTGCTTTCATACAAACATTTTGCTTTTCTCCTATTATTCACATGTCATAAATGAGCCGCTCTAATGGCTCTGGTAACAACGGCCATTATTAGCTCAGACAAAACAATGTGCACAGCTTACAAATCACAACATTAAAGCACCGCCAGGCAAACAGCATTGATCGTCATCTTTCATCAGGAGAGAAAACCTAAAATTATGGGGTTTTATTGAGTCTCTACATAATAAACAACAACAACAACAAACAGTTTAATAATGACAAAGAGAATAAAAAGAAACCTCTTGAACCAAAAGAACAGTTGTGAGATATCCTTCCCTGATTGTGTTGCTATAAGGACAAAAGCGACAATAATATTTTTTCAAACTTTGAAATAAACATTGAGTAAATAGTAAAAAATTAATTCTGGGAAATGAGAAACATGATCTACTATGATGTAAATTATGACTTTTGGTGTTTTTGACATGTTCTTGTCGCATTTTCTCATTATGGAGAACATTTATAAAGGAATGTAAGATCAAAACTGCATTTCTGAGAATTTCTTTACTAAAATAAGGATGAATCTCAAGCAGATGAAAAAAAAAGTCATTTGGAAAAGATCTCTTTTGTACGGAAGAAGATTAGGGGAATGGAGAAAAAAAAGAGGCATGGAAAATTCTTATTACAAATATTAGAATTTGGACTTTAAACGCAAAATTCCAACTTTAATCTCAGAATTCAGACTTTAATCTCAGAATTTAGACTTTTTTCTCAGAATTCTGACTTTAATCTCAGAATTCTGACTTCAATCTCGGAATTCTGACCTTTAAACCCAGAATACCGGCTTTTTTCCCCAGATTTCTGACTTTAATCTAGGAATTTTGACCTTTTTTCTCAGAATTCTAACTTTAAACTCAGAATCCCAATTTAAAACCTAAGAGTTCTGAGATTAAAGTCAGAATTTTCCTCGCCCCCATTTTTTTGTTATAACTCAGAGGTAAATTTTGGATCAACTACTCTGCAGAAAAAGACAGGTTTTTTAACATTTATAGCAAAAACGACATAATCATAATTAAAATACAACTGCTTTTAAAACAGATCAAATAGTGACTGGAGAGGGAGTTTAAGGCAATTATGACATAATTTTGTGCAAAAAATGTTGCTCTACTTAAAAAAAATAAATAAATTAAATGCTAGCTCTAGTAAAGGTTTCTCTGAGAAGAATTATGGTACTTTTAAAATCTCTGTGGTGAGTCAGCAGTGTGAAGCAAAAAATCAGGCAATCAAAAAGCAGGCACTCCTTCAAAGTACTCTAAGTCTTTAGGCTTGTTTCTCAGCTCAGGGAAAGAGATGAGGCTAAAGACTGGGGATGGAATAAGATATTCCTGGATTTCACAGTGGATCTCAAGGAGACAAAGTACCAGCAGAAATATAACAAGATGTGCAGTTAAGAGAAGTAGGATACTACAGAGTGAAATACAGAACGATGCATGAAGTCTGTGGTTAATCAGGCTCTCTGGATTAGAAGGATTCCTTTATGCAGAAGGAGTAAAATCCTTTATTTTTTTACAAATATTTTTTTCTGGAGGATGATTCATCCTGCTGGAGGGTAGTTCGCTAAAATGCACCTTGCAGCTTTAGAAGATTAACTTGCAGATCAAACCAAAGTGACTGGAATGACTTCAACTTTCCTCGAGGTCCGCCTCACCCCAATCCAGCTGAACCTCTAAATGAGAACTGTGATGGGCGTTTCATCAAACAGAAACATGGGATTAGTTCAAAAGTGATGAGCAGCCTGAATGCATGCATATTTAACTAAACTAAAGATAGGTGGATACAAACATTCTGTGTTATTAAATTATTATGGAGATCAAGGGGAGTTAGGGAATGTTCTGGTGCATTGGTTGTATAATTTTGCATAAACTTTATTTTTCATATAATATATTTCTGCAGCAAGAAAAAATATCTCATCAATCTGCTGTCTGAGGACTTAGTGTTGATTAAAGAGGTCTTTTTGGTGTTTTTAAACATGTTCTTGTTCCATTTTTCTGGTAATGGAGGACATATAAAAAGAAAATTAAGCTTAAAGTTGTGTTTCTGAGTATTTCTGTATACAAATTATTGTCAATCAGAAGCAGATGAAAAAGATGTAGCTTAAAAGGTTGTGGATGTGACCTAAAGTGAAGCCAAATTTCAATAAGGAAGATTTACTTCATTTTTAGGTATGCTGGGTTGCTGATTCGTTACTCATGAATTAGTCCTAACTCTTAGCCAATAGGAAAATTGCTCACTTTCTTTACAGCCAATCGCAATCAAATTTGTTCCTTTAAATTCATAGAAGTTTGTTTATCTGCATTTCAGCTGAGTCACCTCTGTCCCTATATTTTAGGGTAATCAAAAGTTGGAGGCTGACTCCACCCACAGCCGAAATGTGAAAATACAGTCAGAGGAATGGGCCTGGAGAACCGGACTTTTATCATTTTTGAAACTGCAGATCATGACGTGGAACTTAGGGTTTAAACTTATCACAAAATTCAAATGTAATACCTCGATTTAACCTTTAGGGGTCAGCACACAGGCGATTTTTGACTATATTTTAAAGAATTAAACAAGTTTTTTTTTATTATTTGTTGAAAAATTTAGCAATGGCCATCAGACAAGACTTTTAAAGCCCCATTAATAAAAGTCAACAGCCAAAAAACGTTGATTTAGGGTTTGGTTACCCTATAACTACAACAGCATCTAGACTCTAGGGTCTCTGTCTTTATTTCTTTTTTATTTCTTTTTTTTTCCTTTCATGAAGCAGTAAGAACATCAGAAACATGAAATCAAAAACAGCATACAACACATTTATTTGGTCCAGGGTCCTCCCAAGCAAGCGAGATATCTCCAGTCCAAATCCCAACCACTAAAGACTATTGACTATTCCTGCTTAATAAATCTTTCAATCACACTTTCAAGATCTCTGAACTACAATCAGGAGGCCACAAGCTCCCTGCTCCACTCCATTCCAATTTGCAGACAAATAGATCCATGAACGTCTTTGTTTTCCTCATCTGAGCTAGAATCTGGCTCAAAACTATACAGGTGGAGCGCTCTAACTCACTGGTAGTGTTAGCTTTGGGTTGTGAAGCCAGCAGGAGGACGTGTAAACATATGGGTGACAGGAAGTGGGGGTGGGGTTGCTCCTGCCCTCAACTCAAGAAGTGAAATTCTAATGAACTACCAGGTTTTTAAATTTTGTCTAAAGAGGTTATAATCATGGAAACACATTTAGAACAGTTCACAAAAAATGATCTGAGTGAGACTCTTCACTTACCTCCTTGATTGGCTGCTTGGCACTTGAAGTCACAGAGTTGGCTTCACCGAGAGCAGAGAAAGATCTTGGTCTCTCTCCGAGAGCCGAGTACGACCTTGGCCTGACATCGGTAGGGGATGTTGAGATGACAGGAGAGATGGGCTCCTTCCCCAGCGCTCCGTACCCATTACTGTGGGGGCCCAGTAGTAGGAGCGCACTGGAAGGTGAGGATTCAGAAGGCACTTTGGCCAGGGGTTTCTCTGGAATACTGAAGAGGTGCACAGCAAGGAAGATGCCCCAAGTGAGGGCAGAGAAGAAGTAGATGACTTGGTACTCAGAGCCCAGGAGTTGCCCCAAAACGGAGTGACCCCAGTCCATGGCTCCCACCAGGTAACCGCAAGCTCCGCCCAGTCCTGGAGAGCAGAAAGTGGGACAAAAGGAAGAAAAAAACACCTCAATAGTGTTTAATATATCAGAATATTCTTTTTTTAAAAACATGAGCAGGAGAGTAAACAAACTGAGGACAAAAAGCTACTGGCGTGAGATAAAAAGACATCTTGGCTCATTTCTAAATCCCCTTTTTATTTGGAAAAAATAGAAATAATGCAGAAATAATGCACACAGAGCTTTGGACGCCCTTTAAAACCGACAGAACTGTTTGTAATAACCTTTTGCAGGATCCAAAAAAACCAAGAGAAACCTGTCAAACTCTGTTACCAAAAATTTCTTTATAACTACTTGAAATATTATAATAAAATATCAGAGAGAGGCCATGGAGAAGACGGATATTTTATTTATGTGCTGTGTAAGGTCAGGGGAAACTGTAACCACACCTGATTGCAGACTGCTGACCTTTTCAACACAGAGAACTCTGTATTAACCCTGCAGCAGCTGGTGAAGTGTTGTGTCATTATACCACCATCTAAGAGTATCATTCACAGAAATCAAAAAAGTATCCTCAAATTATGTTGTATTAACGTGTGATAAAAATCATGTTGAAGTGGCACAGATTTGAGCACTACAAAGACACTTGTTGTCAAAGCGTTGCATCAACAAATAATGAATCATTTCAGTGGGTAAAAAGGCTTTGCGGTTGTGATTTTTTTCCTCGACTCTAAGGGAGACGGTTATTGATTCAGCCATAAATTCTGCATCATAACTCAGGGTTAAGCACTCAGAATAAAAAAAAGGATGTGTAGAAAGGGAGATGAGAGTGTTTTCATGCCAGCGTAGCAATCAAAAGCAGCCGAAAGGGTCCAGGTGGGACTCAGACTGAAAACAAAGGTGAAAAATCAGGGAAACACTGAACAAAAAAATGAAAATAAGAAGAAAAAGATGGCATAAATAAAGATAGAGTTTTCCTGGAGCCATATATCAAATCACGTTAAGCCAGGTCCACCGAATCCGTTCCTGAAGGGGACTGTAGGGGCCATCCTTCAAGCTTCATGTTTGTAAGGAGGGTCACTGGGACCACTTCTTCATGTTCTCTATCCCTGAGGGGGGTCGCCGTTCATCCCCCTTGGCTGTATTTCCTGTCCCTGGGGAGAGTCGTCAGGACCGCTCCTCTTCAGGGGGGGTTCTAATACCCCTCACATTCATTTGTTAGCAGGAGCTCTGTTTTCTGGACTTATGTTTTGCTTGAAAGGGTCTCCTTCTTACACATCTGGGCATCTGGGATCTGCCCTTTTGTGGAGGGGCACTGTCATGATTCTAGGCTTAGGTTTTTGTCATGCTTTCGTCGTGTTCTGTTTTACATGGTTTTTAAACCTTACGTAGGTTTAAACTTCAGATAAATTTATTGGTCAACTAATGAAATCAATGTCAAATCTAAATGATTTGATAAGCATTTAAAAACTTGCCATGTGGCAACCCGTGCTGAAACAGCACAGGAAATTAGCAAAATACAATATTTGAGGGTTCAAATGAAATGATTAAGATCAAATGTATAAATTGCATTTATGGAACAGCTTAGTGGACACATTGTATTATTAAGCTATACATCTCAATGGGTTATCTCAATAAAAAACACCTATCTCAATCGGAAGGAAATGTTGATCCAAATGAGTCTGATCGGGTCAGAGTATTCTGATTGGGGTCTTTTTATTCTGATCAGGCACTTATTTTGATTACTCATGTTCATGTAAATGCACCTACTGCTTCACCACACATCTATGCTCAAAACATGCTGCACCAATCCCAAACCTTCCTCAATTATGTCTGCAAAGTCTGAATCAAAACTGCTCAATTGGGCAGAAAACCACCCAATCAGGAAACACTGAATTCTCTGCTTGCCAATTTGCTGTTAACTGGAATATTCCATTGCTGCCACTTCTGTTATTTCAGGTGTTTTATTATTATTATTATTAAAATAAAAATAGGAGTACATTTTAATTTGACTCTCCAGAGTGTTGGGGGTCCCACGCAATTGGCCACCTTTGTCTAATGGTAAGTTCGTCTAAATAGCATAGAGGCCAACCCATAGCAATTTCAAGCTGGACTTGTATTGGCAGATTCATCGACGTAAGAAGAGAAACAAACTTTGTTGTCAATGTGAAGTAAATCAAATTGAGAATGTAAACACTGAGGGGTTTTAGATCAGAAACATTCATTTGTTTCCTTTAGAGCTGCAGTCAGATTGACCGGGCCGATCAGATAAGTTGCACAATCAATAAACAAAACAAATGTAACCTATCAGGAATTTTGATTCATTCTACCATTAACAACTGCAGCTGCAATAACAGGAGAAAGGGTTTAGTTTAATCCCCACATCCAACAAAAGAAAAGCATTTTTGTTTTCCATATATTTCTGGCTGTTATTAGATTAGACATCAAATTAAAACATTTTGCTGTGTGTTTAGTTTATAGCATGTTTGCAATTTGTAGCATTAGAATTATTTTATATACAAGAATTAGGGGCTTAAAGTAAATGAAAAAAAACATGATAACGGTTGATTTGCATCATGTTTTTCTGTGGCCTACATGGATTTAAAAACCAATCTTTTCTGTTTGCATGAAAAAGTAATAAAACTGTTAAATAATGATGCTCAGAGAAATAAGGTTTGACAGGATTTGCCTAGTTTTCTGTCCTCACTGAGCATTTTTTTTGTGAGTAAAGAGCTCATTACTTCTCTTCCCCCAACAAAATTGCATCAGCAGCCATGGGGCTTCATTAACCAACCAGTCTCCCTAGAAAAAGGTTTATAAACTACCACATATGCACTAAATCCATTTTACTGTGCTGTGAATTTCAAAAGTCAGCAAAACTTTTTTTTCTCTACCATTTGTTCTCAACTTAGAACCAATTAATTTTTTGAAGTTTTCTTCAAGAACAATGAATACAAAAAATGCAAATGAGCATTTGTGTATGATAAAGAAGAAACATGCAATTAAAAACTTTAATTGAGTTGGTGATTCTATAATTACGATATATTTGTAAGTCTGACCATGTGGTTTGATAATAAAAAATTGAGAGGAAGTGAACTCCTTTTTGAGTTTCATGTGTGACTTAATAGTATCTTTATCTATTTATAATACAAATAAGTATATTTAAGCATATAATTATTTTAAAGGAGTTTTATTTGTCATTTAAACTATGCTTGTCCATATTTACTGTTTAAATAATGTATTTAGCTTTATAGGCGTAGACTTGTTTATGATAAGTCAGTGAGGATGCCGACTTGTTATTACGCTTATTACCTTTTCATAATACATATTTGAATGAATGTTCATTTTCTTGAGTATTGAGATTGGGTCACGTTCAATTGTTGTGTTGCTATTTACCGTTTTTATCTGTGTCAAGGTCAAACCTGCTGGGATGGATGCGGGAAACATGCTCTTCTAAAACATAATCAGGTGTAAAGGTAAGGGAAATGTAAATGATGACTTCAAAGAAGTGATGAAACATGGCTTAGCTGCCGAAGTAAAACTGAACATTTAAGGACGCCCCATTTTAACATTAGTGTCAGGAGGACTCAGAGCTCTGTCTACTCCTCTGTAGCCATTGTTTTGAATATGAGTGCAAAGCTTCAGAATCAACTGTTGCTGGCGACAACTTCAGAGTAAAATGCTAAAAGTCCCACTCCAACCATATTTTTTTATTTTGTAAAATAATTCCCAGATCATCGCCCAAATCAAAGAAACTTATTTTGAAGGACCTATTTCTGCAGAGCGACAGTAGTACATCGGAAATGTCCCTGTGAGTTGTTGGTGGGACTGTTAGTGCAGACCATGTCTACCCCTGTTTCCCAGCATCCTTCGGTTTAATTGTTCTCCTGCTAACTTACAGCCCCTCACACCCCGGACTTACAAAAGTAGCAAATTATATCAGATCTATCCAGTTCTGAGCCAGATGCCAGCTGAGACGAGGAAAACAAAGACGTTTATGGATCTATTTGTCTACAATTGGATGCATCAGAATAGGTCAGAGCAGGGAGCTTGTGATCCGCCAATCTACGCCACAGGTACAGGCTATTTCCAACGGCATGTTTTTGTTCGCTCCTGATTTACAAAGATTTTAATAAAGGATTAATCAGAAATGCAACTTTAATCTTAATCGTCTTTATAGATGTCCTCCATCATCAGAAATATAAGTTAAAAGCATGACTGTCATTAGAGTGGGACTTTAATTTGTGATTCAGAGCTTTGTGACTAATGAAACTGTGACATGTGGGGGTTAAACATCTTAAAGTTTGACCTGTCTGAGACAACCTGCTTTTGTTTGTTAGAGCAGTTTATTTACCTCTGGCATGGATCTGTCACTCATTATCCTCTGTGGACCAAGAGTCTCCAAGCAGAAGTAACTGCATATTTTTACACAGTTATGTTCATAAACCATATAGGATCATTTTATTCAGCCGCATTTGGTCGTTTGGCATAAACAACCTTTTTTAACTTTATTAGTTTAGTAAATATATTATTAACAAAATAACACTCCTTTAGAACAGCAACCTTGTATATTCTGGCAGAGAAAAAAAAATCAATAAAATGCACTTACAGTTCTGAAAAAAGTGACTTGTGTCTATGATTAAATAAAAACTCATGATTACGTATTTAAAACAACCTTGAAAACCTCAAAGATAAATTATAAATATGTAATGAGTGAGCAAATCTTTAAGTTCTTGGGTAAACTCCAAGTAAAATCCTCTTTTTGGATTTTTTGGTACAATCTT
>NC_050523.1:10460305-10468986 GCF_002922805.2 Oryzias melastigma | reverse complement strand
CTTGAAAACCTCAAAGATACCAACATAAATATGTAATGAGTGCGCAAATCTTTAAGTTCTTGGGTAAACTCCAAGTAAAAATCCTCTTTTTGGATTTTTTGGTACAATCTTTCTTTAAAAAAAAAAATCCCACAGAAGTGAAGCCTAAAGAAAAACGACCTCTCGTCACACACTTGAGTTTGTCAGTATAAATAAGTACTGATCGGTTCATTGACTTGCGGAGTCTCTGGTGAACTTCTCTATTTGCGCTCCTTTAAACAGCCTCGGTCACATGAAATGAGGCAATTTTTCTTCATTTCGGCAACTGAAAGGTTCAGCAATAACCCCTGGAGGAGTTTGACTGCTCCTGCAGCAGCCTGCCTACAAGACGGATACGCTCCTTAGTGGGAGACAGCAGTGAAAACAGAATCAACAACAGCAGAAAAGTTATTACATGTGCCAATGAAATTCTACAAATAAACAATCAAGTACCAGTTACACTAAAGTAGTCTCACAATCCCTCCATAAAAATTGTTTCCTGCAATAATAATGACAAACAGCCCTCAGGAAACGTATAGAAATGCAAGTTTAATGATGCTACCAACTTTATGAGCTAAATAAGCAACATTTATATTCCAATATGTGACAACACAGACGTGCATACTCTGTGGAGACAAAAAAAATTGGTCTTCAAATGTGAAGGAGCACTTAAAAACAGAGTCATGCGAGATTATGTGACCCCCTCCCACACTTTTTTACTCTTATGAAACATATTTCAAAGACTTACACTAACAGAAAAGTTCCCAGTTGTACCTCCCTGAACAACGTAGACCTCATCTGATCTTGAAAGCTAAACAACGGTTGGGCTTAAGAGTGGAAACTCCCAGGAACAAATGGTTGACTTTATCTGCTTAGAATCAATAACGTTTTGTTATATATGTTCTATCAGGTGCTGTAAGGTTCTTAAACCATAAGGGCTCTTCCCTGTGTTTTAATGTGCTAATCCTATTGACTGTATATAGATAATTGGACTGGGTGACCCCTCCCAGCTCGCGTTCTTAATAGGAAGTACATACTGTCTCCAAGAAGCAGAAATTCCATAAAATTCGAGAAATAAACAGCAATTACTCACTCATTCTTTTTGTTGGAGCAAACTTTTTTGCTCTTACGCACTTTTGTTTTTGGTAATTTTTATAAATATTTTTCAACAGTTGTTGCCATAGAAACATGGACCAACCAATCACTGTAGTGTGGTTCCAACATGGTGACGTTCATATCGTGGAAAAATGCAGACGATTTGGCTTCAATTGGCTGGAGCCGTAGATGATGCATTTTCTATGGGTGACGTCACACCCACTATCCAGTTCTCTATATGCAGTCAATGGCTAATCCAAAATCCTGGTAAGTGCTGAGGGTTGAGTCAGAAAGGTCATCCACCCAGAAAAGAGTATCCAAGTACAGAAAAATAATACTTTGGTTCAAATACGGTTTAAAAAAAAAAGATTGTTTTTGATGGGTCAAAACAGTCTTTTTTTGTATTATGTTAAAAAATACATTGATCATTTTGTCCCATACTGTGAAAATCCACTCAAAACAGTCAAACAGTTTATTTTAGAGTATATAAACATTTAGAAGAGAGGCAAAACAGTATTTTTCCATTCCTCCTGTGGGTAGCTTCCCAGTATACACTTGCATATTTCATGCATAGCTAGATTTTGCATCACAGGCAGCCCACATTTTGATGCCATACTTGGCAGGCTTGTTGGACATGTACTGTCTGCAAGGACACCGCCCACTAAATGGAACAAGACGTTCATCTACAGCAACATGTAGTCCAGGATTGTACAACATTAGTTGTCCCCATACATCTCTAATAGCTGCTAGTTTGTCTTTTCAACTAGATCACAATTGTCAAATCAGATCACGATGAGAAATATTTCCAGAAACAACTGGTGTTCAAGAGATTGGCCCTCCAAACTCTTCATCCCATAGACTTGTCGTTGCTTCCTCCTTTGACCTGTACATTGATGAATGTATGCAAGTCAATATCATTCAATGGCTTCCACTTTTCCTGAAACACACACCTCTCCTCTAAGTTGGTAATTTCCAGGATAATCTTCTCTATTGATGTGAATATGAAGAGCTGAGCTGAAATGCTTATTTAACATAATTAATTTGTGTGACAGCATATTGTGTAGGATTGGGAGTAATTGTGATGATATTGGAAGATGATAGTCTACATTGGCGATGGTTAGGTGATGTTTACTGTTGTATATCACCATCCTTAGACAGCCATGTCCCCTCAGGGGTGATGATTGCAACATTCCTTGGCTTCCAAACAATTGAGAAAAAAAGATGGCCTCTGAATCCCCTTTACGGTCAGAAATTTGACAATCTAGATCATAAATTAAATTGTCCTCAGACTCTGAAGGACCAATCTAACTCTGAACTCTCTTCCTCTGCATCAGTAACAAGTTCAAAATCTGCTAAAAATGTCTTCAGCTCTAAACCGTCTGAGCACAATTGTAGTGTCAAGTAGAAGGAATGAGAAAAGTGAGAAGAAAAAAAGAATAGAAAGCTCATCCTCCACTCACACCTGGGTCTCTAGGAGTCAAAATATAACTGAGTATCCATCAAATACCTTTTTGATCTTGATTGAAACATTAAAGAGGCATATTTATTTTGGATCAATAAAGCTACTTGTCCATTTAAAAGTGTCTGGATTGAAACGTCCTATGACATCATTTTTTTAATGCAATCTCTGGACAGACGTTTGACTAAACATCAGATTTTACACACTATTTTGAGGGCTAAAAATGAGTAAAAGCCACAAAATGGGATGAAGAATTCAGATCTTTGAGAATAAATAGTTTGGCAAAATCTTCATTTTTAGTGCAGTTGCTTTGCCCATGAGGAACAGAGGTAGGTTGACCCAGTGGGTAAGTTCACCGTGTATACTTAAACTAAAGACTTATTTTTTTAGGATGACCTTTAACACTCAGTAGGTGGTGGGATTTTGTATACTCGCTTTATTTAATTCTTATCTGTCTTTTACTGTAATTGTATTTATTTTTTTCTTAATTCGCTGAATTTCATACACTCTTTTACCTCTATCTTATTCTAAAGCACTTTGACATCTTGATGGCATTGTTAAGTGTTACATAAATAAAGATTAACCTATTCATCTGTTCAAAGCAAAATAACCAACCATAAGAGTTTTGGAATAGGGTGATGAAGCAGTGAGGGTTTTTACTTGTTTTGCAGCTACAGCAGGACTTGGATGCCCTGCAGACACCGAAAAAGCTCCTCTGTACATCAAACGCTGTTTCTCTGAAGTTAAAGAGGAGGCCATCTGTCCAACAGCCCAGCTGAAAACCCCACAGCAGCAGCACATTTAAATAAGACTGAAATATAAAAAAAATCATATAAAAAAATCAATATTGACCTTAGAGCTTTGAATAAATTTATGTGAACCTCAATGAACTGAAATATCAAATTAAAGTACAAAACTTTTACACATTTTTTTGTAATTGTCTTAGTTACAAGTGGTCAATATAAAATCTTAAAAAAGGCTCATTTCTTTTTACATCACATAAATGACACACAGTGCATCTAATTAATTGCATAGCTTTAATTCATTATTTAAAAAAGTAACTTTTAAATATACTTTTATGTTTACAGGAAGCGGTGCTAATTTTCTGTAAATGTCATGTTTTTATTTTATTATTATTTTTTCATGGGCATGTCTCTGTTTTCTTTGCATTTTTAATTAGTACTTTATGTGCTTTGATGTAAAGCGCTTTGTGTTTCTAACAAATGAAAGGCACTAAATAAACAAAGAAAAAAAGTTTGAAGTATTAATTATTATTACCACAAAAAACTGAAAAAATGTAGATGTTGTCAAAATGCTTGAAAACCCATTTCAAAGTCAAGATTAATTTTATACATCTGATTACTTAAATCATCAAACAGAACTTCAAAATAAAATAATAATTGTTTTAATGCTTTTTTTCATCATTGCTATTTATTGGATTTATTCATTCCCAAATTTTACATTTTTCCAATTTAAAAAAAAAGTATTTTTTATCTACTTTGTCAAAAAGATCAACTGACATCTTTATACACAAGCGGCAATGTCAGATGCTAAAGAGGGAATCACAAGGTGGAAACACACGTTCATATGTGTTCTTAGAAATGCCTGACAGGCATCTTAATGCAACCCAGCGTTGTGTGTTTGGGTTGTGCTGGCTCGACCTGTTGCTGTGGAGAATTGCTTATCAGCAGAAATTAATGTAGCCTGTTAGAATTTAATTAGGAGGGGAATTAAAAAGGTTCTCCGCCTCTTCAAAATCAAACTGCAAGAGGAGAAACGTGTGTGGTGAAAGAAAAAAAATGGAAAAATCATGGGTGAAGCTCAACATTTTTTTTTTTTTTTTTACCCTAAATGCCAGCGGTGGCAGGAGCATCAACATAGTCATGTGCCTGGCCTGCGTTTCTCTCAGCACATACCCATGACTGCAGCACATGACTATCGCTCAGGGCTGGATTACAGCCTTAGCATATTCACACCACCCGGTGCCGGCTGGCAGCTGAATGCACTGCTGACACTCGCACCAAAGACATCATATAATCCCCAGAAAATCTATGAAAGACTGTTCGCTTGATCCTGTTTATTTTTAGCCATTTATTTAATGCCTTCTTTTGGACATTTTTGTGAGGCTATGAAGCATCCTAGATGTGGCATATCAGGAAAAAAATGATGGAAAAGGGTTGTTTTGTTGTATTTTTGAATACAAAATTCGATCACAATTTGTCATCAAATTCCATTGTTGCTTTATTTTTTGCTTTAAAGTTTGTTTTGAACATAATCGAATACAGAAAATAAGAGGAACAATTCACCTTTACCTGAAGAAAAAAATAAATCCAAACAAAATTGTGTTTTCTGCAACTGCCTAACTTTAAAGGTCTCAGCAAACAGGAATTTAGAGGTTTTGCTAGTATTGGTTCAGTATTACAGAATTAAGACTGAGACTGAAAATACAAATAAGGAGAGTAGTTTGCTTTTTAATTAATAGATTAAATCTTATTCCAATTTTCTTGTCATTCTTGCCGAC
This sequence comes from Oryzias melastigma, assembly GCF_002922805.2. NCBI lineage: Eukaryota > Metazoa > Chordata > Actinopteri > Beloniformes > Adrianichthyidae > Oryzias > Oryzias melastigma. The sequence continues at coordinate 10,463,893 of NC_050523.1, read as the reverse complement.
ATAGACAGCTGAATTTGTATTTTGTATGAGCAGTAAACTACTAAAACATGTAAAAGACAGATAAAAGCATAGCATAATATGCTTTGAATCTAGAAATTACCTTAAGATGTCATAATTTGTTTCAAAAACCTAACCATGATGACTAACCAATGCAGTCAAAAATGCAGAAGCCAGTTTTGCCTTTAAGCTTCAAAGAACTGGAGGGAAGAAAATAACATATTTTTCACACATTAGGGACCAGATTATGAATCGCACCGTCAATAAATGGTCTATTTTTGAAATTATGTCATATATGAGACACACTAAACCATAAAGGGAATGTGTTAGAAGTGTTGGTGCATCTGCAATATCCATGACTCTCAACTTTGTTTGCAACACGTAAAAAACAGACTGATGCTGCAAAAACATTTCTGCTAAGTCTCAACCTCAACACAGAAAAACTGTCACACTGCCATATGTTAGACGAGTTAGGGAATTCACATTTTCCCATCCAAACATTTTGACTGAAAGACATGTACTTCTTAAAGTTGCTTCAATATCAGAAACGAGAATTGATCCATAATCGAATATGTGATCTTATTGTGGATACATTTCGGAGAAAAATGACTCATCTACCAATGAGATAAAGCCTGAAATATTGATGACCAAAAGGTAGTTCCAGCCAATTTAACGCAGTTTTTAACTTCTCTTCTGTCTTCAACCGGAAGATGGACCGCTGTTTCAGACGAATAATCACAGTTCACAGCAAAAATCTGTCTGTTTCCGCTGGCTCAGACACAGACAGGGGTCGGGTCACTGAATCAAACACCAGTTACTCATTGAGAAAAGTAATAACAACACAAGCTTTTGATCCAACAAACCATTCATAATCCATCAACAGCAGCAAAAGTTGTTAGTTCCACTCCCAGCTGGAAATCGTGTTTGGAGAAAATAGTTTAATTTAATAAGTTCATGCGTGACAACTCACCATCATGGTGTGAATGTGCAAGCATCCATGGAAAGAATGTGACCTAGTGTTCAGATGTGGGTCAAGCAGCTTGTATATGTCTTTATAAGATGCCACACAAAGATGAGGCTTTGGTGTTTTAAAGCCCTACGACACTGAAAAAGGTTATTTATCTAAGATAGTTAAAAACTAAACATCCAAGTTTGTAGGAATACCATAAAAAACAATTTTGGAATGCAATTTTCAAGATTCAATGCCCTCTTGAAAGCTGGTTTCAGGCTATGATTGATTTTTTTTTTATCTAAAAAAGACATGTTTTTCGTTGTACACCAACCCCCACTTGCAGCATCCTAAAGCACAAACTTGTTTTATCGAATAATTCTTTATCATAGCAACCAAAAGAAAACTTTCCACATTTAGACAAGAACTAAACAATGCCACATTTCCGCTGATCTTCAGAGTCTAAGGGATTTTTTCTGAGAAAAATACAAAAGCAGTGTATAGAAAATCAACGGAACAAACTGTGCTTCTGAGAGATTTGATTTTGCAACATCACCCCTGCTGGATCGGCCTCAGATGTTGGGCAGATTTCCGATGTAACCATTATCACATGCTGACAAGGTATTATTCTGAGTCACTATGTCCATGGCCGGAAAAAACACCAACAAACAAACAAATATAGATTCCTTGAAAAGTCTAGTATTCTAACTTAGTAATCAGGAGCCCAATAATATTTAATGGTACTGCGAGGGTCTCCTAATCTGAAGTTTGGACATTTATTAGAAGACTGTGCCCCATCAGCAAACTGTTAGCCATGTTAAACCTACTATAACCAAAATTTTACAGAAAAAAATCATCTTCAAATTTGATCAACACACTTTTTACAGGGTTATAAAGAGTTCATTTTCAACAAATATAGCATTATTTCAATACAGCAAGTAGTCTTTAGAATATCTATACAAATATCGATACCAATTCCCATATCAATACTTTTCCTAGAAATGTTTGATTAGAATAATTTTGGAAATAGAAAGTTTTTTGTTAATTAGGTGTAAAATAAAATATAGAACAGAGACTTTTGGCACATAAAAATATTAATTAACTAATTACAACAACCTGAACTGAACATAAATCAATTAAAGAACATGTATATTAGTAATGGCACGATACAATTGTGATGGTGACACCTGTAGGGTGTGGCTCTGCTATTAAGACCCTTTAAATGGGAAGGGGCGGGGCTTCCCAGCACTGCCAGATTCTTGTGGGTGGTCAGGTCGACTGCTGGGCCCACGCTGTTTGTGTGGCAGCTGTGAGACAGTTTACTAAATTAGTTTTTTTTAATTTTTGATGATCATGTTTGTTTTTTAATGTCTTTTTAAATACTTTTAAATTGTGTCTTTTATGACTGAGGTATCACAAGGCAGACCTATAGGGTGAATGATCGGGGGTGGGTGCTCGAGACCACAGGTATGCTGTATGTTATTGATTTTAATATTTCATGGAATTGGGTATTTTAACAGATGATTGATTGTTTTTTATTGTTTCTGTTCCCCAGTCATTGTACCGCTACCGGCTGTCCTTTTTATATTATTTTTTTTAGTTTTCCTCCAGTTAGTCTGCATCAGGAGTACAGCAGACTAACTGTTTTTAAACCTTTATCTTTTTTATCCCTTTATGTGTGTGAAGTGTTTGCAGCCTTAAGTGTGGATTTTATCTTGACTCACAACAACAAAGTGGAAAGGTGTATAAGACGGAATAACTCTGTGTTCATTAAACACTGTCAATTTACTTGAATACGGCTGTCTGTAGTAATATCACAATCCATGGTTCCACTTGCAACACAATAATAATAAGGAGAAAACAGTAAATGATGCAAAATTTAAGCCAAAATGTAGCAAAAATGTTACAGTACTACAAACAATTATTTTGTCTTAAAGATAAAGGCAGTAATAAAATATAAAAGTCACTAGCGAAAAAAGTAAACAACAAACAAACAAAAAAAAACAAAAATTCCTGCCATCCCTGCTAATATGTGGCTCTTTAATGACAGTTCTCCAGTGAAGCAGAGAGAGGATTGGTAAAGTGTGAGTTTATTAGGTGGTGCACTGTTTACACAGACAAAGCTGCCAGATTGGGCAATTCCCACACAAATTGGTTGGGAATTTACTCAAAATGGGCCGTTTCGGCAACAATGTAGACAGAAAAACGCTGGGTTTGCGTAACTCTGTAAATTAATTTGAGCTTTTGACTTTACCTATTGAAGAAAAATTGTGACCAAAGTATCAATATCGCTAGTATTGATACTCCACCTTGGTATCTATACTATCAATACTCAGAATGATACATCTGTTTCAAGAACATATCCATAATAGTCTATGTTTTTCAAACACCACAAGCATGATATACATATTTTTTGATTAACAATGAGAGTTGTGTCTTTTTTTTTAAATCCTATAAAAATAACCCAAAATCGTATTTTTTTTGGCCCATACTTTTCCAACTAAATGAAAGGAGTATAACTGCTTTTTCATCCTATAAGACTTGTCCGTCATATAAAACTTTTTTTTTCTTCAAATGAATGCATGTTTGACCCTCTTTTTGGATTAAAACCCATTTAATCTATTATTAAAAAAAGCTGCACC
>NC_050523.1:10454785-10460149 GCF_002922805.2 Oryzias melastigma | reverse complement strand
TTTTTTGGCCCATACTTTTCCAACTAGATGAAAGAAGTATAACTGCTTTTTCATATATAAGACTTGTCCATCATATAAAACTTTTTTTTCTTCAAATGAATGCATGTTTGACCCTCTTTTTAGATTAAAACCCATTTAATCTATTATTAAAACAAGCTGCACCTCACAGGAATTTTTGAGGTCATTCGTAATAACCACTTTTCAGCTCTTTCATTTTAACAATGGTCATACCCGGAATATATTAAAGTATTCCATATATATTTTGAACTCTTTGCACTTTCTTGACAGAGGTCTAAAGGAAAAAACTTCTCTTTTATGCCCCTCCGATCATCAATTCAGATGTCAATCAAGCGTGTCCTCATCCAGAACCACCACAAACTGGGCGGTTCTTGTTCCAATAATAGAGATAAATTGGAGGCAAACATGTTCTAGACAAAAATCAATGATCACAATAAAGATTCTTGTCTAAGACCTTTACGTCTGTTTGCCGTTCAAGTCAGAGTAACCCTCTTCTTGTAGCGAGACAGCAGCATTGTTCATCAATGCATTTAAAAAGTCAGCATGTTTACTTTCCAGACTGCCCATCTAATCCCTTATTGTTTACCAGGAAATTATCTGTGTGTACCCAGACACCTCGTCCACAGTTTTACCGAGCGGGAAAAAATGATAGCAACTCACTTTATGAAAACATTGACACAATTTCACATCTGTTGTGTTCCACCTACTCATTCACAGCAGACATCTGCTATAATGAGTCCCTGCCATAAATGCCCTGAGCTGCCACAAAGGCTGTTATGTGCACTGAATAAAGTAAAAAAGGTCAGGTCACCATGATCTAGATCCATTAAGTGTGTAAATTACCTAGTTAGACTGAAGGCAAATTAGAGATTAGCACATTGACAGTGTGTAGTACGCACCTGTGAATAAAGCATGATAATGTAGACCTCTTTCCTTGTCTTGGTGTGAGCACACATCAAACAGGTAGGCCTTGATTGGTCCGTCAATGAAATCTGCAGCAAAGTCGAACAGCACGACCCCAAACATGACCACCACGATGGCCCACGTACTTCTTGACAACCTGTCTTCGACGAGCCCTGCAACATATACAATACATCATTCATTTTGTACTTGCTGTGAACCCAACAATATCATTTTCTTGAGCCAAGGCGGATATTTTTCTTGGTCTAGAACTCAAAAAGTCGTTTTTTTATATATTTTTCTGGCTGTCCCCCCATCAGGATATACTTCAGATACTTTCAGGAACATATTTTGAGCTTTTCCTCAGCCCCTAAACACAGAAGTCTCTGTCACCAGTGCCTCCGCAACTCTGCCAACGGGATGGGGAAGTGGCGTGTTCAAGATAGTTACATTGAAAACAGAAGAAAAACACACATTCCTATTCCTACACACCATGTGTAACCTCTGCCTCCTGACATTCAGCTGCACAATGACAGACAGCAGGTTCTCAGGTGCACTGAATAGTAAGAAACAGAATTCTTCTCCAGAAGAGGTATTTGATGACCTAACCTGCAGCATTCTTTGACTCAGCAAAAAGCAGGTTGATACTTATGCGAATATTTCAAAAAGGTTCCACTGAAAAATCATCTAAAATAAAAGAAAAACAAATACACTGTCTACTGTCATGACAACTGTGCCTCAGCATCAGAGAAAAGGACACTTTAGCTGGTGATGAATTCACTTGGACACCACTCGGGTTACAGTATGTTTTCAACTATTTTAAATTAGACAGCTATTTATTTTTTCTCCTTTGGCCTTTACTCTTATTGGTAGCAGATTCAAGTGAATATTTGTAAGACTTGAAAAAACTGTTGCTTTATATGATGAAAGCTTTTTTCCCCCCTATTCATAGATGAATAGGCCTTCATTTTTGAGACGGTGGTTAAATATTGAACAATTTGGAGCACAGAAAAGAAATCTAAGTAATTTAAAAAAAGTTGCATGTCTATTTGTGTCTGTTTTGATGTTCAGCCTTCAAGATTTTTCCACATTTATTACATAGTGGGAACTCAAAATATATTAGAAAGTTGATTTATTGATATTACAACATTGTCAGATACAAATTGTTTTCTGATTTTTTATTTGTATTTTTTTACCTTACAGATAAATACGGCAGTGGTGCAACAGATTGAATCTGCAGACAGTTTTGACGGTGGCAGAATGATTTATGTGTTAACTCTATCCATACGTGGGTTAATTATTAAACCAGTAAGCTTGTATCCCTATGCACATCGCATATCTTAATGTAGCTCATTATGCAAGTAAAATGTGATTTTTATCATATTAATTTATAACTTTAGTTTTTCTCTAACTTGACGTATCAATGATAAATGATCATTTTATCTTGTATGTCTGAAAATCATTTATAAACGTGGTATAAATGAGCTTTATTTCTTTAAATTGGTATTGCTTAGATGGTTTACTGTGTTTACAGGCAGATGAACAGATGTGCCTAATAAAGTGACCAGAGAATGCATTTCCATCAGACCAGGGGTCACCAACCTTTTTGAAACTGAGGGGTACTTCATGGGCATACAAAGGGCTATCATTTTGAAATAACAAATTTGCTTGGTTTCCCTTTAGTTATACATTATTAATAATGAATAATGAGACTCCTCTACGTGAAGACACTGATTTCTCACCATAATTGTCAATAATGACAACAAGCTAGGAAACAGATATCAATATTCAGCACTTAATTAATCTCAGTAATTGTTACATTTTCATATAATCACTTACATCACTACATTTCATGGGAAAAATGCCCCATTTTCACTTTGTTGTACCATGTTTATTAATTATGTTATGTTAAAGAAAAATCAACACATTTTTTAACAAATCTTGTCACATTTTGAACTAATGACCAAATCTGCAACATATTAATGATCTTTGAACTGGAGTAGGTCCAAGGTCACCTAAAATTATCTAAAGTTCATGTATCATGAACCTATTTTAAGACGTTTACAATGTTAAATCTATGTAAATGCAAGTGTAATAAAAAAAAAACAGAATAAAATTGAATTTTAGAAGCAGCTCACAATTGAGTTTGGCTATTTTCAAAAGAGAGATGTGGGCATCTTGTTTGGTTCTTGGGAGAACCAAGTTGTTGATCCTTGAATTTGTCAAGGATTGGTGGTGGAGGACCCAAACGCAGGAGACAGGACATGGTGGCAGAAACTAAAACATTTACTTAATGAACTCAAACATAACAAAACCAGGAGAACACAAACCAGTGATGTGACATAACAGAACAGATGACCTGACAATGAGAAACTGAAAACCAGACACTTATATAGGTTGAGGACAATTAACTAAATGAAGACAGCTGTGGATGATTAAACCTGAACATGGTGAGACTGACAGGGAAAACAAAACATAACAAAACCAGAACACAGAATCATGACAGTACCCCTCCCCAAAGGGCAGATACCAGATGCCCAAACATCTTTGAGGAGGGGACTTGGATGAACAAAAAAACAAGTCCAGAAGACAGGGCTCCTGTAGCCAGACTGATGTGAGGGGTATTGGAACCCCTCCAGGAACAGACGTGGAGAGGAGCGGTCCCGGTGACTCTCCCCAGGGACAGGACACATGAAGGGGAGCAGTCCCAGCAAACCTCCTACAGAACCAGCCAAGGGGGGACGAGCGGTGACCATCCTCAGGGACAGGAAGGAGCGGTCCCGGTGACTCTCCTCAGGAACAGGCACATGAAGAGGAGCGGCCCCGGCGACCCTCCACAGGAACAGAATGGATGGCCCCGACAGACCCCCTCAGGAACGGATTAGGTGGATGAAGTCATGAGATGAAAACTGCTACAGGAAACCCCATCTGGCATGGCGTGGCGTGGCATGGCATGGACTGCAGTGGCAGAGAATCCCGCCACTGCAGTAAAGGTTCTCCTGCTGGGTCCAAGGTGGTCAGGTCATACTGTCAAGGATTGGTGGTGGAGGACCCAAACGCAGGAGACAGGACATGGTGGCAGAAACTAAAACATTTACTTAATGAACTCAAACATAACAAAACCAGGAGAACACAAACCAGTGATGTGACATAACAGAACAGATGACCTGACAATGAGAAACTGAAAACCAGACACTTATATAGGTTGAGGACAATTAACTAAATGAAGACAGCTGTGGATGATTAAACCTGAACATGGTGAGACTGACAGGGAAAACAAAACATAACAAAACCAGAACACAGAATCATGACAGAATTAGACCATCTCATGCCTTCTTTTTCAGTAAAGGAAATCAGAAATTTCAATTCCTATTGAGTCTGTTACTGCCTTGTGAAACTTAAAAAATAACTCTTTGCTTTGTTAGCAGCCATACCACAGACTTTTAGAAGAAATAACAATATTGTTAGATGTTGTGAATAATCTTTGAAGTAGAAATGGCCAGAATTTACCCTTTTTTTACTTTTGAGAATGAGCAGTTAGTGAAAATCAGTTCATTGTGTAGGAAGGAAGGTTTCTTCTTTCTACAGAAACTCTTAGTCATTCTGTATAAAGCCTTTAAAATGTGTTTTTCTGTTTAGTTTCACACTGACCTGGAAAATGGTTGAGTCACGGACTGACACAAGGGCAGGCGGTATTTATAAAAGGTTAAGGGTTTGATCAAAATTTATTGTTGAAAAATAAAGTTCATAATAATAACAAAGCTCCTCATGTCTCTGTTCTCCAGTTTATGTTGATGTTTTAACTAACAATTCCCTCCATCTGCGAGGACAGCAGTCTAATCAAAGACACCATGACTTCCCTCTCCCAGGTCACTTCCTCCAGCTCCTCCTGGGGTACCCTGAAGCATACCCAGGCCATTTGAGAGGCATAGTCTCTCCAGACCAACCTGGATCGTCCTAGGGGCCTCCACGCAGTGGGACATGTCTTAAACACCTCCTCAGGAAAGTGTCCGGGAGGAATCCATACCAGATGCCTGAACCACCTCAACTGGCACCTCTTGATGTGGAGGAGCCGCGGTTCTACTCCAAGGTCTTCCAAGATGACCGAGCTTCTCACCCCACCTCTAATCTCATTTTGGCCGCTTGTATCCGGGACTTCATTCTTTTGGTCATGACTCGGAGTTCATGACCATAGGAGAGCATTGGAACAAAGACTGACTGGTAGTTTAAGAGCTTTTCTTAATGACTCAGCTCCCTTTTTACCAATCTGCCTGTCGATTTCATGTTCTGATATTTCCTCACTCGTGAACAAGACCCCAAGAAACTTAAACTCCTCCACCGAGTGGCAGGAGAACTCCACTACCTTCCAAAGATTCAGGATAGAGATTAAGTGACCCAATGATTTTGCCATCTTATCTGAATATGACATCAAAATCTTCCTAGGAT
>NC_050523.1:10442986-10449713 GCF_002922805.2 Oryzias melastigma | reverse complement strand
GTGATTTCTCTTTCCTCAGCTATGTACTGTGAAATCTTAATATGATAGGAAAAACAACTTCTAAAAAGGAGAGAAATCAGGAAGAAGAATAAAGATTGTGTTTGGGATGAACCATAAATGAAGAAACAGGCAACCAAATATCAATAGCCACATTATTGCATGTTTTTCCAACATACCCAGCTCTGGCAGGATCTAATTGACTGGACACACCTGAACCAGGTAATCAGTCCTTGAGGCCTGGAGGTGCTCACCCCTTTATGCTGATGGTGATTAGAGGCCAGACCATTCCAAAGAATCACTCCAGGTTGAGAACAGGGTAGAGGAGGAACAACAAAACATTTAGATTGCGGAGAGAGAGATCCATTCATGAATTTAAAGGTAAAAACAATTGTGGTGATTGGCTGAGAAGAAGCTATTTCTTAAATAAAAGGAAAAACATGCAATACAGCATTGAGTTGCAAACTTAAACATGAACCAAAAAAATGAAAACGGTACAGAAAAAAAAAAAAAAAAAATATTTTCTGGCCCTTTTAACAAATAAATCAATCAGTAAAAAAGAAAAACACTAAACATTCTGCCGATTTATGATGCAATAGGAGAAGATTTGGAAAAAAAAAAAAAAAAACTGTACAATTCCAAACATCAACCATGTGCGAAATGAACAGCATACCTCAGGGATGAGTAGTTTTTATTGATACTAGATAGATTTGTAGTCATTGATAACATTCACTACATTTAAACAAAAAACACTGCAATTTTATCATTCGGTTTCTTTGAGATTTTGTCTACAAGTTAATACAAAAATTCTACATTTCGAGATCCAGCTCACATTTCTGCTGAAGTCTACCTGGGGTTAAAAAGTTTCAGAAACTTGCCTCAAAACAACAATCCAACTGTATCTGTCAACAGCATTTCAATTCAGAAGAATCAGAACAGCACATCTTCATTTTTCAACAAACCAAAGCCAACTAAATCCCTCAAATAACAAGCCGATAGCAGCAGAAATGGGATGCAGGAACCTCTGCTAAATACATAAATCCTTGAACAAATATACTTTGAACAGTCACTTTCACTGAAGTGATCCTGCTTATACATTTTTAGATAAGCGTTTTGCATTGTAGATCTTGCTGTCTGCATCTTTATAAATATTGTCCTGAGTTGCATTATTCAAGGGTCTGAAGAACGCCCTCTAAAACACACAAAACCACTATTTCTGCACTTTCTGAATGATTCTCTCATTTTTTAAAATATTTAGTCAGTATTTACCACAAAATTAGACGTGTATTCTAAGTAAAGATGCCGAAATTCTTGGTTTAAAACTGCATGTTCCACCATTAAACTGAATTGTGTGGAAGATTGTATACCAATGTGTGAAAGTGTTAAACATTTAGGATTGTTTTATTGTTTTATTACATTACACCAGGCTTAGTAAAAGCCAACTGAAAGGTTTTCATTGTTTTCATTTCATTGTTACATACCTTTCAACACGTTTTCTGAATTTTCAGGCTGTTTTTGTTGTTGTTTTGTAATACACGAATCATATCAAAATGAAACAAAACCATGAACCAAAAATCAATTGTTGTGAAAGTAAGTCTGATTAACTCAACCAATGGAGGGGGACCAAAACTACCATCTCTATTACAAACTAAACAAATTCTAATTGGAAATTAAAAGAATCTAAATATTGAGGTAAAATGTGAATGTGTACAGTATGAAATTGTATGATGTTTATACATATTAGCATTTTCAGACTTAGTTGATCTAAATTCGATATAAACTTTTTTTTCAGAATGTGCTTTCAAATCAAAATCGCAAGTAGCAAATATTGAATTCTAATTACAAATTCAATTGCAGACCATTTTTTTCTTTGCTTTGCAACCCCCTTAATGCAAACCCTCTAAATTCCCAGCCAGCAAAACAAAGTGGGCCCCATAAGGTTTAAAAGTGGGCAGAAATTGGGGTCCAAAATTCACTCAGTTACCTTATTGACATTCAAATCTCCTCGACAAAAATGGTGACCCTATAATTTGATGCCTATCAGATGCAGGATACATGCTGTAAACATCAAAATAGCCATGATTAGAGATATAACACATGTGTCCGTGCCCAGTGGGTAAGTGTTTATGCGGGACTGAAGAAGTATTTTATTGCAGAAGATGATTCCGTTTGACAGTCTGAATACCTTTGTTGTCACAGTTTGTCACTAATCCTCGATCAAATCTCGACTTTTTAGTTCACCAGGCCTGGTAGCCCAACCTAATATTTCACATGACATTGATGAAGAGAGAAAAGCTGCACGTCTTTACAAACACCGACAACATGTAATTAAGGAGCCGGCATTTTTGATAGATGGAGTGCGTGAGCAGTTAGGACGTTACTCACAAGCTGGACACAAAGTTGTCCTCACATGAGAAGATATAGTTCAGCAAAGAAGCACCAATCCAGCTAAAAGAAAATCGTTGACATGCAATCAGAGGCAAAGAATGAACTTCTGATTAAAGCAGGCAGAGGCTGTCAACAAAGAAAAAAAATGCATGATGCAACAAATTACTGATCAAGTTTCCCTTCATCTCCTTCTTAATTAGGTCTGATTAAGCCAAAGCAAATAAAAGGGAATGTATTGGATGAATACAATTAAAAATAAATTAGAGTCTGAAAAGAGTGTTCAAATGATTATTCAAAAAAATACAGATTACTTGTTGATTTTGTATTTGTGTTAAAGTTTCACATTCTGTTCCTATGTGTGGCTAAATTTTATTAGTGGGTCGATGCTGCTTAAGTCACACAGCAACATGTTGACAATCTCTGATTTAAATAAAAAGTCAATTAAAATCTTGACTAAACTTTCTAAACTTTCCATTTCAGGGTCAGACGGGGTGTCACGACTAATTAATAATTGATTGGTTTGAGCTCACAAGTTTGCACAACAAGATAAAACTGACAGTTTCTGAAGTGGATGATAAGATTGTGGAGTTTAAATGAACACTAGGTCTTTGTTTGCATTTATGAATATTAATGTTGATTTTAATCTATTGTTATTCTGACTGTACGGATGACCTAGATACCAAAAACAATCAACATATCAAGCAACTCACTCCAGCTAGAAATATTGGTAAGATTTTCATCATATAAATATATATATATATATATTGTATTTTTAAAGAACTTGATTAAGGAGACACAACTCCAATAATAAGGAGCTTTCTTTCCACCACAGAAAATCCTCAGGCAGTCCTCCAGCTGTGGCCAGACAGAAGCAATATGGAGTGTGGATTCAGGAGGTGTTGGGCAACTTAAGCTGGTAAAGATGAGACTGCAGTGCTGTTGAAGCGTATCGGATAAAGGTGAAGGGAGACCAGGAACAATATTGGTAGTGCAGTGGTCATAACGGAGTTTATTGTCTTTGGTGTGTTAAAAACGCTCGAGGCTATGAACGTGTGCAGCTGTTCCACGGTTGAAAAAGGTCAGGTCGGGATTAGGAGAAATGTCTTTAGGGTGAGCCAGTTTTGACGTTGTAGCTGTGCTTAAAGAAAATGGAATTGACAGAGGATGGGTATGAATTAAGAGTTGGCAATCACAGAAAAAAGCAATTATTTTGAATGATATGATTTAGTGATTATACCTTTTGATTTACATAATTGAAGAAATGTATTTTTTGTCTTTTTTTACTTCTATTATGTTCAGTTCTATGATTTTTCATGTTATGGTTTATTACATTTATTATGATTTTAGTCAAAATTAAAAACTTTTCTAGGACATAGTTTCTGCAGAGCATCAAAAGTTCATCAGAGATTTGCCTCTTAGTTGTGGGGCGGGACTGTTGAAGCAACTGTTGAACTAATATCCCATCATGCCTTTGCTTACACTCTCTCCCACTAACTTATAGCCCCTCACAACTCAAGCTAACATTAGCCGTGCAACAAAAATGGAGAGCAATATTGGAGCTATAAAGCCAAACAAATTTTGAGGAAAGGTTCAGGTCAAACGAGGAAAATGAAGACATGCATGGATCTATTCATCTGCAACTGGATGCAATTTCAGTTTCTGCACCACATAAGAGAGTTTATTTTCATTTGCTCCTGATCCAATACAATTTGAATTAAGAAATACTCAGGAACCTAGTTTGATCTTAAATTATTTATACATTTATATTATAATAAGGCTACAAGTATATGTGAAAAAAGGTGCCTAAACTAGTTCCCCAATTCAATACAAAGCATCTTATTAGTATATTATTATATGCATTACTATGTTGCTTTCATACATATTTTTTTGTTTAATGTCTTGTTTTTATTTTTAAAATTAGAATTCGTTTTTATTAGGGCTGAGAATCAATTAAAATAATTAACTAATTAATCAAAAACCTGGGGGAAATTAATAGTGATTACTTTTTTTAGTTACAGTATTTGTGAATAATCACAAAATGCAATTTACACACAAAACTGTACATTTAGCACATTTATTTTTTATTAAGGCTGTCAATTGACTCAAAAAATATATCACATTAAACACACTTTTCTGTTGTGATCAAACACTATTGATTACAGTGTTTTACGTGTTAATCATAAACTGTTAATCGTGTGCGTTAATGCATCGACAAGCATGGCCTATAGTTTTTATGTAAAGCACATGAGTTGGAAAAGTGCTGTACAAATAAAGTTTGATCTGAAAAACCTGTTCACTTTCTTCACATTTTTTTTTGCCCTCAGGTCCTCCAACACCCACCTTCCCTGACAGAAAGAGATGGAGTCATGCAGACGTTTCTCCACCTGCCTCACTACAGACTCACTCTGACGTGTGTGGGATAGCTCTACACAAAACTGTATTTCAGTTTCATGCTGTGCCGTGCCGTTTTAGAATGCTCGGTTTCAATCTTGCTGACTCAAGCAGGATTGCAACCTCACTATAGACTCCAGGCCACTGAATACACCTGTCGCTTCTAGTCAGGACAATGAATATTGTAGATATTTTAGCTCCAAAGCAGCTAGCAGTCTTCTACACATCTTTTTTTAAGGTTTTAAAATACATCCAGCCCTAGCAGCAGCACTACCATTTCCTCTCCATTGTTGTAATGTGACACATTACACAGCAAGACAGGGTCAGAGCCCACCCACTTTGAGGCTGTATTCAGAAATCCGACTCAGATGTGTCTCAGCATCTAAAGCGTAACAACTGAATCCCTATAATAGAAATGCGGCTTTAAAGTCCACATCATGTCTGCCCTTTGCCTGCTTTAAGTCGCCACTGCAGCCTAATCCCAGTCTGCTCCCACCGGGTCTTTGGGTTTATCTTCCCCCATTGAATTCCTGAAGGGGGTCGTTTGAGGGGCTCCCAGAGGAGCTTCTACTTTATTTGTTTTGTATTGGATACACACATTTCTGAGGCCCCAATGTTATAAGCATGATCCAAATTTTTAGATGCAAAATTGCATCAAACCACTTTGTCTCTAAAATTATTTTTATCAAGAACGAAAAGCAAAAACATAAGTGATTTTATTCTTCAACTGAGAAATAAATTAATGGGGTTAAAACCCGTTATATCTCGGTCCATGTTTTCTGGGCTGAAGTTCATTATTATTCCACTAGGGGCAGTAGAGGGGCTTTCCCTGCTCATTTCAAAATGGCTGCCTCCTTGAAATCTCAAAAACAGCTTTGGTGGAATTCTTATGCTAATTTTCCCAATTAAATGGTGAGAATAGCTCATCCACTGCTATTCATTCCATTAAAAAAATGCTAGCTGTATTTAAGGATTCCAAATTTGTTGGTAATTAATGCTTCATAATATGTTAAAAATGGGTAGATCAAATTTGAGACAGTGGGTAAATGAGGTGCTTTATTCCCAAAATACTTTTTACGTCTTCAACTAACATAGTTGAGAGCAAAAACGTACAAAAATCGCCCAACATAATGCAACTGACACAACCCATATCCCATACAAAATGATTGAGCAATATATATTAAATTGAAATCATTTGAATTTTCTGTTGATTCTTTCTGGGCTTACAGGATTATGGGTGACAGGTTCGTATTTTAGGCTTGTCTTCTTGATTTTTCTCATTTGTTTGATTTTGTCAAGATGGGTGTTCTATTCCAGAAATTTCAGTTACTGCTTTCATTTATTTTAAGGATGCAAAAATTGTATTTGAAGCAAGTTGAGTTTTCTTTTTTTTTTTTAATTTTGCTATCAGTTAAAAATTGATCTAGGTAAGTTGCAGCCAAACCTGTCTCCGCCCTTTTGAATTATTGGGTCTTCCTCTAAACCACCAACAACCCTGACAAATTTCTCCAAATCACTTTTACGGTTTTTTTGAGCCACATCTCCACAGTGAAATTCAAATGAGGAAAAAAATATTATTTTGTGTAGTTTCTCAGCCACCAGAGTCATTGTGTTGTTGCATTTCTGAATAAAAGGTAAGTGGATTTCTTTTCTTGCTTCTTTAAGACATTTAGCTATTTCTTGGGCCTAAAAGCTACGATTTCCCCACTCAATAATATGTCTTTTAGAGAAGAGGGAAAAGTCAACCTTTCTTTGTCGGTTTTGTGACAAAAATGCATTTGAGAGGTAAAAACCAGACACCAAACGTACTTTTTAAACTATATAAGATGTAACATAAAGGCCCAGAAAACAAATATACAAATATTACAGCAGTAAGGCGTGTAAACATCTCACATGTGCTAAAAGCCTAAATACACAGTTATTACAGTTATTTTGCATCCTGAGACAATCT
>NC_050523.1:10394208-10442735 GCF_002922805.2 Oryzias melastigma | reverse complement strand
GTAAACATCTCACATGTGCTAAAAGCCTAAATACACTCTTTTGCATCCTGAGACAATCCGAATATACAGTAAATAATAGGAGAATCTCACTGCTCCGATCAGCCACCCCAGCAGACAAATCCTCTGCAGCCATGAGATCACAAGGCCTCTTTTGTGGCTGACTTTCTAAGCAAATCAAGTGATGATGCATGTGATCCCTGAGGGAGGGATGCTGATCTGAAAAAACGAGGAAGCAAAGGGAAAAAGGTTGTTTCAACTCTCAACAAGGGTGTGCAGAGAAATACTTGCAGATAACAAAAACATGGGAACATTCTCCACATACACGTAGGTCACAAGATAGGGCATGCTTATATAAGGTCATGTGAAATCACGCAAGGCAAATAGGAAAAAAAAAGAGAAGAAAAGCTTCATACCTTAACATTAAATGAAAAACAGGTTAACAAAAACTCAAAAAAATGTCAAATGAATGGTTCCACCATCTGGAGGATAAAATATAAAAAAGGAGGTATAAAAAGGAGGACAAACGTGATAGCTATGTATTTATTAAAAAAAAAAAAAATAGTCTGTACAGTTTTCGGAAATATCTGATTTATAAAGAAGCCAAGTTAAAAATGAATATAACCAAACCTGTTATTACTGATGGTATCAATTTACACATTTTCCAAGACCTAAATTATAATGTGGCATTTTCAGTTTTTTTCTTACTGGAGAAGTTGAATGTTTTCACAACAGGATGCAAAATGGGTGTTGCCTGCTGAGGTCCTTCACAAAATGGGCTTTAATTTGTTGTTTTCCCTGGTTTAATGGAGAAAGCACTTGGAGAAAAGAACGCACAGGAGACGTTCTCTGCATACACCAACGTTACATTGAAGGAACTACTTATATGAGGTCTTGTGAAATCACGCAGGACCAAACATCTGGATAAACTGGAAGAAAGTTAGATATTCAAGTTAGGTAAACACAACTATCCATAAATAGCAAGCACACTAAAGTTTATTTAAAGTGAATTATAATTACTAGGGCTGTCAGTGTTAGAGCGTTAATGCACACAGTTAATTAAAAACAGATTTAACGCGTTAATAATTATTAACAAAGGAACGATCTTTGCCTCAGATGGTTTAGGCTTCCACACTTTTTCGGGTATTATCCCACTTATATCATGGTCACTTGAAAAATAAATAAGTATTCTATTGGTTTTTACTGCAGTACTTTATTCCGACATTTTTGGGGGGATTTGGATTGCTTTTTCACTAAAAGAAGACTATTTAATCCGTGATCTGGCGCTGCCACAAACAGGCAGACAGCTGGTTCCACGTGCAGCAGGTTTATTCACAGTTCACAGAATAAGCAGGGTCAGACAGGCAGAGGTCATACACGGGCATGGGATCATCCGAGGCGAGCGAGAAGAGGAGTCAGAGTCCAGGCGAAGGTCAGGGGCAGGCGGCAGGCAATCAGAGTAGCAGGGTCGGAGGCAGAAGATCAGGTCAGGAGTAAACGCTCAGAGTTGCAGGCAAGGTGGCACAGACAAAGCTTCGCAAGGAGTGAAGTGTGGAGCTAGACTATATGCTGAGGAGGTGATGAGGTGATGGGAAACAGCTGATGCTGATGAGTCCAGGTGGTGGCAGGTGGTGAGCTCAGAACTCTGGTGAGCGCTCCCTCTGGTGACTGGAGACGGTAGTAGCAGGTTGCTCCATGACAGGCGCATTGTCACGGTAAACAAAAGCGATATATATGCTGATCGTCTCGACTATACGGTCAAATGACAGGTTAAACAAAGCAACAGCTCAGAGGGAATGTTCTTCTTTTACCACTTGTTTTTGTCAAAAGGATGAAGGAAAAATTTATTGTAAAAAAGCCAGCGCAGTGATTTAGAGCAGTGGTCCCCAAACTTCTCTTTGTGAGGGCCAATAACTGTTTTCCTCTTTGATGTGGGGACGGGTCAGTTTGTAGGCTAACAGAAAAAGTGTAACAATCACAGGGTGTGTCTAAACGTAAACTTCATGTTTTTCCAGAGAGCCACACATAGCTTCAATTTTAATAATTTATTTCAGTAATCTTTACCAAAATAAATAGTACTAATAATAAAGTGTTTCCTGTCACGTCATATTTCAGAGAACTACAGTAAGGTGGAATAAAAAGTCACGTTATATTTTTTTAAACGATTGACAAAACTAATAATTACAGACAAAATTAACTCAACATATGGCTCCTTTGCCTGCATGATCTTTGAATGAAGTAACGTTGCCTTCTGTTTGTCTACCTGTTTCTTAAACCCCAAGTCTGTGATCATCAATTCATTGTCAGTCAAATTTGCTGTTTACAATGATGCTGTAATGACACCAATCCCCTCTCAATAGAATAGTTTTCGTTTAAAATTTTACATAAATGTTCTAAAAAAGTTTTTAGCTTTGGATTGTTTGTCTTAAAACAAACACAAGAGTTTGGAATACATTGTATGAACTTTGACTGGAGTTTTGTCTGATTTTATTATTTTTCTCATCGATTTGACCTCGCTTTTGCTTTATTTGTGGATACATTTTTAATTAGATTTTTGTTCTATGTTAGGAAAACTGTTTGATCTCAAGTTTTGGTGAATTTTACAGTAAAAAAAAGACAAAATTAAATCATCAGAATTGAGTGTTACTAGCAGTTTGTGGTTCAATGTGAAATATAATGAAAAATATGTCTAAAAAAGAAGGAGGTTGCGTTGTACTAGTAAATTTATATCAAGCAGTGACATGAAAAAAAGCTTTTAAATATAAATTAATTGAGAAAAATGAAAAGTAGAAAAAACTCAGTGAGGGAGCTGACTACTAAGAGTTAAGGCCCCATCACAGGGATTTTAATTATGCTTGGATATTAACTAATCTCAACACCTTGATTAATTTTTCCTGATAGCTACTTTTGCTACTTTCTGACCCATTTTCAGCCCATGAACACGTGGTTCCACATTTGCCTCTGGTATTCCCCGTCACACAGAAGGACTTATGTTGAAGATCTTGTAGCAGATCTCTAAATCACCTGCCTCTGCCTAAGTGCTTAACTGTGGGTAAAATCATTGTGGTATAATGATGCAACTTCACTAATCTATAAATAGCATTTCCTTGTTACCTCTCAAGGAGGCGTGAGTCCAATTAGCTAAGTTCAAACCTTTTATGGAGCGTGAGAACTGAGGTCTTTAAGTGTAAAGTGTAGAGTTCTTTCCAGTTATGAGTCTTAGATCACGGTAAGAGTAACAGATTTTTATAAGCAAATATGCATTCAGCAAAAGCAGGACTACAAACCCCCTACATTCTGTCCCTAGATTTAAAGAAACCAGGAAATGTTTCAAAGGTTGCAGTTTCTAAAAGGATCATTGCATGTTGGTTTCAAAAGACAATTATTTCCAATTGCTTGAATGCTTAAAAGTTCAAGTTCGCACTAAAAACCTTTGTAATGTTCATTGATTTTACTATTGATGACAAGTGGAAGATTTTTTATTTATTTTTTTGGCTATCAGCTTCTCTGAATTTATCAATTTAAACGTTTAGAGATTCATATATATGTGTTTATTTCTTGATTTTTCATTTTTTTCGACCTAATGATTTTTATCTATTTAAAAATGAACTTCAAATTAAATTTGTTTGTAAATGACTCATCAAAGACATCCATTTTATCTTTACTGGGCTCTATTTGGACACGGTGAAGACTAATTATTACAATGAAGTATAAACAAAAATTAATTTAGTTTAATATGACAAGTAAATAGAAGATTAAATGGTTACATGGCAGTTAGAAACAATGAGTGACCATGATAGCTGAAAAAGTATTTTAATTATTAAAATTAAAAACAAGCATCAACAAAAGAGAGTGCAATCAGTTTTATTCATTTAAAATTAAACTAGTACAAATTGTATTTAGAGACACTCGATTGTCAAACATGTAAAAAGAAAATGTTAAGTTTTTGAACGTTCTTCACACCACATTCAATCAGTAGCTTGTGTGCTTAGAGGGACAATTTCACAAAAAGTAATGTAAATCAGCGCATGGATTTAGATCTAATTGGAGTAGAATAGCACCCTCCATAATGCTGAGACGTACAGGATAGTTTTTGGTCAAACCAAGGATATCATAATTTGAGCGTTGAAATGTTAAGATCTATTTTTGCAGCATGAGAGCGACTGCTAACATAAAGACTATCTGCACTAACACGGCCCCCTCAGAGTCTTCATTCTTGTGATTATGGAAGCAGCATGGGGCGTTTATGAGGAAACCGAGACATGATCAGAGCACTGAGCCGTGATGCAAAGGGAAGCAAAAGAAACGTCTGTTTTCATGAAGTTGAAAGTTCATTTTTTAAAGTGTAGATTTAAGAAATTAAGCTTTTGTAAACGTTGATCGATTTTTTTTGTTTTTTTAATGGTCAGTTTGACCTCTTACAGTCAGATGTCTGGAATCGTATCACAGACATTCCTTACATGCTTGTGTGCCTTCCAGTCCAACAGTGTATGAGATTATTTTTTTTTTTTAAGCAGGGAGGAGCCTCTACTTAAACCAGTTTTAGCAATCAAAGCTGAAGGTTACCAAAGGGTACATTTAATTTTCTATTGAAGGAAAAGCAGTATCAAACTCTGTAAACCTTTCTATGAATATCAACAGGTTGCTTAGTGACAAGAAGATGAGCAATGAACGTAAACATGCAAACTGGTAGTTATTCTGATCATACAGGCGAAGAGCTTGGCTTCTATTTTTTTAAAGATAGAACTTACTCTAATGAGAACCCAGTCAGTAAAAAGACAAGTTTCTGATGTTTCTTTTCTTTTTTTTAAGATTTCACCCCTTCTGATTCAAATAGCAAAGCATCCACTTTTAATCTAAAATTCAGTCAGTATTCTTGGAAACGACAGACAACTCTGAATTCTTTTTTTTTTTTTTTTTTGCATGTATAAATTATAAATCGATGGATTTATTGATCTTTCAAGACCAATACTTTAGTTTTTTCAGATCAGTGATGAGCACTCCATCCTCCGACAGAGGACAAATTACCTCTTCTCCGATCGAGAACCATGGCATCAAACTTAGAGGTGCTGACCTTCCTCCCAGCCGCTTCACACTCGGATGCAAACCGCTCCAATACATGCTGGAGGTCCTGGCTCCATGAAGCCAACAGGACAACATCATCTGCAAAGAGCAGATGTGAAATCCTGGTCTACAAACCAGATCCCCTCCGGGCCCTGGCTGTGCCTAGAAATTCTGTCCATTAAAAAAGTGAACAGAGCCGGTGATAAAGGGCCACCCTGGCAGACCGGTTAATGAAACCCAGCTCCTGCTCCGATCGTACAGAGATCAAACAGCTCAGAGAGGCTCACCTCAAGGCTTTTTAATGCAACCTCAATAGTCAAAAATAACCCAAAATAGGTTGTTTTTAACCCAATTTTAGGTTAAAAAGTGACTAACTTTTTAATAAGTTATCACAGTTAATGAAAAAATGAGAAAAACAAAAAAATAACATAAATTGGGTTAAATGCATACCACAATAACCCAAAATATTAGCATTGCTACCCAAAAAAATAACCTAAAATATTTTTTAACATAAATAACCAAAATGTTTTTGGAATGCATTGGCCAAATATTTTCCTGTAGGGCTTCACCAAGTTTGCATTGTAGCGGCTATTTTGGTCCATTCTTCCATTCAAATCTTCTCAAGAGCTGTGAAGTGTTGGGTCTGTTGCTGGACTCTGCTGACTTTCAAATCTTCCACAGATCTTCTCTTGGAAAGATCTCATTCCAAAATCTTGAAATGCTTTTCACTCCTTCATTGCTGGCCAATCTTTTTGGGATTGTTGACATTCTGGAGGATCCAGTCACAATTTATCTTCAAAAATTTCACAGATGGAAAAAAGTTTTTATCCAACATATCATTATACTTCATTCATCATCCTCTCCTTAATACAGCTCAGTCGTCCTCAAAGCGTGATGTTTCTGTCGGCGAGTGACATTTATCCCAAAGAGTTCCATTTTGGTCTCATTCAATCCTCCATCCAGATGGTCTCTGGTTAACTTTAGACAAATCTGGACATATGCTGGTCTAAGCAGGGAAACTTTTGGCACACTGCAGGATTTGAGACCATGATGACACTTTGTGCTACTAATTTGTTAGCATGTTCCCAGATAAGATATTTAAGTCATTGATTAATTTTCCCCCTGTGTTGGTTTGAATACTTCCTCATTGTTTTTTAGAGTATATGTAGCCAACAATATGTGATCTTGCATGGAGCTCCAGGTGGGAGGAGACTCTCAACGATCTTGTATTTCTTTCATTTTGAAAAGGTTTAACTTCCACAGACTGTTATAAGGAATCATTAAAGCAATAAAAAAACAAAATTGAAAAAAAAAAGTTTATCTTAGGTGTTAAGTTGTGTTTAACATTGGAGTCATAATAGAATAGTTCCCTCCAGAATCCTGCCATGCTAGTCACAAAACAAAGCTGAGGTCATATTTACTTTGATGGTGGTATGCAGGAAAAAGTGTGAAAAGAATTACTTCAGGTGAATTAAAGCCATCATTAAATCAGTGTGAATGCTCGAAATAAAAGCGAGAACTGGAAGTAGAGACACTTTTTCATCATGTATGGAAAAGCTTCTCTGACTATTAATTTAGTCTAAACCTTAGCACTTAAAGACAACAAAAGTTGTTTGAATAAGTGAAGATCTCCAACCAGGGTGTTACTGGCCTTGAACACGGATTCCAGCTGTAAAATGATTGTCCTGGTTGTGTGGACTGACTAGATGCACATTGTGATTGGAATTCAAGTTGATTAAAAGCATTGGGCTGAAAGATACCAGAAAATTATGTGTGCTTGTGAATGGCTGCTCATCTGCAAAAAAAGGCCTCCCATGCAGCTCACAGAACTTGATTTACTTTTTTTTGTTTGTAAAGACAGACAATATTAAGCACATCCCCCTGCTGTGCCTTCTGAGAGAATTTCTGATATGAAGCCATATAGTCTCACCGTAAAATATAACAATTTGCTGCTTTTTGGAGAACAAGTCGCCTCAGGTTAATAGCTTTTGAGGAATATGTAATTAAGTACTCAAAATGACTCATTTATGCTTTTACATAGAGTTTTTTTTAAACGCAGATGGTACTGATCATAGTTTGATGCAACTATTAACTTTTTTGTGCAACATCCAAGTATGATATGGAAGTAAGCCTCATCACATACACATATTTTAATCTTTTCAGCAATCATACATTGACAAACAGCTAAATTTTGTTACAAGGAATGTGACTTTTACATTTTTTCTTCAGAAATGCCAAAGTCAGAGTTTAAAACTACTAAATTTGTGATTAGCTAAGGGGAAAGCTTTTAAAGAGAGGTGAAGCTTAGATGGTCCAGGTCATTAGTAGAAATCAATTAGTGTTTTTTAAACTGAATGTTTAACCCATGTGGTTATCAGCAAATCCAATTGTTTGCACTTTAATCTTCTTGGTCATTAATAAAGAGGGTTGGATGAGCTAATGTTTTTACATCATTTGTTTTATTATTTTTTTCTTCAGATAAGATTGAATTAACTTCTAATTACCGTATTGTACTACCAGTTCCCCAGGTTGCCCACATTTCAGTGTGGGAATACAAGAGTCAGGACCATAATTTAACATTTTCAGTCAACCTGCTCAAGATATAATGGCAGCACAGGGGGTTATGATTGATGATGTGGAAAATAAATAATATTTTAGATATTTATTATTCAAGTCAAACACTTGTGGACATTTGAGGATTCATGAATCTCACCCTCATGCTCTTAATCTTCCTGAGCATGGAGAAAAGAGTAAAAGTGTCTGGAGAAACGGTGGAAGTGCACACTCATTTAGTCTTAAAATAATAAGTTGCGTCTCTGAGGCTCCAAGTTGTTTTCTGTTCATTTACTTGGTGCATATTTAATTTTATTCAAAGGGGGAAAGAATCTCTTTCAAAAGCGTCTGCTTTTCCCACATGGACAGCTGCTGTATAAGTAAATTTCACAAGTACCAAATGCATAATTAATTATTTTAAAATTAACAGTTTAAACCTAAAAGGGCCGTGCCTAAACTGCATTAAAGAGATGGAGACAATCAGCTGCTTGTATGCTGGATTTGTACATAGGTTTAAATGGATATATATAGCTTTAAATTAAACTGTTTATCTGATAAAGTTCTTTACTTTAGGGGCAAGCTTGACAATTGTCTCATAAATAAAAAAAGATAGAAATAAACAAAGCTGCTCAAGCTTGAACAGCTTTGGGGATTGACACAAGCGCCAGACAAACCCTGACTATATTAATAATTAATCAACATTAGTTCACAGATGGAAAATTATTAGTGTTAAAAGATTTTTTAATAGATTTTTTTTCCAATTGGTTTGGATTTTTTTTTTAATTTAAGGTATGACTTCAACCAGATAATTAGAAAAGGCAAAAAAAATAGTTTTGTTCCTAAAAATGGTACTAGCAATGTTTTTTAGTCTGAAAATAATAATAATAAAAGCCTGAAAATCCACCACTTTTTTGTTTAAGGATCAACCATGCATCCTCTTTCATTTTTTTTTCTTTAAGAACCCAGCTTGTACAGATGACACAATATAGAGGGAAGTTTGCAGTGCTTCATTTACAGCCTTTTTTTCCTCTTCAGCCTTTTGTGTCAGGTCTTGTTCAAACAGATTACATTCAGAAAGTGTGAACTGTGGCTGAAAAAGTCTGTATAGAAAAGTAAAACAAGATCATTTCTCATTCAAGAAGAAATATCTTGTAGCAACAGCGATGATTGTGGAATAAAATAGAAATAAGGTAATATAAAGTAAAACCTTTATATATATATAAATATATATATATATATCAAAATATAGTTATAAACTGACGATAACCAAATGAAATAGCCTTTTAGGTAGTGCGTCCAGCATTAAAAAGCTGCTTCTTAAGAGGTTGGTAGATCTCCAGGCTCATGAAAATGACTTCTGGCAAAATGCAACCTTCTGTCTTTAAGTATCATGCTGGTTTTTCCATTATCTTACCGCAATTAAATAGTTGTTTTAATTAAAATTTCAGCACAGAGAGCAAATAAAGAATATAGGACTGTAAAGAGTATCCAAGTACTCGGATATTCGCGATCTGCTCCCGAAAATACAAGTACAAATATAAGGGATGTCCAAGATCTCTTGTTCACAATCTTTATAAATATAGTAGTGCAGTGAAAGTACAATTTGGGAGGATGTATTTGTTGCTTTTGTATATGTTTGTAAAAAAGATGACTGTGCAGCTCTACTGTTACAGGCAGTAAACAGATTTTCAAAATAAAGTTTCAATGAAGCTTCTTGTTTTCAAAGCAAAACTATTGAAAAAGTCAGACTGAAATTCAATTTACTGATTTTTTATTCTGATCTCCTGTTTTAAATAAAGGTATAAATGGCAGTGATTTAATTTATAACATTTCCATACATCTAGTAAAAAGTGAAATATATAGCAACTGTAAAAACATATTATATTATGCTATATTATATAGTAAGAATAATGATTCAATCTGTGAATCGTTGAGCTTGATTTAGGATTTGAATTGGTTCGCCACTTAAGTAACAATCCACAGCCCTAATAAAAAACATAACAAAAGACAAATTCAGATTAAAAGAAAAAATATTCTGGAGCCAAACAAACAAAATCTAACATTTTACTGGTAATTTAGTAAACTATATGGTAGCATTGGGGTGCTGGGAGGTGTATTCCTGAAATAATCTCGTTTTGATTGTCAAAGAGAGTTTCCCTGGACTCAGATACAAGCCCATAATATAACGTGCTGCATTTATCGTAACGACGGTGGGAAGACTATTGCTGGAAATAGTGCATTTGCGACTGAAAAAGCTCAATGCATTTATCAAACACATTTCATGCTGTGATAAATGCACTGTCCGGGTGTCTCCCCTGCCTTTCAGTGGCAGGCTGCAGCAAATGGACGGCAATTTGAGGACAAGAACTGACCTTGTAAAACGGTGCTGTTAAATGCAATGAGGTTGAAAATTTGGGTACTCCTAAATTTTTATGCCGTCACACCAAGAAAAAGAAAGAAAAAAGCTAGATATTTGGGTGTAACGACTGAAAACGTTAGTCTACAGTCCTGGATGCTGAACTTTAAATACCTTAATTGGGGGCTTGTCCGGGATGAACTTGGGGCTTGAACCAAGAACTTCTTAATGCGTATAAACCAGGGGTGTCAAACTCATTTTGGTTCAGGTGCCACATTCAACTCATCAAATATCAAGTGGGCCAGATCAGTAACATGATGGCAAAACAACGTATGGTCAACTTATTGGTAGCTTTGTTTTTGTTTTGTTTTTAAGTTGGGAAAAAAACACTTCATCCAAACTAGTTGCATAATAAATTATTATTAAATTGCATTTAGTAGCTTAATCACTTATTATTCCATTGTTTATTATAATTATATCTTGATCTCTATTCATGCCGGGCTTGCATTTCCTTTGCTCCCTCTAGTGGTGGAATTGTGCATTGTAGTCAATTCTTTTAAGAACCATAATTTGCCACAGGAATGGGCTAGAAATTCGCTTTTTCCCCCAACATCCTTACATTTTTTTTCTCTTCACAATTAGGCCATCTGGTGGGTCGGATACGGCCCGCAGACCGTATTTTTGACACTCCTAGTATAAACCAAAGTTTAGGTGATAATGGAGTATGACACAGGCACATTGAACAAGTGTTTACTCCTCACTTTCACAGCAGAAAGGATTTGGTTTTTGTTAACAGCTGAGCTTAACATGTCAGGCTGGATGTAAAAATTAAAGGTATATCACCTTGTTGGCTCTGTTGATGCTTTTTAAGTTGATCACAGACAAAGTCATGTTTTTAAAATGTACAATTACATTAGCATGGTGCTGACAACATTTTTTTTCTTCACCAAAAAAGATAGATACTTTGAGAATAAATCAAAAACATTGAAATAGTTGAGCACAACGTGCAAATCTTTAAGTTTTGATTCGACTAAGCCCCTATATCTTTTACTAAACTTCACATAATTTCATCGGCAATTAATGAAGTAGAAATAATATTTTCAAGTTTTATACAGCATTAGTGGCAGAGCCATAAAACTATTTGCATGTAGAACTAGCCAAATGCAGAAAAGGGAACTGCAGATTAATGAGTGATTACTACTAGAAATGAGGGGTAACAAAAAACATTTAAAGACACTTTATTCTTGAGCAAAACAGTTGAGTAAAAAATTAAGTAAACATTTTTTTTTTTAAGATTTTACAATGTCATTCAATTTTAATAGCAAATCAAAATGTGTAACTCAGATTATTAAATAGATGTTAAAACAATTTAAAAAAATGCAAATATATTCAAGTTTTACCAAAGGTTGATGCTGCGTAATCATTCCTGCTAAACGTCTTGAGGGACTGACTTTATAAATTGAATAGTACTTTTGTTATAACAATAATTTCAGCTTACACAAGCAAGTCTCTATCCTCTGAAGGATTTGTCGTTGGACAATGGATCCATTACAGAGTTAAGGCTGAGCACAAAAGAGGCAGATTCACAATAACAGACATTAAAAAGAGGACGGGGAAAAAAGCAGGCTCTTTAAATGTGCTGGGACTGCTTGGTGAGTTTTCAAGGTGTTCCAGCGTGTTCTAAGAAGGAGGTGAGTGATCCGCACCCGCCAGAGCTGTTCAGTTAGTTTTGCACTTCAAAAGAGTTTTTTTAGACTCAATTCATCAAGGATTCTTTTTTTATTATTTGGCACAAACTATAACATTAAAGTTGTTCAACCCAGTGATGAACCCAAAATCTAACTGTACTTCTGAGAACGTTTTGCTTGATTTAATGATTTCTCCCACTTTCATTATTTTCTAGAGTTTTGCTTTGCTAGCATTACACTCAATAATCCCTGCAGCCAAAAGCTTGTTTATCTCTGCTGATGTGAAATTGTACTCCTCCAAGACCTCGACAGTGTGCTCTCCAACGCTGGGGTTGGACGTGGAGCTGGGTTTAGCAGGAGTACGGGACAGAACCGGAGCTGGCCGAGGGCACTCCGCTCCCTCGGAGTCCTTCATGAAAGAACCCCTTTCCTGGTTGTGGGGGTGTGAGCTAACCTCGTCGAAAGACAACACAGGCGTAGTACAAGCATCAATCTTGTCAAAAATCCTCGACCATTCCGCCTGCGTCTTTGAGGCAAAACGCTCCGTGAAAATCCGCCTGAGCTCTGGCCAGTCACCGACACTCATCTGGGGAGGCAATCCTTCATCTTCCAACTCTAAGCCTGAGGCAAAAGAAAACAAATGGACTATAGAAAACAATTTTGAAACAAATATCTCAACGTAACAGTGACATAAGAAACAAATATATCAAAGAAGGGATGCTTAAATGTCATCGGAGAAAAAAAAGAAATAGATGAAATGCAAATATGTCAGGAGTATCATGGTTTGAAAAGAATTAAGCAAACTAAGCATTTACTTGACTTGATATGAAGTTTGTATGGGATACGGTCAAATTATGAGTTAACTTCAAAGACCATTAATGAATGTTAGGTTGGGGTTGTGAGGGGATATAAGCTAGCTGGAGATGGATGACAGGAAGTGGGGGCGGGCTTATTCCATACATACAGTCCTCACCCACAATTCAGAGGTGAATTTCTATTGAACTACTGTCGCTCGGCAGAAACTATGTCCTAGAAAATGACCCAGATTTTTGTATTTTTTGTCTAAAAATTGTATAATTAAAAGACCACAGGGAACGCCTTTAAAACAGATCAAAAGATAATCGGAGTGGGACTTTAAAGATATACTATTCATATACAACAATTTTGTTTATCTGTTTATTTGAAACTACAAACCTTTGAGAAGCTGTTGGTAGAACTGGGGTTCCAAGGCACCTACAGCTATGTACTTTCCATCCGAAGTTCTATAAGTATCGTAGAATGGAGCTCCGCTGTCCAACATATTCTGCCCTCTGTCACTTTCCCATAAACCAATACTATGGGATTTCCATACAAATGAGCCTGTGTAGGCAGCTCCTTCAACCTATGAAAAGGAGATAAAAGGAGAAGACAAGGGAGGAACATTTTCAGCTTTACATGTTTATAAAATCCTTTACTAATACTAAAAGGTAAGTATTTTCAATGGCACATTTATGAAAATAACAGGGCCTAACACTTTTATAATTACATCACTTCATTTGGAGAGGGGGATGGCACATTTGAATAATCAAATTAAGCAAAGTGAAGCACTAGAGATAATTGAAAAAACTTTTCTGTCCAGAAACAAATCACACATATACCCTGGTGGTAAATTTTCATCTTTAATTCCCAGACAAAACAGTTAACATTTAATTTTGAAGGGTTCAAAACTTAAAGTTTTAGTATCAATAGCAATCCTGGACATCTGGACGATGTATATTTTCTCCATTTGTGGGTTGCGAGTTTAGCCAGACAATTTTGAAACTTAAACTTGAAAAAGTACTAAGCCATTACCTAATGTTAATAGGAACTGACGTCATTTACATTTTTAGTCTGTAAATGTAAGTCCAGTTGGCAGCAGGTGTAAAGGCTGAGGTCTCTGTGGAAAACAAAAGAGCAGAACCCTGCAGGCATACCGCCTGCATTGGATTTGAGCACTCTTTTGTTTTGTGTTTTTGCCTATTTTCTTGGTTCAGCTGGATGTGGTTAGTGAGTGGTTTTCTGGACAGTTTGTTCACTGCACAAAGAGAAGGTTGGCTAGACTACATTTACAAATGGATTTGGTGGCGAGAATGGCATGATGTGGTCTGTTAGTGTTAGATATAACACTTTTAAAAGGAGTCTAAATGCATCTTCTATTTAGGTAATTTCTTGAATGTTTCTTCTCAAGGTTGGCCTTAGGAAGGAAAACATATCCACTACAGCAATACAAAATAACATATCAACCCATCCATGTCATTTTGCATGAGTGTCTGGAGAATGTAAATATGTTTGTAAACCCAGAAAAAGTAGAACTGTAGCAACGGATATGGATCTGGCACGAAGACCAGAGAAAGAACATGCACAAAGAGCGCCTGGATCTTTTATTTCCATCCTCTGTGCAGGAGGAGGAGGAAAATAGCAGGCACCAGTAAAAGGCCACACGCCCAGAATCGTGACACCATCAACAACTCCAGTGTTAAAGGGTTAAAACCAAAAAAAGCAAAAACCCAAGTCCCACACTCTGGCAATTTGATTGCACAAAAGCAATTGCTTCCAAAGGACCTGTCTAGGTCATACCGAGCCTTCAAAGAGGGTCAACTACAATAGACTCAAGAACCTCTGTGACCCAAATCAGGACCTACAGGTGTAGATAATGGAGGTTTGGACGGAGTTGTCCTGAGTGCAGATGTATTATCCCTGCAAAGTGAACTTCTCTAATGCACTGATTACTGCATCACTTCAATAAATACAAATACACAGCACCACTGAGGTGCGAAATCAATAAATAGTGTTAATCAACAGATGGGTCTTGAGCTTTTATGTCAAAGTTTGTGAAAAGAAAAACATTACAAAATGAGTTTAATGTAGGGATGCTTTTAATGTGTTTTCACAGCTTTGGTAGAACAAATCACTTTCAAGAACATTAATGGCAAATCCTTGTTACTTGTATTCCCATTGATTGAAATCAGCTACCTTTGTGTGACCTTTTGTAAAATACGTAAAATACACACTTCCTCCTATGACTCATGACCACAGCTTCAAAGGAGAAAATGGAGGAAGGCCATGTAATGTTAAATGTCTACACTATACAACTTTTTTGTATTTGCAATAAGCAATAACACAAGAGCAATGCCAAAAAAAAAAAAAAAAACGAAAAAGTTTTTTCTTTCATTTTCATTGTGGATTTGTGCAGCTTGAGGAAGCTGACTAGGCTTTAAGAAGTCTAAGACATGAAAAATGTGGAGAAACTTGAAAGGGTCTGATCTTTCAAGTGCAATTTATTTACTGTCAATCTTCTGCTCTGTGAAGAAACTAATCACAACCGAGAAAAAGGGCGCTCTGTCACTGGTCAGGGCTTCAATGCCATCAAAATTATTGTATGCCAAAACCCAGACTCATGCATGAAATATTAGGTCTGTGTGGAAGCTGGGATAACTACCTGAATCTATATTCCTCTTTTGATGGGCTGTGGTCATGAAAAATAGATTTCTGAATAACAATGAAATAAGACGTTAGATACAAGAGTGTGAAAATAAAATTAATTCTGTTTGCGTTTGTATTTTCTTGGAAGTCTCGTACCAACAGATGTGAAAATATTAAAATACGATTAATATATAAATATAAATTCCTCTCTCCATCTGTTTGTGCATCCTAGTCATCTATAACCGAGTACATTCCAACCACTTTAATTCACTGTCTCCTCATTCACTCCATTTTGAAATATCTTTGAGCAAAAGATGACAAATGTTGTGAACGGATTACCCGATAGCTTTCTGCAGCACTGCAACAGAAACAAACTTCTGCACTTTTGGAACTTAAAACGATAGCATAAAAGTAGCATTTTAAAATCCCTGTGAGCTAATATTGACTATTTTGGTTCAGTTCCTGAGGGAAATGCTGCGCTCACACGTCAGCACACAAATGGCTCAAAAAGCTTCTCCATAAGGAAGGAAAGTGTCTGCTTAAGCAGCTCATAGATCTTTGCCTCAAGAAAAGAGGCACATGCACAACCAGAGCACGACAAAGCAGAAGCGTGACTTTGATCAAAAATGAATTTAAAAATGATAGCTATCAATACATTGAAATTTTAAGTCAGTAATACAATTTGTGACAATTGCATATAAACATGGAGTCTCTTTTGTGATGGGAGGTGCACTTAAACAACCTATACATATATAATGGAACAATAGTCTTACACCAGTGAGCTGATTATGTATAAAGACGTAAGGTCCAAAAAAATAAAATACCTTTGCAATAGGTTGATAAATATCAGGATTTTTTTAATTAACTTTTTCCTTGCAATAGTCACAATTTTCTGAACCTAATAATGACTATTTTTTATTGGAGACTTGTGGAGTAAAACTAATAAAAACAAATTCTTTCAAAACATCTGCAGAGATTTCACGACCCTTTAAATCTTCAGATGGTCTGATGCTGTAGTGATTAAGACTGAGGACATAAAAGTTGTCCAGAACAAGCAAAGTAAAAAGAGAGTTCGTACTGGTCACAGAATGATATATCCATACATACATACTTACTTACATCCATATCAGGCTAGTCTTGTGCAGAGTAAGAGAGGATGCAGTACCTTAGGTTGGCGCCAGTGTTGGACTACGGTCACATTTACCAAAATGCCAATGCCTGGTGACCTAAATGTTTTTCAGCAAATTTGGCAGGTGGACATGCAGTGGCATCTGCAATCAGGAGGCAGCTGTCGCATTTTTAAACGAAGCGCGGTGGCTGCGAAGGTTTTAAGAAAAACGTACGTTTTTACGGCGACCATACGATTGTGCTCGAAACTATGACATCGGTTGTGGGCTGCCCGAGAAAAATTTGGCAACAGCTAGGTGGCCCAAGGGCAGGTTGGAGGCTGGCAGCAGCTCTACCTGGACAATATGTAAATGTATCCAAACGACAGTCCCCCATATCAAGTGCCACCTGTAAGCAACAAAGTTGTACAAAAAGCGGGCTTTTCTGCATGCCTGATGGCTGCCTGACTCCTGCCGTCTAAATCCATGACCATTCCAACAATTTTCAAAAAAACATTGGGCGGCGGCGGCTTGAAATCTTGAAGGTTGTGCCAATCCCTCTCCATTGCACAGTGGGAGTTGTATTTCTGACTGTAGCCTTAGGCAGTGGAGTTGCCATCTGTATGTGAATGTGTGTATGGAACTGTGACAGTACAGCGCTTTTGGGCTTCTAGAAAGGTATAAAAGCGCTTTATAAATCTATGCCATTTACTATTTATCATTAACTTTAAGACAAAGGGGGCGTACACCTTGGACTGGTCGTATGTCCATTGAATGGTCACACACAGGCTCACATTTAGAAGGATAACAGGGACACTTTAGAGTCATCAATCAACTTATGAAGCATGGTTTTAGACTGTGGGAGGACCTGGAGTGCCAAGAGAAAACCCATTCATGCACAAGGAGAAGATGCAAACTCCCACAGAAAGGAGCCAGCAAGTCTCACATACAACAGCTTCAGACTTGACTCAAGACTTGACCTCAAGAGTTTGAGACTTTACTTGAACCTTGAGGTTTGGGACTTCTCAACAATGTTCATTGGTTTATTCTTATTTTTTGCAGAAAGACATTGATAGCAACCCTAGAAATAAAAGCTTTCCTTACAAGGTTTTGCATAAGGAAAGTCTATTCCAAAACTTGACTATCAAGGTCCTTTAGTCTAGACAAGGAATGCATTAATTCAAGTTGTTTGAGGTCTGGCATACAGTTTTCCTAGTCAGTGGTGGTTTGGGGAGCCATATCATCAATTACTATTGATGCATTGTGTTTTATTGGGTTCAAGGTCAGTCGAGTTGTCTGCCTGAATGTTTATGCCCCTGGATAACATGTTGAACGATTGCCATTAAGTCTTGGACTTTGACACCTGCTCTCTGGAGGAAGCATGAAGATGTTTGTGATGGAGACCTTTAAACTGCCAGAAGTAGTTGTTATTGGCTTAGAACAATGACATCTCAGTCAATAAATAACTAACAAACTCACCATATCGAATCCTCACAGTCTCTACAACTCATTGTGAAGGTGATCCAAGACACTTGAACCATCAATACAGAGGAACTCCATCTCAGCAGCTTGACAGATGGATCACCTCTACTCCAACATTACTACCCTTCAGAAGTTTTATACAACAGAAGCCTCCAACCAAAGAGTTTACCCTGTGTTTTAGTCATGTATGTACATTTTTTGAGATCCTGATAGTTTTATTTTAAAAATCAAATAAAAGTTACCCATATATAGTATAAGTCAAGGTGAAATCAATTAATATAACGTTCCACATTTTCACTAGATTTACAAAAGTAAATTAAGTCCTTGATAACATTCATGTCTTTGGCATGTGCTTGGATTATAAAGTATGAGAAAAATCACCTTTTCAAAGAAACTCTTGGTTGGGGGGTGAATTTTCAGCTGTGAGGAGAAATTTTGTGGAAAAGTACGACAAAGGACAGACAGTGTTGTGGAAAGCTCCTGATTCATCTCTCCTTCTTTTTGTGTCCTGGAGATCTAATCTTGAGTAGCATCAGAAAACCACTGTAAGAGCAGCCACCATTCCTTAACAGCGGAACAATTCTTGTCTTTTCGTGGAAAAGAAAAACATAGCTTTTGTAAAATCTGTCAACATCACAAGTCTGTGGCTGAAGATTTAAGGCAGAAACCAGCTGTGGCATAATGCACTGCCACACAGAACAAAGACTGGCTCCATCGTGACCATCATTATCCTGGTTTGAAACAGGCTGCAACCACAAATTTGGGCTTTCAGGGAGAGCTGAAGGTGCATGTGTTCATCCTGAAGCCTACATGACAGTCCTAATAGAAGCCTAAAATAAGAATTATGTTGACAAGTCAGAAGCAGTGCAGTTACAGTACAAAGCAACAATCTTTCTTCTTTTTATTTACCAAGAAGAAAAAAATCAAATATAAAGCATGAAGTTGACAAAGACTGAGAGAAAGTTTCTTTTTTTTAAAGTATGAAATAGCTTTTACTACTGACGTCAGATGTTTTATCACACTTGAAGGGCTAACCATCTGCATTTATGCAAATGAATTATTGTGCGAAAAGGTGTGGGTGTACTTATACGTGGACAAGTTTATTTTCAAGCTCATTACTGTGATTGACTAATTGAAACCAGATGTGCCCTCTTAGGTTATGCATATGGAAGGAAGGACTTCAGAGGAGGAGGTTAATGAGACCTGGGAGAGGATCTGAACCTGAAATGTTTTGTTAAGTAAAAAGTATCTTCACTTCCCACATTCTTTGGGATGCTTGTGAGAGTAGCAAACACAAACATTGAAAGAAAATAGAGTAGTTCAGGTGAAAATATGCTAATACCTCCTTAAAGCACTTAAAGCTGTTTATCATAAGTTAATTCACACTGTAACATCTTGTTTTTTTAAGTGCTAAATAACTGCTGCTGCACATCTTTTTTTATTTGCCTTATTATTTATGTAAATCATTTTTTTCATATCATTAGTTCATGCCATTTGTTATTCATTAATATTAATTTATCTTTGGCACATTCAGTTTTTTGATAGTGAGGTTGAGCCCATATCCTCTCATCCACCATTTTTTGCCCCAGCATGTCATTTTCAGCAACATAATTTATTTTGGTTATTATTCTGCTCAGTTGAAGAAGATAACTTTGATATTTTTTAAATGAAAGAAGCAATAAAGCGTGTGGCAGGTTGACAACAACAAAAGAAATACAGAGACAAATTGCTCTTAGAATCAGACAAGAAGAATCTAATCAAGATCAATATGTTCCATTACAATAAAAAATTAGTAAAAATAATTAATAAACCTTAAGACATAGTGAGCCCCTGGAGCTCAAGTGTAACCACGTGAAACGGAACTGCTCTGGTTGGAAATTGTTACTCCTCTGAGGACTATCTTGGTGAGGCACTGTTCCTGTGCCAGGGGAAGTCAGCTGGGGAAAAAAAGTCGTGAATCAGGATGAGAGTGAGTTTAAAATGGCTAGAGGACAGAAAATGGAGTTAACACTTAGTGAAACTTGTAGAAGAAAGTTCATCCCAACAAGGCAGACAGATTGCCAATGCGGAGTGTCCTCTTTACTGCCTCTAGTATAGTTCAGTGCACACTATGATTGACTTCAGCCTACACGCTCCTCAAGGAATAAAATGTTACAAGAGAGTGGCCTAATGGACTGTAATATGTGGGTGACATTACAGATTTAGAAGAGTGAGATGTTTTAAAAATAAAAAAGTTAAGTCCCAGTGGTTCTATATGAGAGTGTGCCTGTACCGTTTGGCCCAAACAGTCACACCAAGAGCATTTATATTAGTAACATGGTCTCATAACCCAAGAAGCCACACACAAGGAGTTTCTACAATCTCAAAGTCAACACTAACAAGCACATTAGGGTATCTAGAGGACATTTGTTCCATCTTTTCTTTTTATTTATTTAGCCGAGCAAAACTTAAAATTACAAAAAAGTAGATAAAAAAAACAAATTGTAATGCCCTTTGCTGATTTTTTTTAATCCTTATGTTTGTTTTAAAGTAAAAAATGAAAGCCACAATTTAAATTATTTTGAAAAACAATGCCAGATATTTGGTAAGTAACTTTTTAAAGACCCACTCCAAAGGCTCATAGTGTTTTTAAACATGTTCTTATGGCATTTTTCTCATGATAGAGGACATACATAATAAAATTCCACTTAAAATTGCATTTCATTTAAGTTGATTCAAATGATTGTGAATCAAGATTAGACAGCAAAAAAAAGCTGTCCACAACTCAGAGGCAAATTTCGAATGATCTCTTGCCGCTCTGCAGAAAATATGTTTGCTTTATTTTGGCTATTAATGGCATAATCGTAATAAAAAGACAACTGGGAACACACTCTACTTCTAGGCATTTTTAAGTCCTTTTTTTCTTTGCATTAGTGATGACAGAAATTTCCGACGTTCTACAATCATTGGGTTTTAAGGAACCCTCATTGGGCTGGGTAAGCTGAGGATAACTCTCCCCAAAGAGGACGAGGTGCTGAGAGTCACATCCATGACACTCATTGAAGCTGGCAGGCGATTTAAAAGCACATTGGCACTACGGGGAGTTGCCGTCCAGAAGTTGCCAGGAGGCGTAAGAGGGTAAGTTTGTTCCCAGTAGTGACCAGCTCTTTCATCTGGTCTGTGAACTCCAGAGGGGGGGGGAGTATGGGGGTTAAGAACGGAGTGCTGGATTATAGGGGGGAAAAAAGAAGGCGATGCTCCACATTTGGGAGTTAGCAGAAAAATCCATGTTGACCTTGATGTTACTCAAGGATAAAACTTTCTCTTGGTAAGACCAGGGGTGGGGCGAGGTTTCTGATGCGTTTTGTTCCATCTTTGTCTTGCAAGATCATTTTCTTTTGTGTGTTGTCCTTGGTGGTGGATGAGTGAATGAATAAAGGAGTAAAATATGTTTTGCAAATTATGTTTTGCAAGACTTTAAAAACAGGCCAAGATAGGATAATAAAGAGAACTTCATTTGGTGTAAAGTGTTCAAATCTCTGGGTTCCATCTATAATAGGGGGAGCAGCCATCACGAGTGAAAACGTTTTTAATAGTTTGTTAAAGTTAATTAATTATGTGATTTTTTTGCACTGCCTCTTGGGCCATGTTCAAATTGTCAAGCTGCAGAATCTACTAATACAATAGTTTTGATTAGCATCAGGGAACTTAAGAACTTTTTTGCCTTTCATGTTAAATCAGTTTGTGGCCCAGCCCGTGCCATCACTTTCAGGTGTTTCTTTTTAGAATAGTAATTTTTCCTAATGTGAAAACAAGGTTTTCAGGGTTTTTTGCGTCATCAGTGTCAAAATTTGAAACAAAGCTTGTTTTCTAATGTCTGCTTTGTTGTTGGTTTGGAGCAGACAATAGCCTTGACTGCTGATCTCTTCTCTGTACTTTACGTCTTTGGCTGCTGGGTTCCTGTTATTATAGCTTCCTCTGTGTTTCAGAGAAAAGATTTTCTTCGACAGGCCGTCTATGTGAACAAGTTGAAATAATTGCTTTTTTATTGAAATGCTTTCATTTATTTGCTCTTTAATTTGACAGGATGAATAATTCCCAAAATGTTCAGACAGACTTAGTTTGACTAGACAGAAACTACTGAAAAATATTAATTAGGTTTTGCTTTCACATTGAACTTATGATGGTAGAAAAAGTTGGAGTGGATACTTTATGTGCTCCTGTTTTTGGTGGGCGTTTCCTTTATCAAATTCTACACTGTCAACGAAAAAAAAAACAAAAAAAAAGAGC
The DNA here is from genome assembly GCF_002922805.2 of Oryzias melastigma. Classification (NCBI taxonomy): domain Eukaryota; kingdom Metazoa; phylum Chordata; class Actinopteri; order Beloniformes; family Adrianichthyidae; genus Oryzias; species Oryzias melastigma. Next base: position 10,420,779 of record NC_050523.1, on the reverse strand, counting down.
AGAAAGTAGTAAAAAACACAGCTAGTACACGTAGACAATTAGACGTGTTCTAAAGGGCAAAACTGAAAGATGAAATGATGAGGTTCTGGAAAACATCTAAAACATAGGCTGTAAATTAGCTAACTTTTGGCGCAAAGTTGGACTTTTTAACATGGTATCAAATGAAAATGTCCCTTTTCATAAAATACTCTTGAGCGGTCATTTGACACTTTTATATTTAAAATTCAGGAGCAGATAGTGGGGGCTTGCTAGAATATTCATACATTTTTTTCTGGCCATCTAGGACCAGGTGACGGGGGCAGCAGTCTAAGCAAAGATGCCCAGATTTCCCTCTGCCAGGTCACTTCCTCCAGCTCCCATGGAGGAAGTGGCCTGGCATTGCCAGGCATTCCGAGAAATTTAGTCTCTCCAGCGTGTCCCGGGTCTTCCCCGGGGCCTCTGCCAAATGGAAAACGCAAGTAAAATCCCCGAGAGGGGTCCAGACCAGATGCCTGAGCCACCTCAATAGGCTTCTCTTGATGTGATGTGGCTCCACTCCGAGACCCAAAAATACTCAAAATTCTCCACCTGGGGCAGAAGGACTCCACCCACCCAGCAAAGACAAACTAGTGTAGTGCTTGGACCAATATACCTTATAAGCCCCTGCACTTCTTTGATATGCCATTTCTGCTCTTTAGGCACCATCAACTATTTTTAACTTTGTACTTCTTTAATTATGATCTTTAAGTTTGTTTATACTCTCCCACTCACATAACTGTTGTTATATTCCTTAGAGTTGCTAGATAGTTTGTCTGTTTTCACACCATAGTGAGCTGTACCAGAGTTCCCCCACAAGAGAACACAGAGCCTCAAGTTTGGGATGACCATAAATCCCTCCTTGGTAAATACATAATGCATATCTTTAAAAACAAACAAGTTAGCATAAAATATTGATGGGGATTAAATGTATTAGGATCCCTAACCAATGCCAGCAATAACACAACAAACTGAAGCCACTTGGATGAGTAGTGAAACATGTCAAGGGAGAAAACTTTAATTCCACATGGCATAACTCAACTTCAAGGCAACGTCACCTTGATAAATGAGAACCTTCACCGACAACAGATTATACTAACATAAAATAGCAGTTTCCTAAATATACAATTGGGAAAAATTTCTCACCTATGTGATCAGGAGCTGTGCTCTTGCTGTGCAGAGGACAAGCTCAAAATCTACACGCCAACGCCTCTTTGATCCGAATTTTCAAAGCTAGAAAGACTCTTGCAAAGGAAAAGAAAACTCTTCATTAAGATCAAAGGTTTAAAACTTGACTAATGTTAATCTCTTCAACCAACTTAACACTGGGCTTATTCTGTCAATACTTTGTCTTTCTCCTCTAAAAGGCAGACTTAATTTCAATTAGAAAAAGTCTTGAAGAACCTTTTGTTTAGCTCGTGTTTGTTCTTCTGAGCTAGTTTTGTCTTTCTTTGAACAACTCTAATACCTATCTCCTTCCACAGTTGTGTCTTCTTTAATGAGACGACCTCCTTTAATCAAGAACACTTTTGAGAGATTCAGTAATCCAGGACTTTTTTGACTGGGAAAAAGTAAGTTGTGAGAAATCCCCCAGTTTTCATAAAAAAAAAGTTGTTTAACAGGAGACAATATCTTAACTATGTATTTCCATGACTTCTGCACCCAAATGATTTCTTTAATTTCAGAATGAATTTGTGTGTTCAGACCAAAATGAATCCGTTCTCATTTAATTTCCTTTCAGGGCAGAATGTCAGCGCTCTCACAAAGCTTGGAAATTGCGGTTAGCTTGTAGTGAGTTTCTTCATAAATTAAACAGAACTTGGCATTACTCATTTAAGGAGGCAAAGCAGAATCACTTTTAATTTCTATGAGTGAATGTTAAAAACAACCAATCCTGTAGCTGTTGCACTGCCCCTCTGTGGTTTTCCTAAATTATTACAGATTTTCCTGAATCGACAGGATTCTGTTCAGGACTTTAAAGGGTTGATCTGGAAGACTTCTTGAAATTCCAAATGAGAGGATACATAAACAGAATCCTACAACATGACCTGGGTGACTAATTATCAGAAATATTATCAAAGATTTAAAATGTCATCTGGAAGAAATTATTAAAATAAATATTAGGTAATTATGAAGATCTGGGGAGGAAAACTGTTGCAAAGTCATGCTTAGAAACATTTTTAGTTCATATTGTGATCATGAGACCATTTTTATTCAAAGCTAAAACATGATAGCAATATTTTTGCTTAAAAACGCTTAAGGTTTAGCTTTCCAGACGCACAAAAAATTCAAAACAAAAAGATTTAGAATTGTATAAGCTATAGCTTTAAATCAAATTAAAACAAAAGGAAATAAGAGAAAACTGACAGCTTTATGATTAAACCATAAATGCAGTAAACCCTTTTCAGTCTTTACCTGCTAAACCTTGGCAGGAGGTTCTTTCAAAACTGTCTGTCCTTCCTTCTTTTACCAGAATTGCTTTTAGGAACAGCTCAATCCCCAGCGGGACTGCAGATTCATCAATCTACCATCATTTCATTAGTGGGCAGCACTGAAAAAGAAACTCTTGGCTGCACTTTGGTGAAAAAATGGCTAAAAACTCACACAGACTAAACATAGCAGCGATAAATGGTGGGCCATTAGGAAATATCGCACTTCATCCATTTATTGACCAAACTATGGAAACAAAGTTTACAAAAACCCTCCTGAAGTGCAAGTTTGTAGCTGTTTCTGCCAACCAACACAGGTCAACACAAATGACCTCTGTTATACTGAAAGCTGGCCATTAAAGTTCTTAGAAATAAACAAAAAGAAATCAATAATGCAACTAAAAACAGAATCTGCCAAGAAAACTACAGTTGGTGCATTTCTGATGACGATTGATCTAACTGGATCAAATTGTATACCATTATAAAGTTTAACTATTAAAAAAAATGTAATCTCTGGGTAAAAAATATTGTTAAAGTTGATTAATATGAATAAGAAAAAATGAAAACACTGCTTTAATATAAAGTTAGATTTTTTTAAAGTACAAGATTAAGTTTTAAAAAGCAAATAATGGTATTTCTATTTGTATTTGTTTGCTTATGATAAAAAAAATGTTTTTTCATGGCAAAACTTTCTGACAAATAGTATTTCAGCAGGGTCATTGATTTTAAACTACCGGGATGGTTTAAAACCAGTTAATCAGTTGACTTTTTTTATTGAAATTGTCAGCTACATGACCTAAAAACTAACCTTATTTTTTCAGTTTTGTCAAGCTAGCTAGCTTGATGCGAAAATATAATGGGATTTCCCATAAGACGACTAATGCTAACACTTGGTCGAACTAAACATACATGCTAACTAAATAAATATCTTTATATACTCACAAGTATGAATTTTCCAAACTCTTTAAAAGAAAGAAAAAAAATTAAGTAAACATTTGTAGTCTAAAGCACCATTTTTTGATCATACTTTCTTCTTCTGGAATAAGAATATATATAAATTATTAATGTATTTTTAAACAAATGTGTCTAAATGTGTAAACTGTTTGTATAACCTCAAAAGTTAATTGAATTGAATTGAAAATAATTCAGTATATTGAAAGAATCGAAAAAAAAATCAGAATCGAATCAATGTGAAAGTGAATCAAATTGAATTGATTCTGTAAATTATTGTCAATACCCAGTCCTACTTCTAGTTATAGACTCCTGTCAACCCTTTTGTAAATAAACATTCTGCACAAGAAATCCAGCCGTCTTGCCTGCTTGTTTGTGACATTTAGACTCTCCTGCTAGTTTACAGGCCCTCACACCCCCAGCATACCAGCTCAGACGAGGAAAACAAAGAAGAACATGGATCTATTCGTCTACAAGTGGATCCCTCAGAATGGAGCAGAGCAGGGAGCTTGTGGCCCTCAGATTGTAGCACCTATGCCACTGCCAGAAGATTTTTCCAACGTCAATTTTTCGTCTGCTCCTGATTCACAACAATTCAAATGTAAAAAAAAAAAAAAAAAAAGAAAATACTCAGAAATTTAATTTTAATTTTCTCTATACATTTTCTTCATCATCAGAAAAAGCCCAAAGGGATATGTCAAATACAAGATTTTTCACCTGGAGCGGGTCGTGCTGCTCTAGGAGCATCTATTCGGATATTTGCATTGTGCAAAGCTCCAAGTCAAACAAGGACAAGGACTTTTAGCACAAGGTACACTTGTGCAACTAAAGCTTTGCTGCTCACGTCACGATGTACTTTCGGTCAATGATTTCACGAAGAAACTTCCTGAGGAAACTATAAAAGCACACTTCCAACTGTCTGTTGGGAGTCTGTGTCGGAGAGCTTGAAACATTGAATTTAACAAGCAGCTAAAATCTGAAGTCTTGAAGTATGAGGCAAAAACTAGCAGGAGAAATACAAAAAGTAGACATGGGGTAAAAGAAGAAAGGAAGCTTGTATTGACTAAAGTAAAAAAGAAAAAAGAGAATTTAATATGAACATTAATTGGACTTAAATGTATTTTCTACTGAAAAATCTGTCAACGTAGCTCTTTGAAACCTCAGAAAAAAACAGTGTGAGCTAAAACAAAAAATAAAGAAATAAAACATGTTCTTCCCTCATTTTTGAAGCCAATATTTCACTCACTCCTCTATGCAGCATAGCTCACATGAAACAAGTGTAAAATGTTGCCTGTGACCTGAGGGTAGACAAGCAAAGCAGCGACAATTCACAGCAATAGGTGATAAACCTCCCTGCCGAATCTCATATTTCCAGCTGAATCCCTGCAGCTTGTCCCACTCAGATCATTGTACAGAGAAAATAACAGGACGGCAACACGACAGGCTTTATGAAGCCCGCCTCGTCTCAAAATCCACCTGACAGAAACACGCGGCGGATGAAAAGGCAGCGGCGGCGTTTCCTTATGTCAAAGTATGTTTTGAAGCAGCAGGGACAGCCTCTTCTGCTGCCGTTGACTGTGACCGCCTCTTCATCAAACAGTCTTACAGCTACACCCGACTCTTATTGCTTTCAGAGGAGCACCATGAGTGGCCCTTATTCAACAGCTGCAACGTAATCATGTACTGTTATAGCAGTCATAATCAAAGCCTTTCAGTTTTGTCTTTAGCATTTAGGGCCTTGCTGTTCATTTTAGCATATATAACATGACAGATATGAGAGATTTAAAGGGTATTTGTAGCTTTATTTGGTTGAGGTTCTTTTGGGGATCTGAATTATATGTGTATCATTTGCAAAAGGTGATACTGAGAAAACTTAATTGCAAAGGAATCAACCCTGATAAAATCTTCATTCCTGCTTAGACAGCAGGGCTTTGTTTGGCTGCACAGGCGGTGTTGTTGTCTTGAAGCGGCTTGAAAATATCAAAAAGCTCAAATGGCTTTCAGAGAATCAGCTGGACTTTCCCTTCCAGCTGTGATTCAAAGTCCAGCTGCCTCTGCTCTCACTTATGTGTAAGACTTGTCCTCCTGCAACAACTCCTCCTTTAAGCACAGATTCTCTCCTATAAAGTCAAACCCACCCAAGTCCTTCTTTTTCTTTTTTTTTCTGCATTTAATTGCCCCGTTATCTCACACTGCAGCTGTTTGGTGGTTGCAGGCTCTTGGCGCTCTCGCTAAGCAGGGGTGATTCGGCAAAGACTTCCATGCCCGTGTTACTCCCCCCCAAAAAAATGGAAATTTAGGGTCTTATGTAGGGAAATGCCAGAGCTTTCCCTCAGCAGGCTGAAATTCCAAATGTCTACAGCTTTTTTCTTTTATGACATTTCATATCCACAAAACAAAATATGAGGGTGAAACGGCTGTATTTGAAAATGTCACAGAAAACAAAGAGAGAATTAAGGAAAGAGGCAAAACTTTAGGCCTTATTCATATGCATTCGTATGGGGGGGGGGGTAGATTTGTAAATGTGGTGCAGGTTTTAGTGGGGCAGGGTCATAAAGAGGAGCGGCTGCATCTTACGTGGAGCGCAAGTGCGTCACCTAGATTCGGCCACCTCATGAAATATCACAAAAATAGAACATATTATTGGCGCACATGTGGTAACTGTGTCATTAAGTATTTGTAAGAATAATGTAAGTTCTGATGTAGAGGTGATGCTGTTGTACTTAATTCTTGATTTGTGACTCCTACAATAGATTTTGTGCGTAACTGTGTGTACTTGCAATTATGCATTCACATGTACAAAAATTACGAAACACTAAGAAATACAAAATACAATTTACACACATGATTTTAAATCACAGTAGCTTAAAACTAATTATATACACAAATCTTTAAAAAAGTACGCACATATCGCGTGATACACACAAAACCGGATTGAAGCTCAAATCCGATGTGAGACTTTTTTTGTGTCTCCAGATTTGTCCGTAAGTGATGCGTTTAAATGCTGCTAAAATGTTGGGTCATCAGAGTTTTCTTATCAGCCGCTTTAAACTTAGATTGTGAACAATATCTGGTGAAATGAAAAAGTCTAATTATGCGTTTTTTAAAAACACTCAACACTAAAGTGACAAAAAAACAACACTGTAAAGTAGTAATAACCATTAAGGGCAATCTGGGAATGGTTTTATACTAGCTAGAAACTGAATTTGGAGAAAATGTGATACATTAACAATTTTCGCTAACAAATCCACCGATTGTGTGGTATAGAGTCCTGTTAGCGTCTTTACCCAAGTTAGAAATTATATAACTTTTTTCAGTAAATATTATGAAAGAAACTTGACTGTTGTTGTCAAATTGTCAAAAATTCCCTTTATCATTATTCATGCTTTTATTCTTTCTCATTTAGATTATTGCAATTTGCTTTTTACATGTTTTAACAAAAACTCTATAAAATGTCTGCAACTCATTCAAAACTCTGCAGCAAGGCCTTCAAGAGGAGCCAATAAACCATTACTCTATCACTGTCCTTTTTTACATTGGCTCCCAGTTCAATTTAGTGAAGGTTTCAAAATTTACTTCTAGTTTTTAGAGCCTTACATAGCTTACATTGCAGACCCTTTAACTTCTTAGTGTTTAGCTCCATCCCAGAGGTCTTAAAACATAAAGCTAAACACATTTATAACTCATTTGAAAGCATTGTACTGTCTATAAATCACCCAAACTGTATTTTACTTTCTGTATGATGAATGGTTGTTCATTTTACATGTTTTTTTCTATTGTGAAGCACTTATTCATTTTTATCCGAGAAAGGTACGATAGACATAAACATTTACTCACTGACCGTTAGTAACTTAAAAAACAAAAATATGAACTGGGGTAAATTATCCCCAGGAAAATATATTATTGTCTATTAAAATATACTGCACAGTCATTTCCCTACAGTAGTCTTGAATTTTCTTTATTAAAGTCTTTCTTGAAGTGATTTCAAAAGGTCAAAAGAGAAACAAGAGTCCTTTGAGAGAAAGCTACATTCACTTAGCTCAGTCAATCTCTAACCAAAAAACTGTAATGAGCCGAGTTTAAATACACAGAAAGATGAGTGATCCCAGATCAGACATTTTTGTCTGTTTTTCAGAAAAAAAGTTTGACATGAGAAGGATGGGAAGGACCTCAGAGACTGTATTGTATCATCACAGTGAATCAGAACACAAGACATAAAAGTGTATCTCTGATCTCTGCCTGTGATGTAAAAATACCCCCCAAATCTAAACGGCTCACTGAGGAACACTTTTTTTTTTTTTAGAGTTCAAAACACAATAACAGGAGTGCGTAATGACAGAGTTCTTATGCTGGTATCCAATATACACACCCAAACATGTTCTCTAAAGCAAAGATGGGGAAAAAAAAAGGGTTCTTTGTGCATTGCCTTCAAGAAGTTCATTAGAGCGGTTCTGCTTTGAGACCTTCTAGCTATACATGCATTGAATGGGACACACACAGCGGGATTCAGAGGCTTTGATCTACTATTTCACTGTCGGCAGAGTGCTATCAGCTGGCAGGGGGCTGCACAGACATGCAAGATGCTTAAACCAGACTTGGACCACATAAATAAAAATAAATTAAGCTGCAATTTTACTTTTCTAAACTTAGTTGCGTCTTTCAAGAGTCAAGCTGAATGTGACTCAGACTCTGCGACCAAAGCTGCAGTTTTGAGACAATCCAAGAAAAACTGACTTTTAAATACTCACCATGCTGGCATCGATGATCTGTCCTTTCCCTGACTTTGTCCGTTCAAACAGGGCTAAGACTATCCCCAGCGCGCAGGTGAGGCCACCGCCAGCAAAGTCTGCTAAAAGATTTAGCGGAGCGTAGGGCTTCTCTCCACTGCGACCCAGTCGAGATAAAAGGCCTGTGAAGGGATTAAAAGGAAAAACTAATTATATCTCTAACAAAAAAAACAGCCTCCTTGAAAACAAAACAATGAAGGAGAAAGTTCACAGATTGCATTTAAAGGTAATAAAAAAAATACATGTTTCATATTTGTTTGTAGTCTAAAGTGATTTTAAAAAATTAAGTTTCAAAGCCTTATCAGATAGTCATCATGGTTTTTTTAAGCAAACCGTTTGCTGTACAGTTAATAGAGTTCAGTGAAAAATGAAAAAAGCAATCATGACTAAAACTTTCCCCAAAATAAAGGAAATTATTTTATGCATTTTAATATTTCTATAATATGTGAAATTATATTTGGATCTTCATAACATTAGGAAGGGATATGTTTTAAAGACCCACTGTTTTTGGTGTTTTAAGCATCCTATTGAATATTTTTTCTGATGATAGAGGACATAAAAAAAGAAAATTAAGCTTAAAACTGGATTTCTGAGGATTTTTTTTCCCAAATCATTGTGAATGAAGAGGAAAAAAATAGTTTGAAAAAGAGCTTATTTATGACAGAAAATACAGCTACAACCTCCCCGTTCCACTCCATTCTGATGTATCCACTCGTAGACGACTAGATCCAAGTACAATGGGGCAAAAAAATATTTAGCCACCAATTGTGCAAGTTCTCCCACTTATTTTCCACCATAATTTACAAATACATTCTTTAAAAATCAGACAATGGGATTTTCTGGATTTTTTTTTCACATTCTGTCTCTCATAGTTGAGGTATACCTATGAATAAAATAACAGGCCTCTCTCATTTTTTTAAGAGGGATAACTTGCACTGTACGTCTTCGTTTTCCTCGTCCAGCTGTATAGCTACAATATTTCTCGCCATTTTTGATGCACCTTTAATGTTAGGAAAAGCTTTAAGCGACTGGAGGAGCATGTAAACAAAGAGCTCTCAGCAATGGGGAGGGGTCTTTCTAAAGAAGCATCTGTACCTAAACTTTTGACATTTTTTGTTGGCATCTAACAGAACTCAAAAGTTATGTAAAAAATTACATAAAAATAAAAAAGGTAAATAATAAAAAGTGAGTCTTGTATTAAAATATATTGAACAGTGGCACATTTTCCATATATTGTGCAGCCTCAGCTATAAGAGTATTTTTAACTCATTTTCAGTATATTTGATAATGTCAGAATTAAGGAAAATTGTACTTTTGATTTTATATGTTTAACAACAACCATGCTTTAATTTACTGTTTTTGTTTTCTCGTGCCAACACAGGTGCACAAAGTCAGCAAGAGAATGTGCGACTTGGGAAATCGGAGGATTTCAACCGCACAAGAATGCACAATATTAAATAAAAACAAAGCTGTCTCACACAGGAATGCTCACTGACCTTCTAATCGGAATTATTCATTCTTAACGCATTTGAACAAAATCTAAGAGAAAGACGTGCACATTCAAGAACATTAAGACCTCTGGGTACCTTACCTGACATTGCAACGTAGTTGATGTCATGTCCCGCCGCTGAGGCAAAGCAGCCGCTCTGGCCATAGCCGGTCAATCTGGCGTAGATCAGACGAGGATTTTGTTTCAGCAGCTCGGATGGACCGAGCCCCAGTTTCTCCATGACGCCTGAAAAGAAACATTTGAAATATTCAAATATTTCTAGACAAATCCTATATAAATAAAGGATAAAACACACAAAATAATCCCTTTTTAAGCCTTTTCGATCTTGATCCTTAGAAACATTTATATGCATTTATATCCTATCTTCCAGCATACCAAAATGACTATAAAAACTCAGGTGAAAGACTGTAGCAAAGCATTGCCTCCCACACACAACAATATTGAAACCACAAGCAATAACTCCAGTATTTTAAATTAACCAGAGAGCAGCATACACTGATTACATTTCTTATTTGGCAATGGAATTGGAAAAAGTTTATTTCAGACAAAATGAGGGGTTGTTTGTTTCCACCACTGTTGTTTCACTGGAAGTGAAAATGAGATTACATTTTTACCCAAGATAAAAAGTTTGATCATTTTAGTTATGAAGTATTTCTGAGATTTTCTCTACAGGAGACAAGTAGTGACAAAGTAGAAGTGAAAATATTCTAACCTTTCCGATAGGGCTCAAGCACCACATCCGACTGGACACAGAGATTTCTGAGAAGAGAAATGCCTTCTGGTGTTTTTAAGTTGATGGCCACAGACTGCTTCCCCCGTGCCAGGGTGTCCAGACTCGCCAGGGTCTTGGTGCGATCAACGCGGATCACTTTGGCTCCAAAATCTGCCAAGATCATGCCGCAGAATGGAGCCGGGGCCAGACCCGCCAGCTCAATAACTCTCACTCCAGCCAGCGCCATGACCAAAGGCCTAACGTAAAAGGAAACAAAACGTTTTTTAAGTTTGTTGCTACATATTAAGCATTAAAATTGCTATGTTAGATATAAAAGAGATGCCTGATTAAATTTCTTTGATTTTTTTTTTGCAAAGGGTTGATGAACACTTAGATGTTTCTCCTTGAGGCTCTGGAACAATAAACAACATTTTATCGTTCTATTTGTTATGAAACTTGTTACAGTGTCAAACACAAAGCCTGAACTTAAAATAAAATAAAATATGCATTTATAACACACTATACATGCAATCTAGTAAAAAAAAAAACATGCAATCATCCTAAAAACCTATTATTAAAGCACTGAAAGACAACTTTGTTTTATTGAAATGTTGCACCAAAACAAGGTATATATACATTTCTTTTAAAAGACTCTGCAAAGTGATGCAACAAAATGATGATAGTAATGATAATCTAGAAAATAGAATAAAATAATAATATTAATATAATAAACAAGATATGGGAGGAAAACAATTATTGTTAAAGGTTGATACAATTTCCGGTATAACCTTTGACCTCATACCTATTACTGATAGTACAACAGAGAAAGCTTTACACATTAAACAGCCAAAATATTCTGTTTCAATGTTGGAATTCAAAGGATAAAAAGCAAAACATGTAGAACTGTTTAACGTTTAATGTTAGCACACATGATACACGCTTACTTCTTCATAGTTATTTATTTATTTATTTATTTATTTATTTTGGAATTTGAGGTCCAAAAGTAAAATTCTCAAAAAACAGTGAAGTCGAGCTTCTTTTAATAAATTAGAGCATAACAAAATTATGTCAAATACGTCCCCTGTCTTACACAACCGTCTCTTAAATCATTACTAATATGGAAACAATAATTCAAAGTTTAAACACATAACACAGAACATGTTTGTCTATTTGGTAAAACTTCGGCTCACCTTAGTTGACTGTGCAGGGTACAGTGATGGGGTTTGTTGGAGCTTGGTGTACGTTTGACATGTGTAACGCTTACGGCGGTGGAGCACAAGCTAGCTGTATAAACACATTAAAATATTTATAAATGTGTACATATAAACGGCTGCATGCATAAGGTATTTAAGGGAACAAGACTAAGTTGTCATGAAAAAATAGTTAACTATACGGAAAAAGTGTCAAGTTTACGGCTGATTTGGTAAGAACCGATTTATTGAAAAGCAACAACATCGTTCCGTAGTAGCTCAGGTACTCGATAATTTGTTAAGCAGGCTGTTTGAGTGAACATAAAACAGCAATACGATACCTAAAAGAACGCTGTTATATAGCAAATCCAATACATTTGTGTAGTCTGGTCAGTCCCGGCTTACGCCGGTAAATACAGTAAGCGAACCGTTCTTTCTCCACCACCCTGGACTTTACTTCCTGATTACGTCATCACGGCTGTGGCAAGCTAGGTTTCTGGGAAATGAAGTTTTTATCTAAACAGGATAGATAGATAGATAGATAGATAGATAGATAGATAGATAGATAGATAGATAGATAGATAGATAGATAGATAGATAGATAGATAGATGGATGGATAAAAAAAATTATCCACTGCTACACAAAGTGGCTTTTTTAAATCTGTTCAGGGAAATACTACATAGAGATTCCATGGTAACAACTATCCAAAATGACCTTTCAAGAAGAGAATTAAGTAGAGGCGTTAAATTTAACAAGCGGCTCAAGAGTGCGAAATGATAGATTATAAAAGACACTCAAAACCACAAATTGTTCCTACTCAAATGTTAGAATCTTTATTAGGAAGTTGTATGTTTTTTAATGCATTTTCATAGTTTGAAAAGAAAAATAATTGTAAACCAGTATTCATGTATTACTTTCGAAGAGGAAGGTCTAATGTTCTAACTTTTATTAAATATAAAAAAATAATTGAGGAATTCTTCTTCTAAACTTTCTGAATTTATTAACCTACACAGTCAGCCAAATACATTTCTGTAATATTGTAATCTGGCTACAGCACATGTCAAAGTCAAGGCCCAGGGGCCAGATCCGGCCCTTCAGATAATTATATCAGGCCCTCCAGGTCATTTTATTTTGTTGTTATATAAATATAATTATTCTTTCATTTATTTCTAACTTGTATAATTGTGACAAAATAAATTTTTACAGAGAGTAAAATATTGAAAGTTTTTTAAGGCTTAAGTTGATTTATTTTGGAATAATTTTCCTGCCTGTTTTTATTCATAGTAATGCTAAAAAGTTAGATTTTTAAAGTAAAAAAAAATGTAGTTCTAGTGAGTTCAATAAATGTTTATCCTCTTCAGCCCGTGACGTAATAGGTGCGATTGAGTTTGACATCCCTGGTCAACAGTATATTTCGATTTTTGCCTGACATGAATGTACTAAATTTAAAAACATTTTGTAATAAAAAGTTTACAAAAATGTTTTGATTGTTCACAAATTTTTAAATCAGCCAATGGAGAAAAGGTTCAGATTTACAAGTATGCAAGACCAAACAGATGAACAGGTTCAGAGAAATTAGGAATACTAAAAAGAGCAATGGATAAAAACAAAACACTTTAGTTATTTTTTTTTCTCAAAGAGCTTGACGTAAAAAATATGGAGTGTTTTTTTTTGTTTATCATATACTTAATTTGTAAGTCACTTTGGATAAAAGCTTCTGCTGTAAATATATGAATGTGAGGGGTAATAATATGTCCATGAGACAAAATAAAAATGAAAGCAAAAGGAAAAAAACAAACTGAAATAAAAATGCAAAAGTCAGAAAAAGATTCAAACTGAAGGTGTTCTGCAAGAATCCTAATGCTTTTGTTTTTATTTCGTATTAGGACAAAGAAAATGTCAAATTTAAGATCATAAAAAATATATCCATCTATTGTCAAAAGGAAGGGTTAATAATCTGTAAAAAAAATAAGGGGATAAATACACACAAACAGCACTAATGACTGAAAAAGCAGCAAGGAACAAAAAATAAATAAACTTGAAAGAAAATCATCCACATTCATAAACTACACAACAGATAATTACAGCTCCCTGCTGAACTCCTTCCTGTTAAGCGTCATATTTGTCCCGCAAAAAGCACCGTTTTTAAATGATGCCATCTGTACCATGAGAAATTCATTATGAGCTATCAAAGGAAAAACTACACAGGATTAATGTTTCTTTCATTTCTTTTTATCCTCATCAGCAACACAACTTCTTTTATCTGAAAATAGAGACTCGAGAGTGCGACAAATACTTTGAAAGAAAATAATTATCTACACAGATGTTGGACTGAGGAGTAAAAGCAATCTTCTGAAGATTTAAAACATTTTTTGAATGAGGGGCAGATATGTAAAAAGGTTTCTGATTATAAATATAGAGCATTTAAAAGTGTTTATTCCAAAAGAACACTGACAAGTTTCTCACAAAAGGGGTGTTTGAGTCAGGAGTTTGAAATAAAACACAGAACAATTGAGCTGCAAGCACATTTTTACATTATTAAAAGTAACATTGTGAAACATTATAGAGAATTTGTGATGCTGAAATACAAGAAAATTACAAGAAAATTAAAGAGATTGTTGTGAATCTAGCAGAGAAATTCTTCTCTGTGTAGCCTGGAAATTTCAAGTGTTTCATGCCAGGGGCCATATTGTCAAAGTCAATACTGCAGTTTTCAGGCTCATGCATTAGTTTTCTTTTATTTTTCTCCTATTGTTGCACAAAAACATTTTTTTAACTCAGCTTTAATGTTTACATTTATCATTTATCCTTTTTATGGTTGAGAAAAGAAAAGAAACATTTGAGCATAATAAATGCTAAATGTTCCATAGATATGTAATAATATTAATTTAGAGTTCCATTTGACAGTATATTATTTTGTTCTGTTAAAAATGATGAGAAATAACTGGTACACACAAATGACAGAAATATCTGTAATAACTTTCTTGTTGTTGCTTTCTTTAAGGGTGCTAAATGTCAAAAATAAAATAAAATAAAATAAAATGAAATAAAAAATACATCCCCATATATGACGAGAAAGCACATGATCCAAACAGAAGGGACCCTGTCAGGATAAAAACCAAGGTGACAACGTTAATCGCCACACAGTCTAAGTTTTAAAACACCTTTCAATCTGGATGCTTCATTAGGTACCCATATATTTATATATTTTATACACTGGAGAAGGTTAAAAACTAAATTGGTTGGTGATGTAATTATTTTTAAGGACATTGATATATTTTGAACCTTGTATAAAGGATCTGTTTTTTTTGTCACAGAACAGAAAATGTGCTTTTCTTTGACTTATAAGTGACAGTATTGTCTGTGAAGATTTTGAAAGTGTCTTCTCATCAGAACTTCGTGTGAGAATGGATGAGCCTTGGCTGTCTTCCAAACCTTTTTATGATTTTTTTTCTCCTTTCTGTAAGTCTCTAAAAGGTGTTGAAGAACTCTCCAGATAAAAGAGTTTAAAATCAATTGGTTCTTTCTGTTCCTCAAAAAAAATAAAATTGGTGTCTTTAAAGATTTTGAGGTAGCATGTCTAATATGCAGGCTACAGAGACTTACTGCTTTGAACAGGCTAATCAATTCCACTTTCTCCATTGTCATGTTTCAGATAATAGATTCTCACAATTATTTTTTTATTTTTTGCTGGATAACAAAACAATTTTTCAAGCATACAAGAGTTGGTAAAGTCCAGAAAGAAAACCTCACAGTTTTAAGATAATTTAGTGGGAAGCTTTTTTTTGTGATTTTTGAGTTTTGAAAACAAATATCTAGCTATGATATTATAAATTTGGAGTAACAATACTCTATATGTAAAAATTCAAAAGTTATCTTGTTGTTGTCCCTCCTCACCTCCTAATATGACCAGGTTTTAATAAGACATTTTTATTCAGAGTTTGGATAGGGTAGTAAACAATGAGACATGGCTTAGCAGATGAAGTAAAATGACCATAAAATTTTTAATTTTGGTTCGATTAATAAAAAAAATCATCCCAATTTTACAAGATTTCCTAAAATGCTTTCTTTGATCTCCTTTATTAACATACAGTAAAAATTTACTTGTGAAAAGACACATCAGCTCTGCATAGTCTTTACACAGCAGGCATCTGGCCCTTTCCAATATGGCGTCAAAATTTGCATTGGCAACAAGCTAGCATAGCGACCCTAGCCTGTATAACTAATTAAAATCAACAATATGAATTCCCTAAGCATTTTCTAAAAACGGTATAATTTCTTAATTACATTTTAAGCTGGTTAAGCGGTTATTTCTAAAATGTTACCTCTAAATAAAAACATTGAAGGAAACTGCTTCCCGAACAAGTGGAAGTTTGCACATTTTTTTTTCTGTGAAATATAAAACAACTGTGTCTGCCAAATATGCCAAGAAACAATGAGGCGTTACCACACGAGAAGACATGGTCACCGACAAGACGACAAGCTAACTGGGAATGAAACGTAACAGTGTGACAAATTCACAAACTCACAATCATTTAGGTAAAACATATTTAGATGTTGTGTCGAAAACTATATCTAAAAATGAGAAGAAATGAAATGCCATAACAAGTTCATTAAACCATTCATTTAAATTTCTTGTTATTCAAATTTAAAAAATTATAGGGTGAATGGTTTATCCTCACACATTTCCAACTCACAAAATCTTTGCAAAAGGTTTGAACACCCCTGGAATAGTGAATAGAACTTTTACTAGCAGGAAATTTACAAGTTTGACAGTGTCGATTGGCAGTTCAGCTTAAAAATAGTATAACAAAAGCTTTCTGGAGATTAAATTCTATTTTTTTTTTTCACAATTTCACACCAGACAGCAGTGGGTCCGTCTTTTCCAAGACAAAAACACGGATGTGAGAGTTTCTTTGTTCACACAGTTTTAAAGAAAACAATTTTATGAACAAATCTGTGTGTTTTTACAAGCCTGAGTCTCCAGGAAAATAAAATAGTTACTTTCACCGTTGTTAGGTTCAAACAACCTGAAACATTTCTCTGAAAGGAAGACAAGAGAGGGGTCAGTTCTTAAATCAGATTTTACTTGCACAAGGAGAACAGACAGAGAATGTTCAAACCAGTCTCCACCCGCTCTGAAGATCTTGGTTCAGGGTTTCCATATTTATAACCTTTCAGGGGCGGTCTTATTTTATTTACATTTGCTGCTCTCAAGGTGTGGAAGGAAAAACAGCCTCAAACTGGTTCTACTATCATTAATGTCATAGCTCAATGCAATAGGTCTGCGTCAGCATCTTGGAGTATCTGTAACATGTCAGCCTCCAGACAGCCTTCAGCCTGGGATGACTGCATCCTTCCAGATACCAGCTGAGCAAGACCTCGAATGAGCAGAAAGAGAAAAAAGGTTAAAATCATACAAAGCAAATATAAGATAAATGTATGTACAACTCTATCAACCTTGTTGCATTTGCATATGTGTGCAATGTGTGCACAGTTTTGTGTAAAATAGGTACAGAGTAGGGGATAATTGTGCTTGTTTTAATAATCTTGCAGAGGCATTCAAGATTAAGATCGAATAGCCTTAAAACAGCATGATACGGCCTTTTTTGAATAAACGTGTAAAATTGTTCTGCCCTGATCTGGCTTGAAAACCAAACCATTCATAAACCCAGCATGAGGGGCGAAAAGCTCTAAATATTCAAAGCTGTAACAAACAGTAAAAAAAAGCAATGGACAACAAACAAAAAAGTCAAACCTCTATGGGCAAGGTTTGAAAATATGACAAACTCGAAAATATCACAGAAGAGAAAAAAATGGGAACAAAGTAAAAAATAACATAACGTTTAAGCAGATAAAGCAACAATTACATGATGTAAAGAAAAAAAACAATGAAAATATCCAAACGGGAATGCACTAGAGACACGTTGGATGTACTACTAACAACGCCATGACAACACTGGTCCAGTATGGAGGACTCAGTGCAAGAAAAATCAATGTATTCACAGTCTGCAGCTCTACTTAAAGTTGCATGTTAGATCTTGCTCTGGGCAAACTTCTGAGAGGTTAGTCACATTTTCGTCTCTATACCTGGACTCTGGCTTGCTCCAGTGTGTTGTACAGTTTAATGGTGGTAAAACCCACTGACCTCAGACAAGAAAGACAGCCTGCTCTAACACAACAGCAGAAACTTCAAGGGAAAAAAACAAGATAATTTGAAGCCTTGCCACATATGGTAGAGCAGAGAATGATCAATTATAGAAGAAGAGGTATTGATTTCTCTGTGGGGAGCCAGAATTGCCCCAACAAGGCGGGCATATCTTTCTTGGAGATCTCCAGGGTCACGATGTGCTGAAAACTGTGCAGAACAAGATCTCTGCCTCTATATTAAACTGTGTATTATTGTTGTTGTTGTATAGCTTGCATATTTCTGAATTCATGTGTCGAACAAAACCTTTGTTCCCAAAGTACTAAAGTTTTCTTTCTTAGTTTTTTTTTTCATATGTAGATATAATCTAATATAATTAGGTGTACAAAAAAGGATGTGTGAGTGGGGTTATTATTGTCTCAATGAAAATGTGAAAAATGTCACGAAATTCAGGAGGCCCGAGCAGGCAGCCCCCGCGCCCTGCAGTGGCTGTCTGTCTGCCGGCGTATCTAGCAAGCGAGCTCCGCTGGACTAAAGGCAGCCAGAGATCCGCCGCGGTAGGCTAACGTTCTGTCTGGGGCGTATCCCTTCTTCACCCGCTCAGGTAACCCGTGGCTCCAGCGGGTGGAGAAATTAGATGAAAGTTCAGGACAAAAACACCCACATTGATTAATACTCTACCTGCTGCTCGAGTCACTGAAAACGTCACCACGGGCCCAACGCTGAGTTCCTGATTGGTAGATGCGCTGCGGCAACCTGTCAGACTTCAGATATTAAATATTTTGGCTGTACCGGTACTGGTTTTTCAATCCTGTGTCTTTAAGGATGGACATCATATAATTTAAATAATTTCTAGTATCTCTTTAGGTCATCTGCATACAAAGAGTGTAAAGTTGGGCTGAAAGTTGGGCTAAAATTGAGTTTTTGGTGTTTTTATATGTTGTTGTGGCATTGTTAGAGGACAAACATAAAGACATTTAAGCTTGAAATTGTATTTCGGAGTCATTTATAAGTATTTCTTAGTTCATATCATGGTAAATCAAAAGGAGGCGAAAATATGCAGTTGAAAGAAGCTTATAAATCTGATATGGAAGGAACTACAGCTAGCTAGAAGCTCTCCGC
Organism: Oryzias melastigma; assembly: GCF_002922805.2. Classification (NCBI taxonomy): domain Eukaryota; kingdom Metazoa; phylum Chordata; class Actinopteri; order Beloniformes; family Adrianichthyidae; genus Oryzias; species Oryzias melastigma. The sequence goes on along the minus strand of NC_050523.1, from coordinate 10,401,914 downwards.
TGTAAGCTAGCAGGAGCGAGTGTATATAGGATAGGGAGAAGAAGGGGTGCCAACAGTCACTTACTTTTTCATCTTAAAGACAAATTTCTAACAAACTCTTGCTGCTCTGCAGAAACTATATCCTAAAAAAGGAAACAGGTTTATTGATTTGGACTAAAAACTGCATAATTTCTTCTTCTGACTGTAGAATGTATGAAAAAAAATATATAAAAATCAAGGTTTTAAAAGTGTAGAAGTAAAACTTTACATCATGAAAAACATCTATGATAGAAGTACCAGGAAATTATAGCATTTAAAATATCTATTGCATAAAACCTGTTTCACTGATGAGGACTGCACCAGCAGGAGTTGCTGATGTTTACAGTGAAAGGGAATTCGAACAGGTTGTTTCAGAGATATCATTGAGGAGGATTAATTTACTGTTTAATGAGTTCGTCCTGATTGGGGACCGTATAGAAAACCTAAAGAGAGACTGAATGAAAGCAAATGGGGAATGGATGAATGAAGAGTGCGGAAAGCGAGCAAAAGGAAAGAATGACGAGGAGAGCAAGTAAAAGGAATGGAGGAAGAATTACCTATTATAAACGAGATGAAGTGAGTTTGATCATGACTTTAATGAGAAGATCATGTGTATGTTATCTATAGAGGTTGGGTGTGGAGGGAGTGAATGAATGGATGGATGGGAAGAGCAAACTGGCAAGAGGAAGGGCGGAAGGATGAATGAAAGAAAATGGTAAAAGGAAGTAATGAATGAGAGGGTTTAAAGGAGGAAGGTGAATGAAAACAAATAGTGCTTGATGATTCAGCTGGAACTGTGAGATAATTACAGATTGCAGTCAGGTAGGGATATGATAATCTCATTTTGAAACAGTTGAAGCTAAGCTACTTCCAAGGTTTAGTTCATTTATTTATTGAAAAATGATCAAAACATAGTTTTTACCTGAGTTAATCTGGTGCCTAAAAGGTTGCTCCTTTTTCAAACTAAATCTTTCTTTTATGCTTTTTTTAACCTTATAGCTTTAACAACTCATGTAGATGTCAAGTGGGTTTAAAATGGAAAACTTTGGAGATGTAAAGTGCAGTTTGAACAAATAAAAAAAGAGCTCATCTTTATGTGTCACACTAACTTGAATTAAGTCAGTTTTGACGCTATTTTTTTCCACCAAACAAGGAAATGGAAAATAAAAGCAGCCCTTTGTTGAACAATTAAATGTACGCTGGCACTAAGATTAATGGATTAAGTGGAAATTTATTTCCAAATCCAAAATCATCTACTGTTAATGTGTTTGTGGTCCAGAGGTTTGCATCACAATTCCCTAAACAGCAAAGATACACAATGTAAAGATTTGCCATCCACTTAAACTCATATTATCAAGCACTTATTTGTCTCACTGGATTCTGTGAGCACATCCATTTCTTTAGACCTTCTAACTAATCAGCTTTTTCTTCTCAAGTGCTTTCTAATGAAACTTGACATTTCACATTTTTGAAGAAGAAACAAAACAGCCTTTTATTTCATGCTAGAAACAATTCTGATCCCTGTCAGTAGCATTTTTCATATTTATCTACTCTTATTCTTAGTCACACCCATTGTGTCAACTTGTATGAAACTTTTAATGTGTTTTTATTGAACTGATCATTTCTGGAGAACGGACCAGGAAATAAGAGTAGCAGACGAGATGGTATCAAGCTCTGACAATCTCAAAGAGGTGAACTCAAACTACGTGAGCTGCAGATTTAAGTCTTTGGATGCAATGTTCCCTGAATCAGCTCTTGTAAAAAGAAACTTCTATTGGTAAAAGTGTTAATATAATAATATACTGTAAAAGCTCCAATTGGGAATCAATGTGTTGATTACTTGGGCTTTGGAAGAGGCAGCAGTGTGTGATAATACACAAAGGGTACTGGATGAGCAGAAATTCTATTCCACGCGTCTCAACTTGTGAGTAAAAAAAAGGAAATAACTGAAATGATAGATTTAGGATTAAAACCAACAAATACAAAACATGCTCTTAGGTGAATTCAAACAGAACTTTAAAAAGTCACATTTTTGTAAGATAAATTTCTAGTTCTTCAAACTATTTAGAAGTTGTTCCGCAGTGAGTCAGACCCAAACAAAAATACATTTTAGATCTCTTTTACAGGAAGTGGCGCTGCTATTTTTAAACTTCCAATTGTACATACATAACCATCTTTTTTCAATGTTTTACATTTTTTTAGATGTCTTAAATGTATTAAAACCCCACAAAAATATACTTTTTATATACATACTCCTATTTAAAACCTTCAGACAAGTTGAGAAACTGCATAATTTTGTATTTACCAATGAAGGTTCAAAGTGGAACTTTAAATTATAAAAATAAGAAATGAGAACAAGAGGCCAAACATTCTGAGCAGACAATTTCATGAAATTACATTTTAACTGAAATGGGCTGTTCATCGGGTGATAAAAAGTTCACGACTATAAGACAAACCTTTTTACATCCTCAAAGCATAAATTTAAAGCTCCAAACAAAGCACTATAATGAGGAGCTCCACCATTCTTGTTGTTCACCTCAAAAATGTGTTTTGGGATGCTTGATGTGAGGCTTTTGGGAAGGTTGTGCCAAGTGCTGAAGATGGCATCCACTGTCTGGAACTTTTTCTGAACTTCTCCTACCATCCATTCCTAATGCTCTCAATTGGATTTTATCCAGGAGAAAATGGTCCAAAGGAATGATGTTATTCTCCTGTTCACCATGCAGACAGAGAGGCACTGTAGACATGGATCAGACTTATGGAGCAGTTTGAAAACCATTTACGAGTCCCAGAAGTTAAGTAGTGAGCTCGCCTATAAGTCAAGAGCTAAGTTGACAAGCTTAGCATTGTATTATTTGCTAAAGCATATAATAAATGTAACATAAAGTCACTAAAAACTTCTATGGCAGCAACCACAAGATTGAAGCGGTAGCACAGATTTAAGAGCGATCTGCCAAAACTGAAAATTATGACGTTATTTTGGAATTTGCAGTCCAAAATAATGTAACAATTTTCATTTGGAGTCACCACAGCAAATCAGCACCCACTGCTTCACATCAGTGATTTGGCATTGAGTTTTACACCAGATGTTTGGTCTGACACAATTAAATTCAAAACTCTTTATTTTCCAATGATTTTTGCATCCAAAGGATTAAAAATTTTCCAAAACTTCTTGACAGAAGATTTCATTTTTTACAAACTTTTCAAGGACCTAGAAATTACATTTTCAATTTCCAAAACGTTTCCAGCTTTTTCATGAGCATACAACCCTTGTCTCAGTTGTGAGGGATGTCCTCTCTAACATCTCCACATAGTCTCCTGCGGTTTGACGCCCTCGCACAACCTAAAGCTCAAATTTTTCTGCTGAAGGAAAAAGCATCTCAGATCCTGACGGCTCCTCCTCCACTGTGCCATGTAAAAAACATTTCAGGTGGGATCTCTTTGTCATGCCAGTAACGTTGGAGGGCATCAGGACCATCAAGATTAAAAAATTTTTCATCAGAGAAGAGAACTTTCTTCCACTTTTGAATGTGAGTGGGGTTCCCTTGAAAAGTCCATAGAAAATGATTTTTTTTATTATGAAACCCTACTTTTGCAGAAACTTTCTGATCGTTACTGAGCAACAGTCAGCACTAGTGATAGTCTAAATTTGGGTCAAGGATCGCTTTGTATTGCCCTTTGGATCCTTAAAACCGGTGAAATGTTGTGTTGTGGTGTACGTTGCTGTGCTGTTCTTAGCTATGCTATCATATGCTATGTTATGCTACATTATCTTAAGTCACATTACGCTACGTCACCCTGCACTACGTTTTGTTATGTTACGCTATGCTATGTTATGCTATATTAAGTTACGCCATTTTATCTTATCTTAGGTTAAGTTACATTATGCTATGCTACACCATGCTATCTTATGCTACGTTACGTTACGCTATGCTGTGCTATGCTATATTATCTTATCTTAAGTCGCATTGCATTACGTTAGGTTACGCTACGTCACGCTGCACTATGTTTCATTATGTTACGCTATGCTATCTTGCATTATATTATGTTATGCTATGCTATGTTATGCTATGTTGTCGTATCTTAAATTACGTTACATTATGTTATGTTACACTACGCGATCTTATGCTACTTTACATTACGCTATGCTGTGCTATGCTATATTATCTTATCTTAAGTTACGCTACATTAAGCTACACTGCGCTACGTGTTACATTATGCTATGCTACAATATATTATATTATATTATATTATATTATATTATATTATATTATATTATATTATAAAATGAAAAGTAAAATCATGTTAAAGAAACAACTTTAAAAAATTGAAATACTATTCTTGACATATTTTTGGTACAAGCACAATGCTGGAAGATTACTAGATTTAAAAAAAAAAAACAAGAAAATGACAAAACAAAATGACTGTTATTTAGTTGTCTACATAACTATATGGGATACTAAATGGTCTCTAGATGACTTTTTGGTCATTCAAATGTAAATTATTACAAAAGAAACCCAGGAATTATGTGAGCTAGTTTGTAGAGAAATGGAGGCGCTCTAAGAGAACAATTAACTTGAGCCGTCTGCAATTAAGCGACAATGCCATTGAAGCATAAACGACCAAAAGCCACAGTTAATGCTGAAATATGATCCTCCTCACTACTGTGTGATTTGAAATGTGTTTTTTACACAGCCATTGGCTCAGGGTAATAGGACCTTCTCTTTTGTGGCAAAGTAGGTTTTTGAATTTCAAAAAGTGGATTGAAGGAAGCCTGAAATGCTGAGTGCAAGATCTGAAAAGTGGCCATCCAATTACTCACACTCAACACACAGACAGAGAAAAATAAGGGAGTGTAGTTCCTGTGCAGCAGCTCTAACTATTCCTCATTTCCTGGATTTTAGCTCTGACATATGAAGTACTCCCTTTAAATAGGATTTACTGAAACATCATCCATCTCCTGCTACTATGCATCAAGATGTGAGAGAAACAGACAAGATCTTTAATAAAATACAAAACTCTGCTGCCCTCTGTTGGTTCCTCTCATGAAATAATCAATTGTAAGGTGTTAAAAAAGTGTAACAACTGAGAAAGAGCCCACCAGGCGTGTTATTGTTTCTATCAAGTAGAACATGTTGCAGCAACCGCTGTGCAATAGTTGTGCTAATTTATCTGTATAATGGCTCTAGCTGTGCAGGTGAACTTCAAAGTTCTCTGTGAAATGTGTCTGCAATGTGATACCAAGCAGATTTAGAAGGCATGGATTCAATTATCTTTTTTTCCAGCTTTTTTTTTTTTTTCACAGAAAAACTTGTGGGGTGTCTTTGATTTCATGTATCATGCAGCTTATTTTAAGAAAGTGGTGAAACCAGCTTGTCACAGTGTGACTTACCCCCTCTTAATCATCACTTTATAAAAGTTAATTACTTTTTTGTGTTTTGATAGTATTAAAAAAGGAGAGAAAATCATGTTAGGACCACCTTGTTCAGCAAACTGTGCTGCTGCCTGGTGGTTCAAACCTTACTTTGAAAGATAAAAAAATACATTAGAAAAAGTACAAATAAATCAACAAAACTATCTTAATTTCAATGTTTTTATTATAATATTTAATTGATACATTTTGTTACATCTCTATTTCTTTTTAAAATAAAAAAACTTTGCTTGGAGTAGTGGGGCCAGTTAGGCTAATATTTCTGACAAATGGTGCATTTTGTGGCAAAAGCACCAAATTTGCCATAGATGTAAATTAGAATCCGCTCTTTCAGAAGCACGTTAGCCATGAGAAAAATAAAAAAATAGTACAATTGCAAAGTTTGGGATCACTTAGAAATGGTCTTATTTTTTTAAAGAAAATAACTACTTTTTTCAATGATTATAACTTCAAACTATTCAGAAATACACTCTATACATAATTAATGTGGTAAATGATTGAAAAATTAGATTTTTTCTAGCTCCAAATGTCTGTTTTTTCTACACAAGTGAGTGCAGTAACTATTACTCTGATGTTCTAATGGTACAATGTGTTTGCTCATTGTGTCAGAGGCTAACAGATGACTAGAAGACTCTTGTGCAATCATGTTAGCACAGCTGAAACAGTTTTAACAAGTTAGGGGAGCCTTAAAACTGACCTTCTTTTGAGTTGGTTGAGTATCTGAGGCATCACATTTGTGGTGTTGACTAAACGCTCAAGATAGCCAGAAAAAGAGAAACTCGACAGGTTATTGTTGTTCTTAAGGCTATTAAAGCTTAAGAACAACAGTAGAGAAACAGAAGATTTCCTTCAATGGTGTCTTAAGAGAACAGCACAAACAGGCTCTAAGCAAAGGCTGACCAATTGATCAAGAAGATAAGTACATTAGAGTCTCAAGTTTGAGAAATAGACGCCTCAAAGGTCCTCAACTCAACAAAAATGCCCAAAATAGACTTTCCTGGTGCTGGTAAGGTGGGAGATTTATTCAAGATAAAAGGGACTTTAAATAAGGACGGTTATCACTCCCTTAAGCAACACTATGCCATATCCTGTGGACAGAGCTTGATTGGAGCCAGTTTCCTCCTGCAACAGGAAGATGACCTAAAGCACACTTCCAAAATGTGCAAGAACTATTTAGAGAGTAGCTGGAATTCTATCTGGAATAGAAAGGCCAGTAAACCCCATTGAGCTGTTGTGGGCGCAGTTTGACTGCACGGTATGCAAGAAGTGCCCATCCAGTTAATCCAACTTGTGGGAGGGGCTTCTGGAAGAGTGGGGTAAATACTCCAGATTACCTAACAGCTAGAATGCCAAAGGTCTATCATGCTGTAACAGCTGAACGTGGAGGATTCTTTCACAAAAGCAAAGTTTCAAGAAAAACTTATTTCAAACAAATATCATTATTTTTAACCTTGTCAATGTCTTGATTTTGAGTGATTTTACAACTCAATTTATAAGTAAACGGGTGACTTAGTGTATATCGTGAAAGAGGGGATTCTAAGGTACATCCATGCCAAATTTAGTGCTTGAATCACAAAATAATTACTTTAATACCAGCTTCTCTAGAGCAAGCAGCAGGTTAATGGAAAAAAAATTAAGTAACTGTGGCCTCACGACAGCACTCAGACTGAGAACAGCCACATGTCAGACAGGAGTTTGTCTGAAGCCTGGTACAAAAAAAAACATGTGGAAATCATTCAAGAGGTCATTCAAGGACCTGTTTTTAGTGTTGCACTCCTAAAACTGAGAGTTGCTTACACATTTGTGAGTTGTGCGTTTGTATGTGTTTGATACTGTTGCACAAATGTAGGGCACTTTGAGCCACAATACTGTTTATGACAGTTTTGCAAGCCACAGGGAGAGGAGACAGATGATAGAATGAGGGCAAAACACCATGTTCTGAGAGAGATTTAGGCAATAAACTCACCAGGAAAAATCACTAAAAATACATTTAACAACATATTACAAATATTTTTTTTATTTTAAGATTCTTGTAAGTGATAACATGAGGTTGCATTTGAAACAACACCAGTTCCACTTGTTTTGATTGGCTTTTTGACCAGTTTGATGTAAACGTTAGGAAACTGGATGCTGCTGTTCTGGTTTGATTTCCTCCGCTCTGATTTCCTGTTGGTGTCTGAGCATTGCAGAGATCAGCAGCTTCTTTGGGCAAGAATAAAAACAGTAACAGCTGAATCACAGCTTCTGTCAACATGCA
>NC_050523.1:10368193-10394137 GCF_002922805.2 Oryzias melastigma | reverse complement strand
CTCCATCTATTTATTACTATTTGCCAATTCCGTGAAGCAATCCTACTAAATGAGAGAAATGTTATTCAGAATTTTAAGGCAAATCTTTATTTTAATTTCCCTAAATACCTACATTTTTTCTAAAATGTATTGATTTTGTTAATTATTTACAGAGCATCAAAAATATTCACTGGTTGTCTAGTCTTTATCTTAAAAAAACATTTGGAGACATTTTCCTTTTTTCTATGTCAGCGAAATTGAACCAATTCTGGTTAAATTTTATGTCAAATGGACAAACAGAAAGCATGTTGGGTTTGAGAGAAGATTTGGACTGAGTTCTAGATCAGAAAAATGGAGCAAGGCATGAATTTGAGGGAAAATCAGCAACTTTCTGTGCATCCTTTGTGGCGGATGACAAAAAATAATTGTTTTCTCCCGTATTAATAGTCAAAATAAAGGAATTTACCAGCCAAATAATGAAAAAAATAATTAAAAAAATACATGCAAGTGCTAAAAAATGTCAAATTACCACATAACTAGAACATTTTTTAAAAGTAAATGGAGAACTAAGGACTTAAACCACCCATTTCCATGGGATTATCAGCATCCACTAGAAAAGGATAAGCTATAATAAAATTGCACCCAATTTGTATCATTCCGAAACACTTCTAGAATTTCCTAATATAAATTTTGATTGAGATCAAGATGTATGAGGGAAACAAAGGGAGATTTTTTTCTTCTTTTTGCTCTTCCTTGATTATATTATGTTTATGCCTCTGGGTGATGCTGCTTCACCGAATCAAAGCTCTGTTTGGGTTCATTGTATCCTCCACTACATCCTTCTTACGCGCTCGCTCTGGGTGTGGTGCCAAGCGAGCAGAGAAATACAGGTGCAAACCGCACAACTTTGCACACAAATGTTTGTTCCATTGTTGGAGAAGGATATGGGTACAATCAAAAGAGAAAATGAAGTTTTCAGTTCTCTCCACTTAAGCTTCTGAATGAGTCGAGGGCTGTTATGATAAATGAATCTGACATTAATGATTTCTGTTTTTTATAAATGTCACATTTCCACCTTGGGTGTTTCTTTTGTCTGAAGTCCCTCCTCTCTTTCATCTTCTTTCTTTGTTGGGGCGGTTTGCACCGAGAGTTTTTAGCACCGCCTGTTGCCCAACTTTGATCCCTCCTGTGAGAGTGTTATTGTCCATGATCAACACAGGCTGACCAGCTGCCGAGTGTGGCTTAAGCATTCCGCTTTGACACAGAAAACTGCGCGCACCTCATGCGTAACAGATGTCGGACCATCTCCAAACCATCGGACAGTTTTAGTTTTTCCAGCAGTTCTCCATTCCTTTGCTCATTTTCCTCCCTTTCACTGCACTGACCAAGAATTCAGAATTCATAAATCCCTATTTTATATCTGCCTCAGAAAACCAAAAAAATCCTGATAAAATAGCAAGTGTGATTTAATTGGGGGGCATGTTTTATTAAATTTATATTTTAGCGTAAATCATCTTCTTTGATACATTCCTAAACATTTGTTTGGAAGAAAGCAGAGAAGCTCAAACGCTCCAGCAGAAACTTGACCTTTTCACTCAAATGTGAAAGAATGTGATGCGAAAAACAACTATTTTTTAATTCCTTTAGTTAAGAAGAAGAGATGTGTGTGAAAAAAGTCAGTGTTAAATTTCTAAATCTACCTGAGTTCATTCTAAATCTAAGATGTGGTGTGAACACATGAAAAGCATAAAAACAGATTTACTTTCTTCTTCAGCATGAAACTTGTGGTCTTACTCATCTATATCTGTTGTGCCTTGTTTTGTGATATGCACCAGTCAGTGATCTTGTGGTAGAGTGTCTGCCTGAAACTTGAAGGTTCAGATCCACAGATAAGTCATACTGAAGACATACCAAGTCATATTGGCGTGCTTCGATCTGTGGCTGTTTACAAGGATCCGGCGCCACCTGCTATCCCCGTGACTGGTGACCAGCGCTCGGGAAAACATTTTGTCGGAGGAGGTGAGAAGAGGAACTGATCAGTTCAGAAAAATATATATTTTTTGAAGGGATAAGAGTTTCAAAAACGCTTATTTAGACTTTTTTGTATAAATTATCGGACATAGAAAGTGGGAAAATGTCAAGTTTTCGCCAGATAATATTTACAATTTAAGTTCAAAGCAACTGATAAGAAAACTCCAGTATTCTAGCAGCATTTAAACGCATCACTTTAGGAGAAATTCCCTTTTCTCTGAGACGTGAAAAGAGTCTTACATCAGATTTATGCGTAAATGTGGTTTTGTATGTGCGTAACAAGCAATTCAAATGTGATATTTATAGATTTGTGCGTAAATTTAGTTTCAAGCTGTTGTAATTTTAAGTTGTGTATGTGTAAATTGTATTTTTTTATTTAATATTTTTTGTACTACGCACAAAATATATTGCATGAGTTACAAATCAAGAATTATGCACACACAAATCCAAAGTTATGCACAAATCAAGACTTACAAATGCAAAGAAAAAATTTCACACAACCAGCTGCATGACAACCAATGGGAATTTAAAGGGTAACCAAACCCTAAATCAACTTTTTATGGCTTTTGACCTGTATAAATAGGGCTTTAAAGGTGCTGTCTGTTGGTCATTGCCATTTTTTTAAAATGAAAATAAAGTTGATTAATTCTTGAAAATATCTTTTAAAATCGTCTGTGTGCTGCACTCTAAAGGTTGAATAGAGGTATTACAGTTTAATTTTGTGATTGGTCAAACAATGTAAGTTTTAGAGGTCCCACAACATGATCTGCAGCTCCAGTAATGATAATACCGACTGGATTTTCAAATTTCAGCTGTAGGTGGAGTCAGCCTCCAACTTCTGTTTGGTTACCCTTTAACTTTTAACTTCCATGATGTGAAAAATCAAGGTCAACATCTGTCTGTGGGGAGGAGTGGAAGTGGACTGATTTTTTTTTCTCAGAGGGCTTGGCAAAAAGAAATATGAAAAGTTTAGACAATTATAGATGGTGAGGTGCAATTGGCCAATTAAGTGAAATCCTAATTCTATGCAGTACTTGAGCTGTAGTATGAATTTTTCATATCCTGTCAAAAAGTCCTCCTGATTATTTCACATTTTTTATCCCTCCTTCCACAATCCCACAAAAAATATCCTCTATTTTTCAAAATTCCTTGTGGTATTTCCTTGAACACTCCCAGGTATATCTGATAATAATAGGAAGTGACTTGGGGAATTGTTTCAAGAAGGAAAACAAGCACACATTTTAAGCGTCTGATAAAAGTGTGTCAAGACATTTGCATAAACATACCAGCCCTGTCTTGTCTGAGCTTTTTAGGTGGATGTCAGTTTTAACTTGATTCTTGTCTGCTGTAGCTGTAAAGAGAAGCCACAGAGAGACATGAAGGGTTAAGAGAAGAAAAAACAATAAAAAAAGAATAGTGAAAAAAGAAAATGGAGTAAAGAAAAAAAAACAAATAATTTCCTGCAGCTGTGATCCTTCAAGCCACATTTTTTTACAGAGAAAAACTCTTCTACTCTGGATGACACATCTAAAAATAAACAGCAGGATCTAAAAAAATAAGAAATACAACATTTCTGGTTGAAGTTTTTAAAAGTTGTAAATATATACATGTAAAGGTTTTAGTGTATTTTTGAGGTGGGCTTAGTTAGTGACATTCCTGAAGAAAGCAGGATGAAGCCAAATGTTCCTTTACTATTGTTATTTGCTCAGCCAGACTGATGCAGACTGGCTGCTAATGTGACCGCCATGGGAGGTCTTTCCTTCCTGTGAGCGTTCACATGAACTGTTTCCACTGAAATAATATTGACAATCCCCTAGTCTTGTGCAGCATGATCAACTCATGCGAATAGAGTTGACAGATGCTGCATATCCATGCTCTTTTCTTATCTATAACTGCTGCACTCCATGCTTTAGCTGATGAAAACAGTAAAAATATATATATTGTATATTTTTTAAAGTTTCTACACTAATATGAGTATCAGATTTTTATGCAAATCTTAAAAATGTGCAAACTAAAAAAGGAAGAAAAGCAACATTTGTTTATTTATTTATATTTTCTTGCTTAAAACTAAGAGAAATGAAAAATTTTGTGTCAATTTATGGGTAACATTATAAAATGCACTAAATTATATATAAAAAAGAGCAATAAACACTTGCTTTTCTTTTTAGTCCAAAAGTCTTATTGATTATTGTCATAAGCATTTTTTTTTGTTTTGTGCCTTTAGAAAATATTAGGCAAAACTACAATAAAAATTAAATACCATGTTAATTTAAACTTTTATGTGTGTGATTAATTTAGTTTTTCCATGTTTAGAACAAATAATAAGAAAAGTGAGCACAAAAGCAGAAATAAAAGTTTGAAAAAAGCAAACTTTTCTTACGATAAGTGTTCAATTAACAACAGAAACACGAGTTAGACAGTGACGGATTAGTGACTAAGACAGAATATCATTCGTTAACTTCTTTTACTTTAAATATAAAAGGTTTATTTGAGTAAAATCTCACATTTTTTCCTCGTAATCTCCCAGTTAAAGAATTAATTAAGAATAATAATTTAGAATTTATTAACTATTTTCTAGCCACTTCCATCAAATAATTTAGAATATTTTCAGTTCAAATCACTACAAATTCAGATCCATACAGTATGTCCATATGGGCCACTCCCCAGGTTTTATGGCAGCTGACCCACAGTGGCACTTTGTCTGCTCTTCCTCCTTCTGTGTTAGCTCATAAACCTTTAGTCACTTGTAAAGATCTTCAAAAACTCAACAGTTGTCTTGGAAAATTCCTCTTCTTGATGGTTTTGTCATATTTATGTCAATCATTAGATTACATTCTGCCAAGTTTCATCCATAACTTGAGTGCTGACTTCTTTAAATTTCTCGCATTATATTCCAAATAATTGTTTTTCTTTTGCATATTTGTTTTTCAGATTTGGAAACTTGTTAACTTCTACATATACTTTACTATTTTTGGAGAGAGGCTTGATGCATGTAATAAAAATAATCCAGCACAAAAACTATAAAAAAAACAAAGACTTTGCTTTGTTTCTTTTTATGCAAGAAGCGGTGCTAATTTAATATTTGGGAATAACTGAACAAGGCAAATTTCTTTAAATATTAGAAATATATTTCTGTTGTTGCCGAGATTTTATTCATGCTTGATCTAATCTATTTTGAAAGTGTTCCCAGTAGTCTTTTGATAACTGTTTTTTGCCTAAACTTATGTCATTTTCAAGGACATAGTTTCTGCAGAGTGGCAGGAGATAATTAGAAATTTAACTCTAAGTTGTGGGTAGGACTGATGGCATCCCCACCCCCTCTTCCTCTCCCTGTTTCGAAGTAGAGTTCACCCAACGTGTTTTCTATGTCACAAAAACTCACTTTTTCAAAATGTATTTTTTGTTTGTAGCTGATTCAGAAACATTTGAATGAATACTGAGAAATAAAATTTTAAGTTTAATTTTCCTTATATATGTCCCCTATCTTCAGAAAAATGCCACATTAAAACCACCAAAAGGACAATTTACTTTGTAAAAATTAATAATGTAACCTGAAATGATTCTGGAGCTGCTCTGTTATTATGGACACATAAAAAAAATGATATCAAGAGGCCGCCCCTTCAGACTGGAAGCTTGATGCGTGACATACGAAAACAATGTCGATGCGGTCAAGTTATTGTTTTTTAACGAGCAAAGACCAACTTGACCGGTCATAACACACACTAAAATATGACCTTCAAACACGGACCCTCAAAAACAATGGTGTCATCTGTTTGGTGCATTTCGGTGAAGTGTCAGCCAAAGGTGACAGAGTTAAGACAATGGTTGTCCGTTGAAAAAAAAAAAATAAAAAAAAACCTTGTAAGAAAACAGTGTGCTCAATAACAATTTAACAAGTTACATTGAGTTGAATTAAGCCTAGAACTGAAAACGTGTGTTTAAAAGGAGAGAATCTTGTGTGTGTCGAGGGTGGAGTATGTTGTTCACATGAAAACTTCCTGTCCTTATCTTCAAAATAAAGGAACTAAGATTGTTTTCCCCCTTTAGTGTTTTGACACTGTCCCTTTTATGGAGGGTCACATCATTTTTTAACTAAAAAAAAAAGGGAAAAATTTGTTGTATAAATATTATGCAGTGAAATACAAAACTGTGACTTCAAATTGTTTTATGTAAATTACTTTTATTTTTTTCTGCACTTGAAATGAGCTTTACAAATAAACTTGCTTTAAAAGGCAAATTTATGGAGGAAATAATGAAGGAAATTGGCTCCGACCTAAGGGGATTGTGAGATGAACTCAAATTAGTTTTGTTAAAAACATTGTTTTTTTTCTTTCTGTTTGTTGTTATTTAATGCAACAATAAAACATAAACAAAAAAAAAGCTGACTTTTAATCAACTCTATTTTTCATGACCTCACATATCATGATCTCCTTTTAAACCACCTTCTTTGTACTTATTTACTAACAAAAAAATAAATTTTAGAAGTTATTATGAACTATTAACTTTCCTAAAAGTGACAGGTCGTTAAACAAAAAATGTAATATTTAGTTATAATAGTTAGCTAGTTTAGTTTAATTGTGATTTGGAAATGGAAGGAATTAGGCCAAAAAAATGTGCCCTGGAGTCTAAGACGCTTGTTTCACTTCAGCCGGCCTGGATGTTTGTGGGAAGAAAATGTCATTTCAGCTATTTCACATGAAAACTCTGAGACTTCATTCTAAAACAACCCTTTTCCATTCTCTTTTCCCTGCCAGCACAATTGTTTTCTGTCTTGCTCTGAGGGATATATTCATGCCAGGATCCGTGAAGACAGAAAGAGACCATCAAGTCCTGTTTCCAACTCGGATAAAGACAGAAAATCTTTGCTTTGGTTATCATGTGACAGATTTTCCCTCACAGTCAAACCCAGGACACAGAGCCAAAAACAACATAAAAAAAGGAATTGTTGTTACTTGTCATGTCTGAGGCTGGAAGGCTTTAACAATCTTGTAGGATGTTTTTTCTGTATGATTGTATAAATGTTAAATCTTTGGTTTGCACATGACCATTAATTCTGATGTGATATGTTCAAGTATTTACTCAGATATACTCCCAAAATTGGACATTGGCAATGTCTGGAGCAAAAAAAATATATATATATTTTGACATTTCTCACTGTCTTTTATCTGCTATTGTCCATGGGAAAAGGATGCATTCCCAAGGTCACAGAGGAAACTTCCTTTCCAGGAGATCATTTAAAGCTAGGATTTGGTAAGTCTGCAGGAAAAAGTGAGCAAAAGAACTGAGGAATTCAATTCCCATCAGCCTTTGCAGCATGTCACCCCCTTCCTTTCTGCTCCCTTATTCCTTGTCAAGCTGCACGACAGGTTACTATAATAAAATGCTGTTTTACTGTTTCACTTCAAAGCTTGTCTGTAATGTGAAAAAGTAAAGTGCAGTGGTTAAATAATCAATTAGAGTAAATACGGTACAACTCTATATAAGCTTTCTCAAATATCTTTGCCTTAAATGTTCACTTTATTGTGGCAGGAAATGCCAGAAAGTACTTTAATGAGTGATTATAAATCAGGGCAGAAACAACAATGGCACAACACAACATGCATGTTGAGACTCTAAATTAGAACCAAACATAGCTCTGAAATCATAAGATAAAGTGAGTTTAAAAGATTTGATGGATAAAGTTGTCCAAAATAGTTAGGAGAAGTTGCGGTTTTCTCCTTCAAAATCCTCCAGTTCTTGGATAATTTAGATCAGGCACATCCAAAGCTTAAAGCCTTTAGGCTAAGCATTCAAATTTCTAGCAGCCCACAGGCTCCTACCATAAAAATCAATAATATGTGACCCCCAGCACTCTAAAAGGAAGATATTAAAAAAAAGAAAAAACTCAAAATAGTATGCTAATCTCTTGAAAATTCAGTTTGCAATTTGAACATGCATTTTGCAATCGACTATTCAATATGTGATTAGATGAGAATATGAAAATACATTTTGCAATTTAGAAATCAAAATGAAAAATTACATTTAAATAAGACCATTTTCAAAGTAAAATGTTAATTAAAAACAAAAGAAATTGCATTCTAAATTGTCACCGGTTTTTGATGCCATAATCCAAAGGACAATACATTTTGCAATTCAATATGTAATTTGACCATTCATTTTGAAAATGTATTTCAAAAAATGTAAATTATATAGTACTGAATTTTAAATTGCACAATGTATTTTCACATTCCAATCCTGAATTGCATATTGAATTGACAATTGCAAGATGCTTTTTCAGATTGCACAAATTGCAAATTAAATTTTCAATTGAGAATTCTATATTTCTTTGATAGGACTAAAAAAAACCTCCATAACTTTCAAAGAAGTAACATTTCTCGATTATGACTAGCTAAATTACATTATACGCCACTGTAAAGCTGTGGCTACTTGACCTTCAGAGCCTTAAGGGTCAAATGAAAAGAACAGAATTATTTGCTTCTGTAACCTAAACCAGAGTGGACTGGTTTCTGTCAGGAAGTGGCGGTGGACCCAAACTCAGGAGACAAGACTTGATGGCGGAAACTTCAACTTTTAATAAATTAACCAAAACATGGCAGAAATCCACGAACAGAGCAGAACAGATCAGATGATCTGACACAGAAGAACTGACACTTAAATAGACTTAAGTTGATGAACTAAATGAAGACTGCTGTGGATGAGAACGTAGTGAGACTGAGTGGGAAAATAGAACAAACCTAAGCACAGAATCCTGAAAGGTTTGTAGTGATTAAGATAACTATTTGCTATATTTTTCATTTCATACGATTTTCATTTAGAAGTTTAATGTTTTTTAATTATTTTTTTCCAGAAAGACTCTATATTTAAATTATTTCTGGTCTTGTAATGTGAAATTTACAGGGATTTTATGTATATTTCTGTTCTAAGTAAATAAATAAAAAAGTATCTCAATGCAATACTATTTTTATTAAATATTATTGATGTTATTATAAGACCAAGGCCAAATAGTTGCCCTCACACATTTTCAATTCACCAAATTTGGCCCTCTTCAGAAAAAGTTTAGACACCCCAGTTTTAGATTAAATTAAGTACCGAAGGTTCTAAGTATTTTATAATATACATATTATTTTGCAGAAAAATACATTTTTTTTAATTACTCATATAACATGGTTAGGGTGGATCCTTTTGAAGTGATTGTAGTTTTTGTGTACATTTCTCTACTTTGATTAAAGTTCATCTGGCCAGAAACCAGAATAAAAAAGCAGAAGTCACATATATCAGTAATCCTTGGTACAATTTACTAAGCAAATCATCAAAAAAAAAAAATGTTAAGGGGATCAATGCTGTATTTAATTTTGAAATGTCATTCTAAAGCCAAGCGTCCACCCATTAGAATAAATCTGATCTTAAGTATCTAGATAAAAAAAGTTGGCTGACAGATCCGACACATGAAAAGAAACACTGTGTAATCTAAAATGTTCATTCAGCACCACCGCTTTTTGTTTTTTTTTGCTGCAAAAGCTTGTTTTAAAGTCTGTCATCAGCAAGTGAAACAGAGCTGCTAAGAAATCAATCAAATGTATATTTTAAAGAAAAATAAATACATTTTAATAGTTCTTTTATTATTATAAGTAATAGTAATGTGCAAGTTGAAAGAAAATTAAAACATAGGAGAAAGAAAAGGAAAAAGTTTTCCAAGTCCAATTTTTTTGGTTCTTGTAGCTTAATAAGATTAACGTCTGAATATAGTTGGGTTATATAACCACATTCTTTTAGGATTTAGCATGATACTAACCATATGCTAAGTCTAATTTATACGATCTCAAGGTTTATGTCTTACTTAAATCATGCTCTTAGATTAAAAAATACACATCACATTTATGTAACATGTATATGTGTGGATGAGTATGGATTGGACAGGCACAACTTATTGGGTTCTACATGTAAAAGATATAATGATACACTTTGAGCAACGTGTTGCCTTTTTTGTTAATAATCGTAACCCTCCTATGTGTGTGTTTCTTGAACTTGTCTCCACCTCTTTTATCTCCCCTTATTCCTTTCTTGTACTCCTGTCCTCCATATCTAATATTCCCTCTTTTCTTTGTTTTCTGTTCAGTCCAAAAAGAAATGCATGCAGATATACTAAACACATTTAGTGTCAAAAACAAAAGGAGTTTAAACAAGTATACTTCTCATGCGTCCAAAACTTCATAATGTCCTGTTGTAACAGTAAAATCTGTCCAAAAAAAGGAGAACTTCAGCTCTGATCTGTTTGCTCAGCTGCAGGACAGAACAAGCAAAAACATAATTTCTCACCTTCATTCATAAAAAAAAAAAAGTGAAAATGTAATACTAAACGGAGGCATCACAAATGTGGGGTGAACTTGAAATGAGGCTTGAAGAGTTTGAAATGGAGAATCCTGGAAGTGGTTCTTTCTAGGGTAAGGGAGAGATCGTAGTAAAATTCAAATTTATTTCCGGTTTATGTAATATATTCTATTTTTTAGGATGTTGTTGAGAACTACAAATTACAGATGTAGAATAATAGCCTTGCAATGTAAAAAATGATGAGCCATTTCAACCCATTTAAGATATATTTGTTCATTTATTTTTTTACCTTTATTTAAAATGTATCTTTGTTTTCAAATAGTCAAGTCTGAATTTTGTGAGCTTTTCTTTCTGGTTTTCCAAAAACCCTTTAAAGCAGAAAATCCTGACAGTGTCAAAAATTATTTTCTAATTCTTTCTTATTTTGATTCAAATCTTTCATTTTATTAGCCTATTTTGAAGCAAGCCTTAATACCTTGAACAGTTTTACAGAATATATGTTGTGCATCCTTACTTCTGTCATTGTGTCTTTAAACAATGGTAATTCATCGTGGGGGGAGCATTCTTTTTTTCCTGTTATGCATACAATGTCAAAAAGAAATGATTTCAAAGTGAGTTAGACAAACTATACAATGAAAGCTACAGGGGGACACTGGAGGACAATGGTCATTCTGTAAAAGTCTATTTATAAAATTAGGTCAGAAGATGAAACAGAATCTTCACTGAGTCTTCAAGAGTTTTCTGTTGTTTGAAGTGAAACAAACACTTAAAAAATACACACAGTTGAAGGCAAACTGGTAAAGATCATCAGAAAGAATATTCAGGGGTTCAGGTATTGAAGAGAATTTAATCAGGTATTTAAGAGAATTTAAATGCCGCATTAAAGGCAAATTGGTACAAGACAGAGTGTTTTAGTATTCCAGATCCAAATATCAAAGCAAAAATGAAGAGTACTCAAAATAAGTGATGTTTTTCCGGTCTTCTCATCTTGTTGTTAGTGTAAATTGTCGCCATTGCTTTTTGTTTCTAGCGGACGAGAGGGGTACATGGTGTCTTTATCAAGGTTTACCACGTACTGAGCTCAGAGATAACCTTCAATCTGAGTGTAACAAGTGGTTTTTTGGGTTCTATTTCCCATCCCGTCTGCACAAACAGTCTGGCCTTTGTCCTCTGATCCATTACATCATTTCATTGCAATTTCTACTACTCACAATATGATGGGGATGTTGTGAACCACAGATTTTTAGGATAGAGAGCCAATTGTATTGGGGTGATAGACATAATGGTCTCACCGAGTACAGTGCGTCTATCAAAACCAACAAATTCTGAAAGAAAAAAAACTTTTCAAAGTGGCATCAATTTTGGCATTCTGTGGTTATGAAAAATATGGGTTTTCCAGTAAGTCCTTCCAAGTTCATCAATAAAACAGTCACAAACAAAAGATGTTGCCTGACAGACGAGAAGCACCACCTCGCCATAGTGCGCCTTCGAGTTGGTAGTAGGCAGTCAGATATTGCATACTTGCATCAAGACACAGAACTACTGTCAGAGTTTGTAACAGACTCAGGAGTGGAGCCCCATCAGTGACAGACTGCAACGATGACCAGGACATATCCACTTCAACATTACTATCAAATGCCACACGGCTGTAGGCCTGTTTACCAGATATGAGGGTTAGGGCTAGAGCTGCGTTTGATTTTAATGCCAGACAACCGTCGCAGTTGACTCCACTGACATCAAGACACTGCAGTGAACATTTGCAGTGGGTACAAGATGTCATGGTTTGTGCGAGGCAAAGCAGAACCAAATGCTAGCAACCCAGAAGGATTATAGTAGAAAAGCTTTATTGTCCTTGTCTGGTGAACAGAAGCTAGAATAGAGGTCGGTGGAAAAAGGATGTATGATCTGAACCAAACTCGTCTTGGTGGTGACATGAGAGTTAAACCCAGGAGTGGCAGAACGAAGCTCTTGGAGGTGAGTGGAATGGATGGAAGTGTGGTGGAAAGATGTGGCGTGGCACACAGCAGAGCACTTGGCGTGCACACAGGCAGTGGTAGTGCTGGAGGACCCAGGTCGGCAAATAGGGAGATGATCCTGGAGACAAGGAGTAGGTTGTGACCATGAGCAAAGTTTCAGAGACGTAATTCAATAGGTTTGTCAAAGTTCAAGGCCAAAGTACTGCACTATAGAAGGTAATACTGGAGCAGGCCTATCTTTTATAATGATCCGGAGTAGATGAGATGAGGGCCGACAGCTGGGTCCAATTAGAAGAAGCCACAGGAGCACCCTGACACAAGGTCATGTGACCTGGACGATGAAGCAATGGTCTACAGTCCTGTTTGCTGATGACTGTCCAATCACCTTGCACAGAAATTGTCATAAGTGTTGCTGGAGAAGGCAAGGTGAGCGATAGGCTGAGGTCAACATGGCTCTGTGAAGAAGCTCGGAGAGTGTGAAACAGTCTAGATAGGCATCACGAGAAGGGTTGGCCACCGAAATTTATAATTTACGTGGTTCTACCGAAATCAAAAGAAGCTGCTGCAGTCGGTTCCACATTTCATTGCTTAGTTTTATTGAAGGTCTATTTTTCTTTGGACATGTCAGTCACTTCTACTCTGTTCAGTACTTTGAATTTGTAGCCAATCCTTCTGCCCTTCATGCGACAGTGGGCGGGCTCATATAAGACCTCTGACAGGGCGAGCACAAGCACGCGCAGTGCAAATCCCGAAAGTTTGACAGGTTGCTGGGCCAATCAGGAACTCAGTTTTGGGGGTGTGATGTTTTCAGTGACCTGATACTAATCCAATATGATCGTTTTTGTCCTGTTGCAGTGCGGCGGTTCTCTGGCTGCAGCCAGACTTCAGCGGAGCTCGGTTGCTCAATAATCCCACAAACAGAAAGAAGCTGGGGGGGTAGCTGGAGCAGCCTGCCCGGGTCTCCTGAACTGTGATATTTTGCTTATTTTCATTGGGACAATAATAAAAAAAAGGTTCCCCTATTTTCCCCCCTCTCGGGTTAATGCGTAACAGTATTCAAACTTAGTCACAGAGACACAGAAACATAGGGGAAGTGGCTGTCATCCAGACATACCCCCCGAGTGAGACAGAAGCCTCAATAACTCCTCAGCTGCGGTTCCTAGCTCAGGATCACATGTTTGACAGGCGCCAAGAAGCAAATTAGCCACGTGGTGAAAGTGGGGCGGGGCCAGTTGGGGAGCCCTGATTTAATAGGAACAGCTGCAACATAAAAAAACGACAATATCCAAAACGTAAATTTTTGACGTGGAGATCTTAACCATGTGTCAATCGCCACGTATTGGGAAGTTGTTGGAATTATTTTTTATTACTGAAGTACTGAGATTGGCACAGATTAGGAACCAAAACCAAAGAACCACTTTTGCACCAGAACTGAATAAAACCCAAGGTGCCAAGCCCTTATCACAAGTCAGTGCAAAACTCATTTGGTTATTGTAGACGCCTAGTCACGGCACCCTAACCTCAGAGACATTGCTGTTCCTGAAAATTGTTCTTCATGTCAGAGTGTGACACAACAGTCAGATAAGCAAGGTTTGAAAACCACATCAGAATAGGAACAGTTTAGAGAGAAGTTGCACCAAGAGGAAATTGATTATATGAAGCGTGGTGACTGTAAAGTGGATATAGTGGAAAAATGTAATAAATAAAACTGATTTGCGACTCTGTGATCGTACTAGTTTTGAGAAAGCTGTAGAAAAACAGCCTTTTTCCAAAAAACTGCACTTTCCAAACAGAAACAGTCTTATTACAAAACTGTTTCAAAACTTAAAGAAAAATATAAAAGAGAAATGTTCTCTCTTTTAACTTTAAAAAATTAAGAAATTTAAAAGTAAAAACAGTGTTTCATTTAGTCCTCATTATAAGAAAAAAACCTCAGTGTGTGAAGTGTCACTTTAGAGTTAATGATAATCATTTCAGATAAAGCAGAAGTAACTACATCCAGCAGGACTGAGTCACTGAGAGTTCGTTAGAAGTTAAGCTTAAGCTTCGGGTGTATTCATACTGGACACATTTGGGGTTGCTTAAAGTGAACCACAGTTTAAATCTACGATAATCTGGAACACATTTTCAGTATGAATACATACAAGCGGACACATATTTAATTTACCCTTGATTATCTTGCAAGTAAAACTTCACCTGCACTGTTCAGTACCAGGTATTTATCTCTGAGTCACAGCGGCTGATTATTTGTCTAAATATGTCCTAGATTGATTTTTAGGTCAATGAATCACATAAAATCGGATCGTTCAAAATGAACCAAAATCGAAAGTGAATTGAATCGTCAACCACAAACATTGAATCGAATTAAATTAAAATTATTTGTCACACCCATAGCATGTAGCTATTAATCCATTCATGTGTAAAAATGGATCTTTACAATTAGTGACTCATCAATATGTTCCCTAGTACCAACACTAACTTCTCTTACTTTCGATTTCAGCATAGAAAATACACCTTGTATAAAATACTGTAAGATCTATTTATTTATTTGAATTCAAGATACAAGAAAACCATATTTTGTCATTATGACTTTTCATAATTTTGTCAAAAAAATAAACATTTCAACATTGCCGTTGAATCCAGTTTTTTTAATCTTTGGATGTAAATGCAATTAGATACTTTGGTAACTTTCCCTCTGAACAACAACTAGACGCTGTTGTGCACCACAGCTTTGAATTTGCGCTAACTAACTTTTAGGACTTATTCAAACTACAAATATTTTTCTTCAAAGCCAGAGAGCCACAATGGATGGATAAAAGAGCCACATGCAACTCTGGAGCCTCATGTTTCAGACTCCTCTCAAGTTTATTTACCGTAATATTCAGTCACCATCTCAACAATAAAGTATTCCTTATTCTGAGTCTTTGCTCCCTGGGGTCTAGTTTTTCTTGTATCTTAGTTCCTCAGATAAAATCTAGATGTATTGTTTTTCCTGCAACCAATCTACAACCAGGTGTGACCCTTTAGGTTTTTCGGTGAAGGAAGGGGGGAGTTACTTTGGAACCACAATTGATATTGGTATTCAAACTACTGGGATTTAGCTATAGCCTACACATTTTTCGCACCACATTACTGTAAACAGATAATTTTTTGTCAGTACATTTTTTAATCTAAACTTTTGGACCTTCGTAAGTAGCATCCATAAATTTTCTTAACCCACTTTATCCCTTTCAGGGGATGCTGGAGCCTGTCCCGGCGACTGCTGGGCGAAGGCGGAATACACCCTGGACAGGTCGCCAGTCTGTCGCAGGGTCACACAATCACTCTTACGCACACTCACACATGCACACCTCGGGAAACTTGACCTATATCGCATGTTTTCAGACTGTGGGAGGAATCCGGAGTACCTGGAGAAAACTCTCGGCAGGGGGAAGAGTGCAAACTACTCACTTCCTGCATGTGTGTAACCATTGTGCCACAGTGCAGCCCACCTCTGTAGGTGCTTTATTTGAGATTAAGAATCACAATCCTAACAAAGAGACCAAAACGATAGGAAGACATGTAAATACAACAGATCTGCTTCTTAGAACCATCATAGGGCTGAAGCCTACCCAGCTACTGTCAGGGAAAGGTGGGGTACGATCTAGAAAGTCATAATTTTTTCTGTCAATAGATGCTCTTTTTACATGCAAATTCTGGTTTTAAAAAAACAAACAAACAAAGCTGTTAACATTTGGAAACATTTGAGACCAAAAACTTTTTTGCAGTTTTGCTGTATTTTCCTCTTATAATTTTCTTGTTTATGTTACAGTAAATCTTTTCAGCTTTTCCCCCCAGAAGGATAAAACTAAAATAGTCTTCATTTGTCCATTGTTCAAATTTGGGGAAATGAGAAGTCACACCAAAGGGCATTCCGACAAAAGGCAAAAATGGGAGACTTAACCTTTACTCCTGGCAGTGGAAACGCCGTTTTAAATTGATCGGATCCTTCCTGCTTACACCTTCTGGACTTAAATGTAGTACCTTTTGTTTAAAATTGTAAATTTTTACTGGGAACAAAAAATTAAATCAAAATTGAAAAATATTTGGTTTAATTGAGCAAAAAGATACTATTGTATACTTTTTATTATCTAATATGAAATTGTAACCACAGTTGTGTTCTTAAGAGATCATTTTTACCTTTTTATTATTTTGTATGTAGTTTAGTTGTAAAAACAGCTTGAACAATTAATAAAGACCTATCCAGCAATTGTTTTTGTTGTTTTTTTTAGGTAATGTATTAATAAAAGCAAAACTACTGAATTTCTTATTTGATTTCGAAGAAAATGTGGAGTGTATATTCTCCCATGTGGCCTTTAGATGCTTTTACATTTATAATTTATGATTTTACACCTGTTGAGGCTGTCCTTTTGGTATGTATTACTCCTTTAAAGACCCACTTCAAGTGATTATTTATACTTTGATGAATCCAAAAAAAAAAAAAATTGTTTTTGTTGTTTTTAGCATGTTCTTGGGGTATTTTTCTCTTGATAGCATCATATATAAAGAAAATTAAAATTAAAACTGCATGACTGAGTATTTCTTTAATCAAGTCGTGAATCAGGAGCAGACAACAGAAAAAAATGTAGTTGGAATAAAACTTGTAGTTTTGACATACAAGTGCTACACAGCTGTTGGGCCATAATTAGGCAAATAAATCCACGTGTGTTTTTGTTTTCTTCGTTCGATCAGACATTTGGCTTAGAACTGCATGGTAGCTCCAATATTGTTTGCCATTTTTGTTACACCGCTACTGTTAGGTTGAGGATGTGTGAGGGGTTGTAAACTACTGGGAGAGTGTAGCAAAGGGATGATGGGAAGTCAGGGGGGGTTACTTCACACACAACTCAGAGCCAAATTTCTGATTAACTACTGCTGTTCCGCAGAAACTATGTCCTAGAAAATGACATAAGTTTTTTGCTTTTGACTAAGAACAGCACAATTGTAGTAAAAAGACCATTGGGAACACTTTTAAAATAGATCTAAAGCTGACTGGAGCAAAAAGTTGATTTAGTAAAACTTGTTAAAAAGGAGGTTTAGGAAGACGGTTTTTGCCCACTGCTTAAGTTCAAGAACAGGTAAAAATATATTTAGCCAAAGTGGTTTTAGTCGGAAAAGAAAACCGCATTGCAGCATGTTTACCTATAAGACGTCGGCTAAAGTAACCTACTTTGAAGCTGTGAAAATGCAGAGGGCAATCGACAATCTGTTCAGTAATGCATCATCATCTGGTGTTGCAGACCAGAGAAGAATTTTCAGGCCCTCAATTATCATCTATATCCAACTTTTACACCCCACTGCATTTGCTAACCCTCAGCAAAGACTTGTGCAAGACGAGTACTCAGAGTGAAACCAGCACTGCAAATTCATAACTGAAAGCTTGTCTGCATCTGTGGAGTGTATAAGCACGTCATACAAGTTTTAGTCATACCTCATGAGGACAGTGTGTCACTATAGCCAAAAGCATTTCCAAATATCACTGTTACCTTGTGTAGTAAAACAATAAAAATAACGTCACTTCAAAATAAAATTACTTCAAGTTTCTTGTTTCAAAAAGTACTGCACTTGAAGTTTATTTTATCAAGCATCCTTGAGTGTAAGTATAGCAAGAACTATACCACATACGTGTAGTATAGGGATGTATGCTAGCTAAATTTACTTCTTCTGCAAAGTTGGAAAATTTTCAGGTTTACAATAAATAGATGTAAAAAATTAAACTTCAAGTATAGCCTACTTTACTTTTAGTATAGACTACTTGTAGTACACTTACATAGTTTATATATTATATATATATTATTATATTATATTATATTATATTATATATATAATATATATATTATATATTATATTATCATATATATATAAAACGTTCCCATTAGTGTTTTAATTATGATTATGAAGTTTTTAACCAAAATCCCACAACCTAAATGTCTGAAAAACCAATATTTCAAGTTGATCTGAAGCCTCTGTTTCTCCTTCCAGCTCACCAAAGACTCTTTTAGCTAATTATCAATTTTATTGATGTTGCTGTGATTAATACATTCAATTCATTGGTTTCTCAAAGCAGAATCTCTGGGAAAATAATGAAAGCTACTATCAAAATGGTCTTTCATTTATTAACAATCCTTTAAAACTCCAGTCAAATGAGCCGCCGTCCGTATTTCTGTGGTCACATCAAGAAGCAACGTGAAGTCTCACTGAGATTTCACAGTGTTTGCAGCCCTGCTGCTATAAGCATTGTATGAAACTCACACAAAAAAAATCAGTGACGGCTGATTTGACTTTAAATGGGAAGATGCCATCTTCTCTTCTCCAGCACCTGAGCTAGACCAGCTTAGGGGTTTTAGGCATGTAGAGGCTGTTGTAACGTAATGTAGAGGCTGTTGTAACGTAAAGAAAGCTAATTAATTCAAACAGAGCTTGTCTACGACAGTTTGACAGCGATTTAAGAGGAAAAATACTCAGAAATGCAAAAATGAAATGATTTCTTATTACATTTGTTCTCTTTCATAGGAAAATGTCACACTTACATGTTAAAAACTAATAAAACATGGTTTTCATCGGAGGGGGACTTTTATTTTTGGAATAAAATACTGTTATCTCTGCTAGGTTTGTTCAGTAACTCTACTGGTGATTTTAAAATTATGCTGACTGTCATTTACATTAAGTACTTAAAAAGAATCTTATAACATTTGTATAATTTGGAACATGCTGTATTGGAGCTATTCAGTCGTACTGTTATGAGTCTGATGGCAACTTAGAAGACAATCAAAATCTATTTGTCTGCAAGTGGATGCATTGAAATGGGGCAGAGCAGGGAGTTTGTGGCCTGCAGATTGTTGTTAGTACGTGATAACTACAAGCTATTTTTTAAAACAGAATTGTATTGAGCATAACTGATTCACGAGAATTTGAACAAAGAAATACTCGGAAATGTAGTTTCAATCTTAATTTTTCTTTATTTATGCCATCCATTCTGAGAAAAATGCAATAAGAACATGTATCAAAAATACAATTTTCTATTTTAAAAACTTTTCATGAAGTTGATATTAAGAAATTTAAAATAGGAAATCTGTTTGTTTATATTTCTAAATATGCATCACTTTTGTATTAAATGAGTATTAAGTAAAATGCATATAAACTGGGAAAGGGAGCATGCACAAATGGTGAGTCAAGTGCTTCACAGGGATAGAACGGATGTAGGTTAAATGTGAGCACGTGCTCTTATAACGGTTGCCTCGCAACTGCGGTGTGGTCTATTCAGGAATAAGTTAGCTGACTTAGCTCATCTGGATTCACTTCACAAGTAAAAGTGGTTTGAAGGTTATTCTTGGTCACACCGCCATGAGACACATTTTATAGCACACCCACCCACCCACACACATATATATCTGCGCTGAACTTCCTGGATATCAGCAGAACCAATCAGAGTCCTCGTTTTGTAAAGGGGCGCGGTGGAGGGCGTGGCCTAGCTTTAACTTCAACTCAAAAGAACAGTGTTGACAAAGTCGCCGTTACTCAGTTGTGAGTGGGTCAGTGGGTTAGTAACTTTGTCATACGTGCTGTCCAGCTTTTACTTTTTAAAAAGTAACACAAATAAATAAATAAAAAAGTCGGAATTTACTTTACTGTGTGAAGAAAAGAAGTGGAGCTTTGACGTCCACCTTGAAAGTCTCATCTGCTGCGCTCCGTTTGCCCGCACCTGGAGTCATGACACGGAGGTCCTACGCGCTCTACGCGGTGGGAAGCATCTGCGGAACCCTGCTGGTCGTTGGGATTGGCCTCCTCGTGGGCAGAGTCTTTCACAAGTTAATGGAAAACCGACTGAAGAAGGTAAAACTTGCTTGCAACTTCAGAACTCTATACCACGTGTCTTTAAGAGCAGCTTGAATGCCCCCCTCCCCTCCCTCTTCCCAGGCTACTGCTGCTCTGGACGGATTTCTGTGTGAAATCTGGATCTAATAAGAATGAAAACAATGAGGTGATTGTGTTGGCTTTTAGAGTTTACTACAAAACAGTTTGCACAGCTTTTGTTTGACTGCATTCATGTGCAGAAATCATGATAGGATTTCTGCAAAATCAACCCCCAAAAAACATTAAAGCTGATTAGTTATAACCATATGTTGTTACAATATTAGTTGACATACAATTAGAACCAAGTTGCAAAAGGAAAGTCAACTTTTTCCTCTTAAACACTCAAAAAATACAGTTTAAAGTATTATCACTCATTAGAAATAGTGCAGCCCACTTACTAAAAAATAATAATAAAATAATCTTATTTTTTGGGAACACGCTGGAAGTGGATAGCAGTTTGTTATCAGATTTTGTGGTTTTGTTTTTAGGAAGTATTATTGCAGTCAGATTTCTAGTGGATCTATTTCTATTTTTGCATGTTTCAGTTCAGTTTTTTTTTTTTAAATTAACATGTAAAAAGTTGTGTTTGTGGGTTAATGCTGTTCTGTTTGCACTGGTTGATAACTTCCATCAAAGTCAAAGGGCATACTGGTGGCATGAAGCGTTTTAATTTCACTGTCAAACTGAGTTTTCAAATCATGACTTGAAAATGTATTATTTATTACATTTATTTATTTTATTTTAGAGCATATTAAATCAGGTATAATCTGGTATTAACTTTCCCCCAGTAAAGATCCCGGTGTGTGTATAGGAGAGATGTAATCCGAACCACACAGGAATCTGATTTAATGTAAAATGGTTGGTATTATTTTTCCATTAAAATATAAAAATCCAGTAAAGTTTTGCATTTATTGAGTAAAGTGTGTTAATTTGTTTACTTTATTTTACTTTACTTTGATGATCTTGTTTGTGAGCACATTTCTCAGAGACTTGTCTTGAATGTTAAATTAATTTTGAAAAAGCTCCTGCCTGGGCAGCCAGCCTGGATTTTAAAGAAGGTCCATCATTTATTCCTGCACTCTCTTTTAGACCTGCACCACTGTTCTGTTACAAGACCAGACTGAAAAGCATGGATGGTCTTAATGCCCAATACAAAAATTCATTTTTTTAAATTAAAAAAAACACACCAACTTACATTTTCCTTTATATATCTGATAGTCCCAAAGTGGCACCAAGATGTTAATAAATTAAGACCAGCTTTGACATGGTACAGCAACATTTGTGCTGTTTCCTTCCACCCTTGGCTCCAGGGAAGTGTTGAATTGGAAGGAAACTGATTAACAGTCTCTCCCTGAGAAACCCGAATGAACTGTAAAACTTGACCCACCAAGATAAAGAAATAAGACATAGAAAAACATTTTTTATTTTAAAAGGTCCTAAAATCTAATTTATAGTGTCATTTTCAGAAGAAAAGAACATTTACTTTGATTTTCGTACTCTACCATTAGTTCATTTGGAACAACATTTTGTAAGATTTTATCATTAGCTGGTGTTTCCTTAACTTTTGAATTTTTAGTCATTCGAAGTTGAAAAGGAAGACTTAATTATTCAGGCAATGACAGGATGTAAAACTTTGTTTTTACTCAGCGTCCAAAGAAGGGGATGTTGTTTTAAGATTAAAAAAGTACATCATCATACTATCATGTTATCAACTCTTCAAACCTGTCTCATTTAAACAATCTTTTTCAACTATGAAGTTCAAACATTGCAGGGCCTTTTATCTTTTTCCCAGAAGTAAAGGGTTTAATAGACTTTATCTAAATATCTACAACACCAGAGGCATTGTGTTTGTTGTTTTTTTGGCTGGAGAAATGCCTTACAATCTCATGTTTTGATAAAAGTAAAAGCTTTAGGGTAGATGGACGAGGAGAAAAAGTGTGCTTAGTAAATGTAAGGCGTTTCCTTGTATTGGCACTACGACAAAATAGTTTTTTGGTCTAAAATATTTACCCATCAATTAAATGTTTACCATTTGTCCAAAATGAACAATAAATGAAAAAAAAATTCTCTATACCTCAAATTACTACTAACATGATGGAAGAGGTCTCCATAGTCTCGTTTCCACTGAGTGGTGCGGTACGGCCGGTCCAGTAAGGAGTAGTATGGTATGGGCCAGTTAATTCTGGCGGGTTTAGTGGCCTCCGCCCAAAGTGTCCCATTCCATTTTTCTATGGATCTTCAACGGTTGGGGGTCCTTAAAAGGTATCGCCCAGTATTGTTTAATGGGTCCATTTTACAATGGAAATGTTCTAAATATCGGACCTTACTGTACCGCTCAGTATCAATTAGGGAAGCCTCAACTCAGGATTGAAAACTGAACCAATTATACTATTTAACTGAATTGATGGGAAAAAGAATTGTTGCATCTCTACTGCATACCAGTATGTTTACGTTAAAGTGTTGAACAATTAATGCACTAAATTTAAGAAGAATTTAGTAGTTGCTGTTTTATTACTATATTTATCTATTATTACATTCAAACAGGCTAAAGCTACGTTCACAAGCACCACTATGTAAGTTTGTACTACCATTTTCGGGTTCTACGTCCTACGCCCGTCAGCTGAACTCATGTTGAGTTTAACCAATCATGGACTCGGATTACGTAGTAACATATGGATGGTGCCTTTTTTAATTCACGCAAGTGCCAACTGTCAGTAAATTAATCACTATGGAGAAATTTATAATAGCAATTTGTGCTCAGCCGTAATTGTAAGACATCAATTGTTTCAGATATTGGAACAGAGCTATGAAGGAAAAAGCCTGGAACAAGATTCACGATATTTTCTCCACTTTGACATTTTGCATCGTTTTTCTAGTATTGTGTAGCAAAAGTTCAGTGTGAACGTGCATCACATGTGTACATGGCATTAGTATGAGCCAATTAAAAGTTTTTTCTTCACGTTACTTGATTATTAGCAAGTCAAAAAAAGTATTTTTCCTTTTTTTCTTCTTTTGTAATATACAAACCAAACCGAAGCAAAACCGTGACCCAAAAATCAAAGTTTGAACCAAATTGTGAGGAAAATGTATCATTATATCCATAGTGTCAATAAAATGTACAACTTTACAAATCACCTTTGCCACCAGTATGTAAAGGCTTGTTGTTTGGAGACAAACAAAATCTCTTTGTCGTATAGTTTTAAAAAAGGAAATTAGCTTTTTTTTCATTTATTTTGGAATTACAATCATAATTAAATATTTTTTTGAGCACTTTCCTAAAAAAATGCAAAAATGAACCTCAAAGAACAAGTAAAAAATATATTTTTTAATACTCATAAAGACTCAGGAAAAGTTGTCCTTTAAGCGTGTCCTAGAATTGATGATCCTCAGTGTTACACTCAAATTAACAACAGTGAAATTATTTTAAGCTGTTACTTTTAAAATACAATACACAATGCCCAAACCCCCACAAGCTGGTGTAGAAAAAGCTAATGCTCTTACATTAAATCCTGAACTAAATACTCCACCTTTTCTAAACTGGTAAGTGTACAGGAATTTACCAAAACAACTGTTATTGTATAGAGTCTATGACATGTATAGAAATTCTTCTCAGCTCCCACATAGGATAATTTCTGTAATTAACGCTTCAGTATTCATCCTAAAGCCACCAAAAATTCCTACCAACACTTTAATTTGGAAAACTCCAGCCAACCCACTTAGTTGGGTGGGGTAAAAGTTTTTGAAATGTTGAAATCCGTTTGTGTAAAAGTTTAAAATACTATTTCTACTGCACTAGAACCGTTTACGCAAAATCAAACTCCACATCTTCTTACGTTCAAAAACATGTTTTAAACATTTATTATTTTTTTCTTGTTTATGATTACATTCCCCCATATCTTTTGAGTTCAGAGGTGCTTTGATTTTCAGAAATTTCAGAGAAGCCTTCCCAGGAGGGTCACTTTACTGAGATAACAGGCAAAGCGTGATAATACTGTTGCCCCTGCTGTCAGTGTAATCACATTGTATGCCTTCATCCTGTTTTATGCTGTTTTATATCTATTTTTGCAGCTTAGTGTTGACTTTGAAAGTTAGGGACAATAATCAAAGCTTTATGTTGTTATTCGTGTTAGCTGTCCACACAAAAATGACTAGTTTTTTTTCTGGAAAACGATTTTAGTAGTAGTTTATATGAACATGAAGTTACAATGAGCAAAAGAGTATAGTTTAACTCTCAAAGTTCAAACCTTCAGAAACTGAACACATTCTGTACAGCAGACTTGGCATGAAGGATATTGATTGACAAGGCCGACTGCCAATCAGTGTTCTGTTAACACAAAAGAACAAAAAATGCATTACACTGAAAAAAATCAGAAGTGAATTGCGAACGCAGTATTCCTCGCATGTCCAAAAAACTAGACCACAAAATAATGGAAAATTTGTGAAATAAGGTAAAAAAAATCAAAGCACGCCTTGTAGCAACCGCAAGTTAAAGATTTATTGTAGTTGATCTACTTTGATCAAAGCTAATATTTTTTCATTTTTACTTGTAAAATATATTTAAGCCAAGACTATTCTGTGGTTTTGACATTTATGTTCTCGTGTTGGAATTAATTTAAGAAGTAAAATCTGATGCAAGTAAAGTGCACCATTCAACCATCATGCAATGGGGTTCTGCGTAGCTGAACAAAGTTTCGCAAACTATTGTTTTACACAAACTACTAACAATCTATGAACTTTACTTTGTGAGTATAAAACAAAGTCTCAGTCAGATTCACTTAGTCGGAAGTGACACTTTCTTCCACGTACTCATCTGTAAAACTGATTCTGCTGCATCGGTTTTCACCTTTGCACCAGTTGAACCAGCGAAGAGAATCCATTCCACTGGTGACCCTCCCAGCAGTTGACCCACTTGGTGTGCTCAGACTCTTTCTTAATTCTGGAATTTTTAGGAGCTGACGGCCCTATGGCACCCTTTTAAGAAAGTCGTGGTCAGTATGGAATGAGCGTCCTAAAGGGTGAAAATTGCTGTTTGTTACCATAGACTAGATCAAATGAAAGAAACCCTTTAGTTTGGGGCTTCTTTTACGATTGTTTTTTAATTTAGTACCCTTCAAATAAGACATTTTTAATATTAATTTGTTGTACAGTTGGAGCATAACAATGGTTCTGATTTCTTTTGCACACTAGACTTGAAATACTCATGAAATTAGACATTTTCATTGGAATTTAAGGATTTTCCTGTCCTATTTTTAAACCCTTCTTTAGTTCATCATTCTTGTACAACATGACATTTTTGTCCACAATTGTAAATGGTGTTTTACTAAAAAATGTCTTTTAAAACTGCTAAGCTAAAGTTTGTGTGTGTGTGTGTGTGTGTGTAATTCAGTTATCCTGCTTTTAAGAGGCGGTACTCTCCCCCAAGTTTAACCTGATTATGAGACGTTTGACAACAATAGACAGTTTTTTTTTCAGAGTATGTAAAGCTTGTTTACCGTGACTGGAGGATTTAATGAATGGCCTCTCGCTGGTGCTCCGAGTTGCTTGGATCCATGCATGCGGATGTCTCCACATCAAAGCAACCGCTCTTCGGAGTGTTTGTGTATTCACCTGCCACATGTGTTTTCATTTAGGGAGTGGTGTAAGAGAAGCAGTGGTAAGTGCTGGGATAAGAATGTTGTCCCGTTCCTGTTTTCGTTGTATGTTATGTGGCATGCTGTGAGGGTTACTATATTGGTTG
>NC_050523.1:10364705-10368162 GCF_002922805.2 Oryzias melastigma | reverse complement strand
CCGGAGGACTAGGCTCTTTCTTCCTCAATGTAAAGTGACAGATTTATTGTCCTTGGCTACTCGCCGAAACCTTTGTCTCTGAACGCCAGTAAAAAAGACCCCTACAGGAGGAGGGGGTCTTTGCTTCCCCCAAGTAACGACACTTTACATGTTCTTCTTCACAAAGAGTTGCTGTTACTTTCATGACAATGCGTCATCAAAGTTTCCTACTTCCCACCGTGGATAAAAAAAAAAGAATCAAGCGATTCTTATTATAATGCATAGGGTATCAAACTGTGTAGTTGTCAGTGCTGCACCTCCAGGGCCTCATAAATCTTGAACATAAGGAATGTGGCTGAGATCATTAAGGTCGCCGTACTGCACTACCAGTGGGGATCCAGCACTGTGTGTCACATGGTCAGTCGGAGGCTCTCGGGCTGCTGGTTGTCAGGGGCAACCCCCGATAATGGAGCATTGCGAGGGTCTCCCCTCATGCCATTCATGCGCCCAGCCAATGCTCTTGTCTGATGCTCAGACAGCAGTACCCCTCCCTCACCGACACCCTTTCAAGATGTTTTTATTCCCCGAGTTGTTTTTACTCAAATCACAAGAGTGGAATTTTCTAGATGTATGCACGATTTTGGGGCAGCTATGTTTGAGGGCTTTAGGACTGCTTTAGCTCATGTCTCTTCATTTATGTTTTTGTACATATGCAACAAACACAAATGTGATTTTAGGGTATTGAACACTCAAATTTCTTGTATCCTTTCGACTCCCCTCATAAAAATGTGTAGGTCCTCCTCATGCAGTCATAGAGCCTCTGAGCAGGTAGGGCGTGGACTAAAAACACCAAGGCTATCCTGGGGTGTGTAGCCCAAAGCATTAACAATAGATCCTTTACACCCGGTTGGAAGTTGGGTGGAGTCTTTGTGGATCGGACTTGTTTCCCACAGATGTCATTACATCCCATAAGATTGGCATCTGGGGAGACATGAGGCTCGGTGGACACCTCCGAATCCCTCCTGCGCGAGGGTGCTTCGACTCTTTCCAAAGCAGTGTTTTTGCGAGGCCCACTGGTGGGGGCTAACTCTTGTAGGGTAGAGCTGCCTCCTCCATTAACACTGCCTGATTTGCTAAGCTGGTGACATCTCATTGCTGCCAAACATCTTTTTTTTTTCTTTCCACCTGTCATGCTTGTGTATACTTTCAACTAAAGTCGACCATGATGTTGACCGTGATGTTTATCGCAATAGGGAAGTTGCAAGTCTGCAAATTCTGTGAGGACTGCTTGCTGTGTGGGTAAACAATGATTTGATGCTGTGCTTTCTCACTCTGATGGTTGGTTATTGACATAGTGCAAGAACTGGGTTGAAACTTGTCAAACAGAAACCATATGGTTGACTGCGTCATGTTTGTATTAATAGAAGGTTATCCTCTAGAGAACAACATTTGAGGAGATTGTTTCACCTAATCTGTGTTGGCTGACTTACTAAACTCATAATCCACTGATGGTTGCAGCATTTTTAAATTTAAAGAAAGACAAAGTGTTGGTTAAGGAGAAGGGAATCCACATGTAGTATGTTTTGATTTAAGATCAAACAGGAAGTGGCTTCAGTGTGTCAGTGAGGCTGGTTTAAAGTCCTATCACCATCTAGTCCCATAAAGGTATCAACTACTACTGGCAGTAATTCAAAAAGTATATGGTTTTGATCACACAAGTGCTCACACATTTACACGCAAGGCAAGTAATTCCCCTCAACTGTGATTAAGGATTCCATTTTTTGCCCAAGGACACTTTGACACTTAAATGCAGAAATCACAGCTGAGGGACAGCTGCAAACTTCCTGATTTACAATGACCAACTGCAGTCCACTTCTATTTTTGTGTTATTTTTTTTCTGTTACAACTGTGACACAGAACAGCTGGGCTTGACTGAAGAAAAATGATCGTCTAATTAGAACCCCAGGGACGTTCATCCCACCTTCAGAGGCCCAAAGGTCAAGATGATCAGCAAATATGTGTTAGGAACTTGTCTTTGCGTACAAAGAGTAGGGTGTGTGTTCATCACAGCTTGGTTTAATGTGATAACTCAGTTAGCTGGCGGATTGAATCCCGAGTTAACAATCGAAACAAAACTTGAGAAGAAAATAATGGTCATTAGAACACATCGTTCAGTTTATTCATGCACACTTGTATTTAACATAGTGCTGTCATGCAATTAATTTTTTTGTGCAAATAATCTATCATAATCATTAATCTAATCTAATAATTGTTTTTGTTTTTTTTGTTTAATCAACAGGAGATTGTGTTAGTGGAGGGCAGCCGTGTGTTTGAGTCATGGAAAAATCCTCCTCCCCCTGTTTTTATGGAGTTCTTCTTCTTTAATTTGACCAATGCTGAAGATTGCCTCACTGGTGCCAAACCAGAAGTCACACAGATCGGACCCTACACATACAGGTGAGACACAACTACCGGTTACCACTATGATTTGTGGAGCGCCTATTTCTTGTCTGCAAACCAATCTAGGGTATATTTTAACTTAACTCATATTTATTAAACTTTTGTTAGAGTAGCCATGATACTCTTCTTGGAATATGTACACACATAAGTCTATGTTTGGTTTTTTTAAGTTGTACTTCTATAAATCAGTATGTGGTCCACTAGATTATCTGTGGAAAGCGTTTGTTAATCCAAGAAATGCTTTGGGCCCTCAGAAATCATGCTCAGTATTTTTTATCTTTTTTTTAAAAATGACGTGTTTAGAATTTAAGTCTGATTTTGGTTCTTCCAGTGAATAAAACACTTCTCAATGGATTTTTACAGGGAATACAGATATAAAGACAATGTGACCATGGTGGAAAATGGCACAATGGTGTCTGCATACACCATAAAGAAATTTGTGTTCCTGAGAGAGAAATCAGTGGGTGACCCAACAGTGGATAGCATCACCACTGTTAACATTCCTTCTTGGGTGAGTTGTGAACTACATATTAAAAAAGGAAAAATCCAAATGAGTTGTTGGGAAGAGGGTTCTAGATTCTTTCTGCACTTTGTTAAATGTTTGTCCTCTCGGGGATGCTCACTTACTGTACATTGTTTTTCAAGTCCTATCTCTTCCAATTTGTGTTCAGGCTGTAATGGAAAAGATGAAGGGCAGCTGGTATAGGACTATAGTTTCCATGTTTATGAAAAATCTTGGAGGTGGTGTCTTTACCTCTCGCACAGTTCATGAATTGCTTTGGGGCTATGAAGATGCTGTGCTAGAAAAGGCTGCATCCTACAGTCCTGGTTTGGATAAGGAGTTCGGCCTCATGTACAAGGCAAGTACTGAATATAAGAGCTTGACACTTTTACTTTCCCAGAAGGTTTTGACTGTATTTATTAACTTCTAAACTACAATTCACTTCTTTTTTGAATCAATCAGAAAAATGGCAGTGATAGTGGGGAATTTATTTACCACACCGGAGAGCAGAATTAC
>NC_050523.1:10351896-10364534 GCF_002922805.2 Oryzias melastigma | reverse complement strand
GAACTGAAGGTTTTGACTGTATTTCTAAACTTCTAAAATACAATTCACTTCTTTATTAAATTAATCAGAAAAATGGCAGTGATAGTGGGGAATTTATTTACCACACCGGAGAGCAGAACTACTTGGATTATGGCCGGGTTAAAACATGGAAAGGTGAAAGGTAAACATCTCGTCCTTTTTCTCCTACTGTCATGATCTTTTATGGAGAAATCTTTCAACAAGTTGATGTCTGAAATGTTTTACAGACATGAATAAGATGTTTATAGTACTGCAATATAATAAGCGAAACCGCAAAAAAACGGGGAAACACGTTACATGAAAAATGAATAATTGTTTGTTTAATCAGATGACTATAATTAAACTTTTTCATTGTAGTTTTAGAGGCTTTATGTATTAGTTGGAAACATTTTGGTAAAAAAGTGATTCAAATACTTTGTAAAGAATCTTTTAAAAACATTTTTGTGTGTGCTTGGAATAATTAGGCATTGCTATTACATTTTTTTTCTTTTGTGATACTTTGCAGCAAACTGACTTTCTGGACAAGTGATGAAAGTAACCGTATTGAAGGATCAGATGGAAGTAGCTTCCACCCTTTTCTTACAAAGGATGAACGCCTTTATATCTTCACCCCAGACCTCTGCAGGTATGTCTCAGAACTCCAGGACCCTCCTGCTGTTTCTATCTGATATTTAAAGTGACTTTACTGCTGCTGTTTTTTTAAATGTTATTTTTCCTCTGGATTTTATACAGACAACTTTTACAGATTTTTTACCAAATATAAAACTTTTCCTGTACTGCCTAGTGCATGATTGCAAAAATTCCAGCTATTTAGAATGACATAAAATCCAAAGTAAAATAACTGATTAATGGAGACTGAAGTTTGATGTTTTTTCTGATCCCTTTAGTTCCACCATTAGAAGTTTTATTTTTTTAATTGTTTTATTAGACTTGTAGAATATCACAAAACCCCTAAATGGATAATTTCATGAAAACCTTTGAGTTAGAATTGAAAAAAAAAAACATAAATTGACGTTTTAAACATTTTTGATACAAATCATCAATTTTAAGAACCTGCTGAGTCCCTTTTGGGTGTTACAGGGCTGCTGGAGCCAAACCAGCTACTGTTGGTCACAGACCTCACACTCACATGCACACCTAGGGGCAATTTAGAGTCACCAATTAACCATTGAGGCATATTTTTGGACTGTGGGAGGAAGCTGGAGTGCCAGGAGAAAACCCACACATGCAGAGGGAAAACACAATGAAAGGTCCCAGCTGGGATTTAAACCCGGGCCTTCCTGCTGTGAGGCGAGAGCGCTAACCATTAACACTGTATGTGTTAATCGTCCCTTTGGACGTGGGCTGTCATTTTGCTTTGGAGCTTACATTTACTAGGTAAAACAAAGCACACACATTTTCCACAATATACCTTCAGTACTCGCAAAGCTATGCTGACAGACTCACCATTTTTTTACAACAAACTCTTGGCTTGTGAAAACATTTAAATA
Source organism: Oryzias melastigma (assembly GCF_002922805.2). Lineage (NCBI taxonomy): Eukaryota > Metazoa > Chordata > Actinopteri > Beloniformes > Adrianichthyidae > Oryzias > Oryzias melastigma. Next base: position 10,363,026 of record NC_050523.1, on the reverse strand, counting down.
TCAACTCCAAAGAAAATTGGGTTTTTAGTATGTTCTCATGGCATTTTTCTGACAATGGAGGATATATACAAAGAGAATTAGGCTTAAAATTGTGTTTCTGAGTAAGTCTTTGCAATTTTTAATTCAAATTGCTGTAAATTAGGACCTCACGAAAAAATTTTGTTGGAACAGATTATAGCAGGGTACTGTCGGTGGGTCATATGCGCCTTGCTCTGCTCCATTCTGATGCATCCAAGTGCAGACAGTGTTTTTCTCATCTGAGTTGGCATCTGGCTCAAAACTGTATGGCTAGATAGATCTGATATTGCGTGCCATTTATGTTGCACGGGTAATTTTATTTTTGGGTTGTAAGGGGCTGTAAGCTAGTGGGAGAGTGTGTAAACAGATAGATGATGGGAAGTAGGGACAGGCTTACTTCCCACCAACCATGCAAACCATGAGTGTCAAACTCCAGGGCTTGGGGGCCCAAGTGTTTTCCAACCAACCTGCTATTTAAGCACCTATTGACTAAACACACCTGATCTGGGAAATCAGTGGCAGTTAAGGCGGGATTTCTGGGAAATCAGCAGAAGGCCGGCCCTCGTGGCCTGGAGTTTGATACTCCTGGTGTAAACAGAAGAGTGATGGGAAATGGGGATGGGCGTACAGTTCCGCCCACAACTCAGAAGCAAATTGCTAAGGAATTTCTTGCTAAGAAACTGTCCTAGTTATCTACAAAGTTTTTTTTATTTTTTTATTTTTTTGGCTAAAAACAGCATAATCATAATCAAATGACCACTGGGAACATTTTACAATAGATTTTTTTTATTTAGTTTGATTTTAAATGATTTATTTTAAGCAATCAAAGCAATTATAATGTATGTACAATACAATCAACACAGGTTTACAACTTTACAAAGATATAAGGATAATTAGACATCAAATTATAGATTGCTTGAAAGGGAATGAGAGAAAGCAAATTTATATAATCCCACCCCGGCTCTACCTTATCATTTTTCTTTACATGAATTATCAATATCCAGTTCATGAGTTATAATCAGATATTTATACCTTACCAACACAGATTCAGGTCATTAAGAATCCTTAAGTAGCAATAAATCACATGACTATGTAAGTAAACATAACACTATTTCAGCCTTTATTATAACTTTATTATAATTTTTAATTCAAATTGCTGTAAATCAGGACCTCACGAAAAAATGTCGTTGGAACAGATTATAGCAGTGAAGTAGATGAATTATGCAAAAAATAAATAAATAAATAAATAAGTCAAAGTTCTGCAATAATTCAAGTTTCTGTTCAGAACAAATAAAGTGCATTCACTGCTGCATGGTATACGCTACTTTATGGGATAAGAAAATAGAGAAGACTTCTTTGTACTTCTTAACAAATCCATTTATTTAAGCATCATATGTCCTTCAGTGAAAAGTTACCAAAAAACATGATGATTTTAACGGGGTGGACAAATAATGTTGATCTAAAACATGACATATAAGAAACGTTTTACATTTTGATTTTGACTTTTGTGTGTAATCTGAACATGGAGCATTCTAGTAAGGTTTTTAGCTTAAAAAACACAAAAAATGAGGCTAAGTATCTTTTAAATTAGCCAGGGTCCGGCTGTTGACTATTTTCAGCCCACGTCCTGACAGTCAGAGGTCCAGGGTGACACATCTGTTGTAAACAATGCTCACAGTCTCAGCATATCTTGAATTCTTATCTAAAGATTCTGACCACCAACAAACACTATCACGGGTGATGTATATTGACTGTGGTCCTTCTTTCTGCCTGAGCTGTGTGTCAAGTGTCATTTCCAGGAAAAAAAAAATGCATGAGCGGACAGAAAATCAGAGGATGTCACAATAAAAGTGTGGGCGAAAACTTGTCATGCAATCAGCGCTGTGCTTTGGGGCTTTGCAGTTGTTTTTTTTTTTTTTTTTTATACTAATTTTAAGCACTTTTTATCACAAAACAAGAGTAACGACAGAAGCAAAATTAACATATATATATATATACATATGCAGTAAATACATATATATATACTGTATATATATATATATATGTACTGCATATATATATATATGTGTGTAAATATATATATATATATATATATATATATATAATAAATGCTCACACTTACAGACTCCCATTTTACAAAGTTTTAAAGAAATCTGCTAAAGAGCTTTGGAGTACCTTTGACACTGACTGGGTATATGCCAAAACCTTTCACCTAAATATTTACCAAACCCTTTCCCCCACTTACTCCCTCGCCAGTGGTGTCATCACTCCTTTGCTATTGTGACCATAGAGGAGACCGCCTCCCATGTTTCCTGTGCTTTTAACAGTACTTAACCAAGGAAGCAATTAAATATGTTGCCCTTTCATAAAAATATGTCCAGACCACTGATTTGTGATTTCTAAGCACAAAAACACAAAATTAAAATGAATTTATTGATTATTAATAACATTTAACGAGTTCTAATGGTGTGTTGAAAATGTATCTTTGAGTGAAGCTGATTTTTCCAATGTGTAGTCTTAAAAAAGCATTTTATTGTGTTGGCAGCAGCTGTCAATAAACCCTTCATAAGATCATAGAGGACTTTGGTTTGATTCTTTTGAACATTTGTTTGAATTTATTGGCCTTTTTTGTAGATAAAAATTACTTTTTTAGGACATAAAACTAAATCTTAATTTGATTAATTAATTAATTGATTTGATTTATTTTTTTTAGTTCGTGGAATTTCAAGGTGGGGCAGCAGTTGTGGGTTCAGGGTTACAAACTTTCCAGATCATATTTAGATATATATATGAACTGTTGTCTTCACTTAATTCCAGATACAACAGGTTACACACCCTAGTCTAGCCCTTGTGCTATCTTAAGTATGTTTACGTTGGGAGTGGGGTCATCCTAAATTCACACTACAGCGCCCTTAATCCCCTTTTTCAATGATCTTCACTGGTGTCTGTGGCAGACATGAAATCCTGTCCACCTTTGTCATAGGAGGGATAACCCGTCAAGGTAAGGGTGGGGTCATCTTGACCCCACAAGATAGCACAAGGGATAGAGAGATTTGGATATCATCAAGATTTTTATTTTTTTTTTAAGTCTCAGAGAAGTCTTTCTGCTCTTCTTGGTTTGCAGAATTTCAATCACATGAATAATTTCATTTTTTTTTTTGTTTTGCGTTAAAGAAAGGAAACTTTAAGTTCTTTAGGAGTTTTCTGGAACCTTAACAACTTCTGTAATGAGTTGATATTATCATTTTAGAGGTGATCAGTCATGTAAAGGTTCTCCAACAGCTCAAGGCTTCTCCATTTGTTTATACTGGGCCATAAAGCCCTAGAAAGCCAAATAAAGGGGTTGTAATTCTTTCTAGACTCTTTTATGTCAAAGACTTAATTGTTTTATCTTTCCTAGAATCCCTTCATATAAGAAAGACTAAATACCATTAGAGTTCTGTCATCGTAGGGCGGGCCATTGTACATCTACGGCATGGTTTGGTTGAAAGTGCTATTTTGGGCGATGTTTTTGTACTAGTGAAACTTGTTTTGAGATCTGAAACATCTGAACCAATAAATATAAACTAGGACAATAGAATATGCTTATTTGCAGCACTGTAGCTGAGAATAAAAGTCTTGCACTGGCCATCTATTCTTAAAGGTCGTATAGGTTTCGCATCACAAGCAGTAAAATTCAGAGCCTTTTGTGTTTGTTTGATTGTTGAGCTATATAAGGCCTTTTCTTGGCTCTTCTCACGAAGGTCAAGGGAAAGGTCCTCATAGTGCCGATCCTTAACTGGTGGGCTGCATATTCTCCCTGAAAGTTGGCAGACAGTCTATAGATTGCTTTGTTCTTTGTTAGAATTGTTGGGATTCCCTTGCCATTACCCGTTGCTGTAGATGTAACAGGACGTGCACCTTTTTAAAACTTCTGTCTCATCAGTTTTTTTATAGTACTCGCATATAAGTCTGTTAAAAACTATTTAGTGTGAGAAAATTCTTTGTGGAACTTTGACTTGAATTTGCTGCTTGGCCAAACAGCAGATCCCCAGACCAAAAAGAATTCTCTCACTATTCTGCAGGGAGCTCTTGAAGCAGAACAAACATTAGTAGATAATTATAGACGTTTTTGTAATTGGCGTAGTTTTAAGGGAAACTTGCGATTTAAGATCCAATTTAAAATACCATTAACATTTAAACAGTGATTTTATTTTATTTTTTTTGTCTTCAGCTATATTTAAAAGAGCTCTACCAATTTCCTGTCTGTGTTGAAACAACAATCTGGCTCTTATAGGACAATGTTTTTGCTGCTTTAATGAGTTTTCCTCATGGTGGAAAAACTCAATGAGATCCTTTTTCCTTCCTAAAAAAAAGGTTGTTAAGATCGTATCTGAAGCTCAAGCAGCTATAAAGTTCACAGTTAGAGGATATCATTCGTTATGAGAATAGTTCTACAGTTACTGTGTGCATTCTAATTTAGAGCATTCTACCATTATAGCATAATGTGTTGGTGTTTCTGCTTATTTCTCAGTCCAGTCAGATAAAAATCTTGTTTTTAAATTGTTTTTTGTAGAATGTTTCTGATGATAGAAGACATATATAAAGAAAATGTAGCTTAAATGCGCATTTCTGAGTATTTCTTTATTCAAATTGTTGTGAAATGGGTGCAGACAAAAAAATGCAGTCGGAAAAAACTTGTAGTTTTCACATTTTGTGAGGCCGCGCGCTCCCTGCTCTACTCTTGCAGACCAATAGATCTATGTATGTCTTCGTTTTTCCTCATCTCAGGTGGCATCTGGCTCAAAGCCATGTCCTAGAAAACGTCTTTTTGTTTTTTTACTTTGTCTAAAATCGGCAAAAAGCAAAAACAAAAAAACACTTGTACTTCTTTTACAAAAGCCCAAAGGATGATTGGAGTGGGACTTTTAACAATATCTCTTGCTCCAAAGGAACATTTTAAGTGTTTGGTATGAAGTCCTACAAGAACAAGGATGCCAATGAATGAACTTCTTGTTTAGTTTCTTTTTTTATGACTTTTTAGACGAAGCTGTGTCTAATTTTGTGTTTTAAACTCACACATAATCTGTAATGAGATGAAATGATGCATTAAAGTCAAGAAAAATGGCAAGATGATTGCATAATTCCATTCTTGTAAACATTACAAGACAATGAACTAACCATAAACATCACAAAATGATATTCTCATCCTAAAGTTCTTCTTAAGGATGCCGTGTGCCTTTGGTGCTTCAAAGATGATTTTTTTGTTGTTTAGGCATGTATTGTTTGTGATTAACTGCCCAGGTTAATTGTTTCTTTAACCAACTGAATATGAAGGCACAGCAGAGAACAAGACAAACTTTCCATTAAGTTTTGGAGAAAGAACACAGTAAGACAATAAAAAAGGAGAAAAATAACTTTCAGGCTTTGTAATGTTAATAATTAATGTAGTTTTTCTGTACTTTTCCACAGAGATGGCATGGAGTTTTTAAGGTTAATTTGTGTGTGTAGACTAAATCATGTAATTCGTTTTTGTTGGTTGGACCTTCAGGACGATCTACATGGACTTTGAGAAGGAGGTTGAAGTAAAAGGAATCCCGGCGTACCGCTTCACCCCACCGCGCTCCGTCTTTGCCAGCAAGGAGGAGAACGCAGACAATAAAGGTTTCTGCGTCTCTGAGAAGGAGTGCCTGGGAACTGGGGTCCTCAAAGTCAGCCCGTGTCGTAAAGGTAACATTCTGGTCTTAATGACACTACCAATTATTATGCCATTCACGTTTTTTCTTAAAACTCCCTCAGTATTACTAAAACCACCCTGAATGACCCATGTGACAGAGCTCTCCACCTCAGGCGTCATCTGACCACAACTGAACAAAGGGGGGCGGGGGAGAGTGGCTGTAATTCCTATCACCTGACTCTGCCCTTGACTGTGTTCAGACTTTATCTCAGCACCTGGGTTCCCAGCCCAGTTTCCCCTCGTGTCTCCTAATCTTTGCCGTTTTTTAAGATTTGCATATCTTAATTTGGAGAGCAGCAACCGGTTTTTGACTCATTTTTGCATATTATTTGCCAACAGTTCCGCCTTTTCTGCCATTTTAATGTAAACTGTGAAGTTATACCAAAGTAAAAAAAAAAGGACAAAATAAGTTAAACAATAGAACATTGTTTTGCAGTGGATTAAAGTTTCAACTATAAAAATATGTGTTAGACACTAAAACATTATTTTTGTTCTGTAATGGTACATAGAGGTGACTTTTTCCTAACTATGAAAAGGCAATAACCAGAACAGTTTGAACACAAAAGAACAAGGTGTTCAGGGGGAAATCATTGTGTTTAAGGTCACCTGTAACCACAATGTTACAAATGTGTGAGCGTGTTTGTCCTCCAGCAACCCTGCAGGCTGTCATGTGGGCAGCCTCTCAGGTGACCGCGGGTGTTTTCGTCTCACATCTGTTGCCAAACACCACAGAAGGAAATCTGTCACCTCTGCCCCACTTCATTACCATCTCAAACACTGATTTTTCTCTCTCTCTCTTTTTTTTTTTTCTTGTCTTATTTTTGTCTGTAAATCCAGAATTGTTTCAGAGATGTTCCCCTCGGCTAATGCGTCCTTATCAAGGCAACATTAGCAGAGTGGCTCCTGTTTACAATATGCGGAAGGAACTCTCTATAATTGAAAAATTCTTCATCTTGACTTTCCTTTGTTTTTTGCATTAGTGCACTTTCTGCTGATCTGTTTACTTGCATTGTTTGTGTGGGATATAGATCTTGAGATTACGTCTTTTCCTCCTTAAGGATATTTTTCAAGATGTTAATTATAGCCTGGTTAGATTTGACATGAGTTGGAAGCTTGCCTTCTTTATCGAAATACTCTATTTTCTCCTCAGTGTGTAAAAACAGTTTAGTGATGAACATGGAAAACGGCATGATCAAACTAATGCTTACAGAGTAGATAAGCTAGTACACTCAGACAGTTAAAATCGTGGTAAAATAAGGTCATAGTGCCTCTAAAGTTTTTTAAAGTTCCTAACATTGATTGATTTGGTCATTAAAAGCACCACGAAAGCTGATTAATCAAACTACTTATATTGCACCTACAGCAGAATCACTTCTAAAGTATAAAATGATCTGATTATTAATTAAAAAAATAAAGAGTTGACCTGTTCGTCACATCAGCTTTCCAGTCTTACTCCAAAGTGAATTACTGTAGTGAACAAGAAGATCAAGTACAATGTCAAGTGGATTAGGGCTAAATATAATCCACTTTTGCTTTTATACAAGTGTGGAAAATTCTGACCCATGTCCTAATGTCCACAGAAGAGTCACAAACAGAAGGGTATTGGGGTCAAATTGAAAAAAAGCCAAAACAAAAAGCATAAAAGATGGAGTTTTTCAATAAGTGAACCTATCGGCAATAAGCGTAAATAAAAACAGTATCGGCCCAAGGAGGGAACCTTGGGGGATTCCAGAGGGCAGAGGAGCATTGGTGGTAGAAGTTAGTAACTATAATGGAAACATCTTGACAAATGGGACTTCAAACACAGAAAATGACACTTATGACCACATAATATTACCGCCTTTTTAGCTAAATGTGGGTTTTTGTTTAATTTTGTGTTTTACGTCTTTTAAGTAGTTAAAGCAATGTAAAGGCCTTTGTGATTCCCTCTGGATAAAGTGCTGAATAAGTAAACATTACTTATGTACTTCTTTACCTACTTACACTACAATGCCTGGAACTGAGTAACTTAGACAAATTCATAGTGACGCTGAACATCTTGATTTTCAGGGACTACAACAGTGATAATAAATTGATGTTTTTTCTTTGGCAGGTGCCCCCGTGGTCGCCTCTTTTCCTCACTTCTATCTGGCTGAGGACAAATATATCAACGGCATTAAAGGAATGTCTCCTAACAGGGAGCATCACCAGACCTTTTTAGACCTCAACCCGGTGAGCAAATCAAACACCTTTCAGTAACAATACTTCACTTCTACTGAGATGTACATGACAGTTATTGAAAAATGAACATAGTTTTACTGCAGCACCACCTAGTGGAACTTAAGTGGTCATTGCAGATTTAAGTGGAAATGTTAACATTTTGTGGCAATGAATATAATTTCCCTACGCTTGCATTATAAATATATACTTGAATATATGTTGACAGACCACGGGAGTGATTGTGCGTGCGAGCAAAAGAGCGCAGGTTAACATCTTGATGAACAGAATCAGTGGATTCCCGTGAGTATTTTTGTTTTCAGACACGTCCTAGAATGCATTTTCAGAAGGTTTGTGTCCTGATTCTGATTCCTTCACTGTATTCTGTCCAGGGAAACAAGAAACCTGAATGAGACGGTCTTTCCTGTTATGTTCATCAATGAGGTGAGACACACTAAAATAGATGTACTTACAAAATTTTTTACCGCTCACGCTGAGGTTTGGGAATGGATCATGGCTGAGTGACCTTGATTGTTGACTTGTGCATCTGTGAGCTGCTTCAGGTCCAGACCAACAGAACTCAGTGTCCTTTCAAAAGAAAAAATTCTCACAGGTTTGCTCAAATGTTACCCTGCAAAGTTAAGACTTGGCAGACTGTACTTTGTTTTGTGGCTACCGATACTTAGTTTTGTGGAATTTCTCACCAAATAAAATAAACTAAGAGAGGCGAAAAAAATGTTTCTTGTGACAACCTGATTTGCTTTCTTCTCTCTCTGCCCCTATTTTTACTTTTTACAAGGACTGGAGAATTGGACGTACAAAAGTAAATCATGTTAGCTGAGGAAGTGTGGCAGTAGCTGCTGGAGTTGAACACTTTAAGGATAAAAGACTTGAAAAAAAAACAAATTTTTTACATACTTTTTCGTAGTTATATCACTGGAGGTGATATATATATACGTATATATACATATATATATATATATATATATATATATATATATATAGGGCAAACATTTAAGATAAGTAGATTTATCACTTTAGCACCAATTAATATCTAAGAAGCTCCTGCCACTCTGCAAAAACTACATCCTAGAAACTGACTCAGGTTTTTAATTTTGCCTAAAAACGGCATAATCATCATTAAAAGACCACTGGAAACGCTTATAAAATGGATCAAAAGATGATCCGAGTGCAGAAACCACAACCTGAAATCTAACAGATGTTTGTCTTTTGAACAGAGTGTGGTGATCGATGATGCATCTGCAGCCAAACTTAAGAAGCTGCTGGTCATTTCTGAAGTGGTGTCCAACTTTGCCCTTTTTATCGTGGGACTAGGAGGCATCATGCTCGTCATCCTGATTGTCCTTCTGGTTCGGGCCCATCAAAAGAAGGTATGAACCCCCTTATTTTATTATTATTTGACTCTAACAACTTGCTTGATCTAATCCGTCATTTGTTTTAATTCTCATAATCTAACCAGTGTTTTTAACCGGCGTTGTGCATGCATTTATGGCTGTATGTCTCTGCAGAATGACGTTAACCGCATTGTGTTTACCAAGGCTCACCATGCTGTAAGTCTTTGCTTTGCAGCTTTTACATTTATTTGCTTTGTTGCACCATTTATTTAATATTTCTTTTTGTACATGACAAACTTGGTTTTAATGCTTTAACATAAGACGATACTAAAACTGTAATGTTACGCTCACAAGAAAGGGTCAGAAGTGATATTTTCTTTCAATCCTTACTCAGCAGCCGTCCAGTCAAGATGACACGTCCTACTGTCCTGTCGGTGACAAAGAAAAAGAAGATCCCCAAAATGGAACCTACATCGGTTTGACAGAAAAAGTGGACGCCTGAAGTTGAGGAAGAGGAGCGACTCGGGGTGGCTGGTGGGGACATGAATGTTTTCTTTTTTTTTTTTTTTATTTCACCGATGTTGTACTACCTGCTGTTAGTGAAAGATGTGAAAAATACTGGTAAGTGCAGTGGTATGTTCCAGTTGTGCCGTTCTGTTAGGCTCGATCTAACATGCTTGAAGTGACCAGAAAGTATTTATGCGTTTGCATCGAACTGAACTCAGCATCTGATAGAAAGAGGTAAGGATCCTCATAAAGGTGAGGACATTATTTTTGCGGACTGCAATTTTAAGAGAATCTTACTCTAATTTTGATTATTTTCTATCATTTTAAGAAATAAAGCAGCAAAAAAAGTGATAGGAAGGACTATAAATGGCAACTTTTGATTTATTTTTAGATTCTGCTAAAGTTCTTCCTGACGTTTTTCTGTCAAATGCTGCCCCCTGGTGGCTGCTTCTGGCTGTTTGTCCTTTCATTTCAATATAAAGAAACTTGACGAGTTGGAGTCCAAAAGACGAGTGCACTGTGGCATACATGCATAGCCTTCAGTCAGTTTATTTAAGCTAATTGCATTTAAATTGCATCAACATTATCTTTCACATTCAGTGTTTTTAAGTCATATAAGTGACATTGACTTTCAGATATTGTATTATTCTAATTGGAAATGTTTGATTCCACATTGAATACAAACATCTTGTAATCGGGGCACCAAATGTCCCGCCGCCCACTTTTAGCTTCTTCAATCGTCACTCAAGAATTTTCTGCTCCTGTTAGAGTTCCTTTGATTTTTAAATATTTGCAGAGTGAATTCATAGTGCCTTGAGCTCCAGATGTTTAATACATGCCTTTAGAGCAGAACCGATGGAGCAGAACACATCTGAGCATGGTGAAGTCTTGACTTAGATTGAAATATTTTTCTTTTTAAAAAGCCTAATTCTCCCACCGGCTCACATGTTTGATAAACTAGGCACAGAGGAATTTAATTGTTCATTTGTAGGTGTTATACGTCGCTCTCAGGGTGCCTGTGTTTGCTGTTAAACATTGTAAAACCAGCAAAAAAATCAAACAATTCAAACTTTCCTTTTTTTAAATCAGTTCAGTATTACAGCTCCTAAGAATTTCAGGCTAAATTTAATGTTGCATAAGAAATTTGATTAATTTCGTCCATTAGGAGTCTTGGCATTCGTTTGAGTGTGTAAGCTAAACATGATGAGGATGAATGTCAAGCAAAACAATGTATATTTTAGATACTTTCATGGTTTTTTTCTAAAGAAAAACACATTTGGAGTCTTTTTGTAAATGTTTATGTAGAGATGCTAAAGTGAAGTTTGAGTCTAACACTTT
>NC_050523.1:10345027-10351539 GCF_002922805.2 Oryzias melastigma | reverse complement strand
CTGTTTTAAATCAGTTCAGTATTACAGAATTTCAGGCTAAATTTAATGTTGCATAAGAAATTTGATTAATTTCGTCCATTAGGAGTCTTGGCATTCGTTTGAGTGTGTAAGATAAACATGATGAGGATGAATGTCAAGCAAAACAATGTATATTTTAGATACTTTCATGTTTTTTCTAAAGAAAAAACACATTTGGAGTCTTTTTGTAAATGTTTATGTAGAGATGCTAAAGTGAAGTTTGAGTCTAACACTTTGTAGTTTATAATAAGACATGAGTCTTTAATAGGCTTCCACTAACTGATAGAAATATTCAGAACATGTTGTTTTTAATAATGAATCAGTGTTACTGCTTTACTTTTATTTTTATTATGAAACATTTCCATCCAGATGCCAAGAAAAATAAAGATGTGACTAAAGTTATTTTTTTGTATAGCCTGCAGGGTGAAAGTGTCTCTGTGTGCCATATATTCCCTAAAAGTTGATTCTGTGCTCCAATACTGTGTTTTAGCACTTCATCTGTGATTTAGATTCTTAAATGCTCTGTAATAATCCATGTGTATGTATATATCAGACTGTTGAGATGTTTGTTGTGTTATAACTTTTCGTGCATACTAAAATTCACAATGTACAACAATTAAACTGAGGGCTAAAGCAAATCAATGTGCTTTTATAATGTAGTTGTTTTCGAAGTGGTAGCTTCAGTCTTATACTGTACGTTAAAAGACAGTTTTATGTCATTTCTGTAGTTGTTTTTCGAAGGGAATAAATTATTTTGTTACATTGATGAAACCAAAACAGAAAATCTTGACATGTTTAGGACTGGATTTCTTTAGTGTCACATTTCAATCAACATTGTCATTTTTTTTGCTGCCACTGTAACCACCAAGTATATTGACTGTTCACCTGTTTAAAATGTTACTTTTGATCTGCACAGAAATAAAAGTAGCTTGAGTTGATCTATGTTTGTGTTTTTCTGATATCTTTTAAAGATTTAAAGCGATGTATTTTATTTTATGATAAATACAAGTAAATTTAATCCTCATTTTAAATATATTTAGAAAACGTGTTGTATATTAAATGAGAAGGGAATCATTTAATTGAATTGCACCCTGGACTAAAACTGTTATAGGTCTGTAGCTTAAATGTTTAAAATGATTATTATAAACAAATAGGAAATTTTAAAATTACTTGAGAGATTAATACAAACATATAATTTTCTTAATAAATGTTGACCAAGTGAGGTTGTAAAAGTTTATTCTGGCATTACATTTATTTCCCTGAATATTATTGAAACTTACCAAGCAAAGTATAATTGCTTTCTTTTTATATTTTATTTAATCTTGAGCAAGAAAGAAATGACTTTATACTGTGTCTTTTGTATAACCCCTATAATGTTATGTCACTATCCTCTACAAGAGATTTCATGTTAATGTGCAGTGATATGATATATAATATAATATTTGCGCATACGTAGTGATTAGGTCCCCGGTTACAGATTGTGGTGCGACACCTACCAGTGAAATTTTCCTATCTAGACACAAGACCGTGTGACCTGGACGATGGTCCGCCATCATGTTTGCTGATGAGTGATAGTCATCTAGCTCAGAAAAGATGGTCGTCAGATTGCTGGAGAAGGTGGGGTGACATTGTAGTTCCTGAAAATTGCTCTTTGGGTCAGGGTGTGGCATGACGGTCAGATAAGCGAATTTTTTTAAAACCACATAAGAAGAGGAAGAGTGCTCAGAGAAAGAGCAGAAAGAGGAAATTGATTCTATGAAGCGTGGTGACAGCAAAGGGGATGAAGTTGATAAATGTAGCTGAATAAATAAATGTTTGCATCTCTGTGATCGTACTAGTTTTGAGAAAGCTGCAGAAAAACTGGCTTTTTTTTTCCAAAAAACTGCACTTTTATTTTTACATTTCACAATTTTTTGAGTAAAAATAGTGAACTTCTCTCTTGTATGTTCTTAAAGTTTAGAAGACTATTTCTGCAAACATGTATTTATTCATTCAGCTACATTTATCCACTTCATCCACTTTGCAGTCACCACGGTTCATAGAATCAATTTCCTCTTTCTGCTCTTTTTCTGTAGACTTTTAAAAAGATTTGCTTATCTGACCACTGAACCACTTTCAGGAACTACTATGTCACCCCACCTTTTCCAGGAAAGCTGACGACCGTCTTTTCTGTTCAAGATGATGGTGCAACTGTTGTCTGGCACTCAAGTGGTGGAGTCGGTTGTGAAGGCTTTGCCTGGAAGCTTTTGTACCCCTCACTCAGACCTTTAGCCTTGCAGCATTTCTCGTAGCAGCTCAGCTGACTGAAGATGTCACACACAGACTGGACTCCATCCGCCCCGACACTCCAAAGTTTATTCTGGTAGATTTTAACCACTGCACTCTGATCAAGACTCTGACAAACTAAGAACAATATGTGTCTTGCTCCACCACAGCTAAAAACTCAAATATAGATCTTTGCTACGGTTCAATTAGCAGTGCTCAATAATGCTCTTAAGATAAATGAAGCACAAAGAGAAGGAATTCAAAATCTGGTCCGCTGATAGTATTTCATCTCTTCAGGCTTGCACAGACTGGGGCTGTTTCTATGACGGTTGTGATAATCTCAATGAACTGTTCCTCCAATATCTCTCTCTCTGTGGATCTTAATACACCCTCAAAGGTTATTGTTTATCCAAACAAGAAAAGATGGATAACTAAGGAACTAAAAATGATTATCAATAAAAAGAAAAGGCCTTTTTTTACAGCTAACCCCCTTAAAAAACAATAATCTCCAAATAATTAAAAAGGGAAAGGCTAAACTACTGCACAAGGAAAAAAAAATAATCATTCCAATCCCAAAACCAAAAAACAAAACAATTAACTGAGTTCAGACCTATTGACCTCACATCCAATGTCATGAAAACCTTTGAAAACATCTTTAAAGGGGAGATAAATTCTTCAGTGTCCAAAAATTAGACACACTACAGGAGTAAGGTGCAAAACTTTTCACTCTTGAAAAAAATTATAAACATTTAGAGGAACCTAAATCATACGCCGGAGCCCCCTCCAGCAGAAGGCACCCTAGGCAGCCGCCTTGGTCGCCTATGTCCATGGCCGTCCCTGGTTTTTGTTGGTCAAAATTTGGAAATCACCAAATATTTTTGGAGTCATCTCAAACGACAAGTACTTTGATGCAGTTTTTAATTTTTTAACACCAAAAAAATATATTCACAATAACATATTTTTAAAAATCAAATCACTCTGATATGTTTGAAAAAAAACTCACACTGGACCTCACACAACAAACAGAAATGAACTTGTTGCAAAAAAAAAATTTAGGAGCTCTGATAAATTAACAGAAAAGTACAAAGCACACTGAATAATTTGATTCATTGTTACTGAAAAGAAATGTTTTTATTTGTATCTCCAAGCTGTCTTTGTTTTTTTATGCAGCATGTTCATACTGGTATAATTTTGACAGGATATGTTTTTATGGAGAGGAAAATACAATTTAAGCTGATTTTATTTTGGAATATTACTCCTGTGTTTCATATTTATGTTAAAAATATCAGGTTTAGGCCCCCTGTGCAACTGAGTTGTGGACAGACACCCCTGAAAGACAAGAGTATTCATGCCTTTTTTGTTAATATTTGAGTGAAAGGGCCAAATGAAAAAAGGGAAACACAAAACGAGTAGTGGGGCGCGGTGGAGGGCGTAGCCTCACTGTAAGCAAATTAAAAAGAACAGTGTTGACAAAGTCACTTTTACTTGTGAGTGGGTTAGTGACTTTGTTATAATTCCTGTCCAGCTTTTACTTGAAATTAAAACAAAATATGAAATAAAATAAATAGAAAAGTTGGAATTTACTTTACTGTGTGAAGAAAAGAAGTGGAGCTTTGACGTCCACCTTGAAAGTCTCATCTGCTGCGCTGCGTTTGCCAGCACCTGGAGTCATGACACGGAGGTCCTACACGCTCTACGTCTTGGGGAGCATCTCCGGAACCCTGCTGGTCGTTGGGATTGGCCTCCTCGTGGGCAGAGTCTTTCACAAGTTAATGGAAAACCGACTGAAGAAGGTAAAACTTGCTTGAACCTTCAGAATTCTATACCACGTGTCTTTAAAAGTTGCGCCCTTGTTGTGTTTAATCTGTGCTGTCATGAGATAAATCAATCAAATTACTTAATTTAATCTAACCTAATAATTGTTTTTTTTTTGTTTTGTTTAATCAACAGGAGATTGTGTTAGTGGAGGGCAGCCGTGTGTTTGACTCATGGAAAAATTCTCCTGCCCCTGTTTTCATGGAGTTCTTCTTCTTTAATTTGACCAATGCTGAAGATTGCCTCACTGGTGCCAAACCAGAAGTCACACAGATCGGACCCTACACATACAGGTAAGGTACACCTGCTGGTCACCACCATGATTTGTGGAGCGCCAATTTTTTTTCAGACCAATCTAAGGTGTATTTTGACTTAACTCATATTTATTAAACTTTTCTTAGAGTAGCCGTGAAACACAAGTCTAAGCACTTCTAGAACAAATCAAGGTCTTGAATTTCCTTGTTTTGTTCTACTACGTGGGAGATTTAAAACTAAGTCCATCCAGCCTGAAATGAGTCAGAGGATTTTCAACATTGGCATTTGTTTAGAATTTAAGTCTGATTCTGGTTGTTCCAATGAATAAAACACTTCTCAATGGATTTTCACAGGGAATACAGATATAAAGACAATGTGACCATGGTGGAAAATGGCACAATGGTGTCTGCATACACCATAAAGAAATTTGTGTTCCTGAGAGAGAAATCAGTGGGTGACCCAACGGTGGATAACATCACCACTGTCAATATTCCTTGTTGGGTGAGTTGTGAACTACATATTAAAAAAGGAAAAATCCAAATGAGTTGTTGGGAAGAGGGTTCTAGATTCTTTCTGCACTTTGTTAAATGTTTGTCCTCTCGGAGATGCTCACTTACTGTACATTGTTTTTCAAGTCTATCTCTTCCAATTTGTGTTTAGGCTGTAATGGAAAAGATGAAGGGCAGCTGGTACAGGACTATAGTTTCCATGTTTATGAAAAATCTTGGAGGTGGTGTCTTTACCTCTCGCACAGTTCATGAATTGCTTTGGGGCTATGAAGATGCTGTGCTAGAAAAGGCTGCATCCTACAGTCCTGGTTTGGATAAGGAGTTCGGCCTCATGTACATGGCAAGTACTTTTACTTTCCCAGAACTGAAGGTTTTGACTGTATTTCTAATCTTCTGAAATACAATTCACTTCTTTATTAAATTAATCAGAAAAATGGCAGTGATAGTGGGGAATTCATTTACCACACCGGAGAGCAGAACTACTTGGATTATGGCCGGGTTAAAACATGGAAAGGTCAAAGGTAAACATCTCGTCCTTTTTCTCATGATGTTTTATTAAGAAATCTTTCAGTCAGTTGATTTCTGAAATGTTTTAGACATGAATAAGTTATGTATAGTACTGTATTTTTTAGATTATAAGTCACTCCAGAGTATAAGTCGAAGCAGCAAAAAATAAGCATAAAAAGAAGAAAAAATCATATTTAAGTCACACTGAAGTATAGGAAACACTTTTGATAAAAAGGTGGGTGGCCGGTCTTGACCTCTTCCACATGTTGGTCTTGGTGGGGCTGGCAGGGGTGCAGTGTGGGCTTTTACACTGTTCGAATGTGCTTACAATACAAAGTTATTGCAATAACATTTTTTTTTTTTTGGTGATACTTTGCAGCAAGCTGACTTTCTGGACAAGTGATGAAAGTAACCGTATTAAAGGATCAGATGGAAGTAGCTTCCACCCTTTTCTTACGAAGGATGAACGCCTTTATATCTTCACTCCAGACCTCTGCAGGTATGTCTCAGAAATCCAGAACCTTCCTACTATTTCTATCTTACATTTAATGTGACTTTACTGCTACTGTTTTACTAAAAATAAAATTGTTCCCATACTGCCTCGTGCTCGATTTCTTAAATTCTGGCCATTTAGATTGCTTGATGCAGGTCCCCATCCGGAGCTGCACCGTCTGAACAGCAGCCAACCCAAATAAGGAAGCACTGGACAAACACAAAATAATATACAATAAATGTAAAATTCTTCATAAAAAATTAACAAAATAATACAAGAAATTAACAATTGGACAATAAAAAATGAATAATAAAATGAATTATTAATAAAAATCACAAGACATAACAATCACTGGGTACCTCACGATACGATGCGATACGCAATACATGGCTCACGATATCGATAATATCGCGATACTGCGATAATTGGTACGGAAAAGATCCCTCTCTGCAGGTTTTGGTTAGTAGACTAGTTCCGGAGGATCTCAAGGTCCATGAGGGTTCATATTTTACTACAAAATCTGACAAATGAGAAGGCATTAAGATGTTTAAAAACTATTAAAAGTATATTGACGCAGATAAGGAGCCATGCAGGGAATTTAAAATCAAGGAGACATGAGTTCACTTCCAGGTCTTAGTGAGAATTCTTGA
>NC_050523.1:10336222-10344810 GCF_002922805.2 Oryzias melastigma | reverse complement strand
CTACCAGAGCAGAAGTGAAACTGAGCCGGTTATATAGTGTGAACGCAGCTGGAGGACAATGAGGAATTACAACTGGTGGATAAAAATAAAGAAAAGAGAGAGGAAGTGAAGCTGCAGCACTGAACCATGACACAAATGTATAAACTCTAATTATTTTTAATGCATACTTAAATATTGTTTCGTATAATTGAACTCAGTTCTCCTTTACTTTATTTATTGGTTGATTGTATTTTCAAAGCTGATTTGAGCATCATTCTGAAAGCCTAAAGCTAAAACCAAATCAGTAGTAAAATATAAAACGTTGTGATATAGTGTTTCTTTAATTCGTTTTTGTTGGTTGGACCTTCAGGTCAATCTACATGGACTTTGAGAAGGAGGTTGAGGTAAAAGGAATCCCGGCGTACCGCTTCACCCCACCGCGCTCCGTCTTTGCCAGCAAGGAGGAGAACGCAGACAATAAAGGTTTCTGCGTCTCTGAGAAGGAGTGCCTGGGAACTGGGGTCCTCAAACTCAGCCCGTGTCGTAAAGGTAACCATTTGGCTTGCTTCCTGATCTCTGCATCCAAAAGTTCAAGGTCACTCAATGATACAATTATTAGAGTGGCTGTAATTCGACCGTAGACTGTACAAGTTATGAACTGGACAAAGCAAGTGTTGACGTCATCCATAGAAGATGCCTTAACTGTTCCTTCCTTTGGCAGGTGCCCCCGTGGTCGCCTCTTTTCCTCACTTCTATCTGGCAGACGAAAAATATGTCGATGGCATTAAAGGAATGTCTCCTAACAGGGAGCATCACCAGACCTTTTTAGACCTCAACCCGGTGAGCAAATCAAACAATTATCAGTAACAAAACTTCACTTCATTCTACTGAGATGTACAAGTTATTGAAATCAAAAATAGTGGTACTGCAGCACCACCTAGAGGATTTCAGGTGGTCATTGCAGGTTTAAGTGCAAATGTTAACACCACACATATTTATAATTATATAATTTATAATAATTAATACAATTTCCTTACACTTTTATTGTAAATTGATACTTGAATATATGTTGACAGACCACAGGAGTGGTTGTGCGCGCGAGTAAAAGAACACAGGTTAACATCTTGATGAACAGAATCACTGGATTCCCGTGAGTATTTTTGTTTTCAGACACGTCCTAGAATGTATTTTCAGAAGGTGTGTGTCCTGATTCTGATTCCTTCACTGTATTCTGTCCAGGCAAACAAGAAACCTGAATGAGACGGTCTTTCCTGTTACGTTCATCAATGAGGTGAGACACACTAAAATAGATGCACTTACAAATTTTACTATAAATATAAATGTGTAAACATTTTAAAGAAACAGACTAACAAATTTAAATTTAAATTACAACTTTTTTCTCATAATTTTACAACTTCTTTCTCCTAAAATTACAGAATTTTTCTCATAAATTTACAAATTAATTCTGGTAAAATGAAAACTTACATTCTCATTAAATTAAAGTTCTTAAAAGTTATGACTTTGGTCAAATTATGACTCTTTTCTTATATTTATTTGAGAAAAGCAGGATAAACAGTATTAAATTTCCTCTTGAAATAAGATTGCAAATGAAACTTTTGATGAAATGAATCTGATCTGAAATTAAATCTCAACAGTAGAGTTGGCAGTTCTGTTTAAAATGTCCCTGTTTGTACAAATAAAATTAAAAAAATCTATTAATGTGGGACTCTACCAGTAAGTTAATGAAAAAAAGGGGAAAGATAAAGGGATTTTCTTAATTTTTCAGCGTATTTAAAAGAAAATGGCACTAGGGAATTCAGACTCATTAATGAAAAAAAAAAATAGAAAACTCAGGAGAACAAAGTGAGCATGCTTGGATTAAAGATCCTTTTGGAAATGTCCTTTGGAACAGATTAGACGACCAGGGAACTTTTTGGAAAAATGTGAGCCTTATCTTGACTCTATAACCCAGAAAGTCTTTCCTCTAAAACACGGTGGTGGAAGTATCATAGTTTCACTCTACCCTGCTGTATCTAATAAGTCTTAACAGATACCCATGATTGATATTAAAAAATTCAGAGCAGATGTTTGTCTTTTGAACACAGAGTGTGGTGATCGATGATGCATCTGCAGCCAAACTTAAGAAGCTGCTGGTCATTTCTGAAGTGGTGTCCAACTTTGCACTTTTTATCGTGGGACTAGGAGGCATCATGCACGTCATTCTGATTGTCCTTCTGGTTCGGGCCCATCAAAAGAAGGTATGAATCCCCTTATTTTATTATTATTTGACTCTAACAACTTGCTTGATCTAATCCGTCATTTGTTTTAATTCTCACAATCTAACCAGTGTTTTTAACCAGCGTTGTGCATGCATTGTGTTTACTAAGGCTCACTATGCTTTGCAGCTTTTACTCGTATTTGCTTTTTTGATTTTTTGTTTTTTTTTTCCAATCCCTACTTAGCAGTCTTCCACTCAAGAAGTCACATCCTACTGTCCCGTCAGTGTCAAAGAAAAAGAAGATCCCCAAAATGGAACCTACATTGATTTGACAAAAAAAGTGGACGCCTGAAGTTGAGGAAGAGGAGCGACTCTGGGTGGAGTTCTGAATTGGGTATTTAAAGTTTCACAGATGTTGCATTACCTGCTGTTAGTGAAAGATGTGAAAAGACATGACATGTGTCCTTAACAGGCTTCCACTAACTGATAGACGATAATAATGCAATAATCCACGTGTATGTACAGACTGTTGAGATGCTTGTTGTGTTATTTTCTGTTCATACATACTAAAATTCACCATGCACAATAATTAGATTGAGCGCTAATCAATGTTTTTTTTTTTTTAAGGAAATGCATTATTTTGTTACATTGATGAAACCAAAACAGAAGATTCTGACATGTTTAGGACTGGATTTCTTTAATGTCACATTTCAATCAACATTGTCATTTTTTTTTTGCTGTTACTGTAACCACCAAGTATATTGACTGTTCACCTGTTTTAAATGTTATTTTTGATCTCCACAGAAATAAAAGCAGCTTGAGTTGATCTGTGTTTTTGTTTTTCATATTTATTAAAGATTTAAAGCAACATGTTTTATTTTATTATAAATATAAATATATTAATCATCATTTTACATATATTTAAAAAAAATGTGTTGCATAATAAATGAGAAGGCAAGCTGAGGTTTTCTTTGTTTTTTTACTATACAGCCCCTACACCTTAAATAATTCAAATAATGATTTTTTATTTTTTATTTTATGAAATTTAAAAATAAGTCCAACTATCCAAAATAATCATTTTGGACTATGGTTTCCAGTTTAAAAATATTACCTCTTGTTGAGAGATTACTACAAACTTACACTTTTCTTAATAAATTCCAACCAAGTTAAGTGTTCTGGCATTACATATATTTCCCTGAATATCGTTTTAACTGTGAAATGATTGCATCGATTAACAGCGAATCCAGTAGCATTCAGTATTGTGGTGTTGCCATTGTAGGTCCTTGTCACTAGGCGGCAGCACTGAGCTCATTTATCACCTGCTTTACCGATCTTTTCTGAAGAAGAAGAAGAGCACTTGCTAAGAAGTCAACATGGCGTTCAGTTTTGGCGGTGCCGCGAGCAATACAGCCCCAAGTATGTCTGTTATTTGTGAATATTTTTCACATTTATTTAGTTAGAAGTAATTTTATGTCTTTTTTGTCAAACCTATGTTATCATTGGGTTTTTGTATTTATTTCTATTACACGTGTGTTATGCTAGCGGATCACCGCAAACTGCCGTTAAGCTATAGCTACGGTTAACAACTAATTTACTTCATATGGTGTTCTGCTTTTCTCACATTAAAGGTGATTTTAACTTTCCGTTTGGTAAAATATGTAGAACCCTTTGTTAATACTTAAAATAACGTGGTTTTGTTGAGAAATGTGTCATTTATGTGGTTAGCTATCCTGTTTGCATGTGAGAGCTGTTTACATTGCTGTGTGTGTCCGTCCTTGCACAGGTACGTCCGGGTTTTCCTTTGGTTCTTTCGGTGCCAAGACAACAGCATCCACGACATTTGGGTTCAACCCGACAGCCATCACTACCACAGCCTCCTCTGGGTTTGGCAGTAAGTCCGCCCCTGAAGTTCATTTTGAATGAATAACTTTATTTGAAAATGACAAATAGCTTCCGTTCTTTGCCCTTATGTTTACTTGTTTGTTAAAGGGGAAAAATGTATGCTTCTATGAAATCAGGACGTTAGCTTTTGTTATCCTTGCCCAATGTATTTAGTAATATTCAGATTTTAATGGTGTACTTTGTTGGTTTAAAGACCCACTCCTATGAAAATTTAATTTTCATCCGTATTTGTGCAGCTAGCTTATAACTCTGTGCAAATAACATCAGTCGCTCCATAATTGTTCACCATTGTGAGGGACTCTAAGCTAGTAAAAAGAGGGATGATGGGAAGTGTGGGCTTACTCTGCACCAATGATCCTGCCCACAACCCCTGTCTCTCTGCAGAAACTCCTAAAATAGGCATAAACATATTAAAAAGACTTCAAGGAACACTCAGAAGATGATCATAGTGGGTCATTATCTGCAATTTTATTCTGGATTAGTTGTGGCAAAGTTAATTTTCTACCTGCTTGATCCATTGAAGAAAAACGAACATTAAATTCAGTTCTTAAAGGTCTAAAAATGTCTTTAAACAAACCAGAAGGAACTCTAAACGTGATGTACTTGTTTGCAGTAGATTGAAAGCCAGATAACAAAACATCAGAGTAAAAGGAAAAAAAACTCAGTGCAATGTAAAATTTCATTATGGAAAATAGGAAAACTAAAAACAATAAAAAAATAATGTAGCTGTTGCCAATTCTAATTAAACAAAGTAATAAATAGATCTGAATTAAGCTGATCAAATATTAAACATGTTCAAAGGTTATTTGGGCCATATAGGACACGTAAACTTCATCTGAGAGTTTAATTTAAAAAAATATATATATTTCGTACACTTTTTAAAGTTGTTTCATATCCTTGATGAACTGTTTGATTTGTTTCATAGCTCTTACAGCTCCTGGTTTTGGGGCAGCCACCACCACCACTGCACCAGCCACAGGATTCAGTTTTGGCTCCACCAACACTGGTAAGATGAGCTCATGTGTTGCTTCTCAACCTTTTTAACACAATTCTTTCTCATCTTCTTCTTCAAAATATATGCCAGGCGTGGCTTAATGTCGTTTAACCCCTCCGTGTCGCTCTCTCTTTCTTGCTGCCCGCCTTCCCCGGCTGCAGGATTTGGGGGGCTGGGAGCCGGAGGCAGTACGGCTGGTGGGTTTAGTTTTGGGGGGTTTGGTTTAAATGCCAACCCAGCTGCAGTGAGCTTTAATGTGGGGTGCTTTGGTACAGCAACCACCACTGGCACTGTTTTCAATTTTGGTAATAGCCTGGCTAGCACAGGTAGATGACTTTTGTGATTCAGTTCATTGTTTGTCTGTTTAAAAAAAACAAAAAAAAAACATCTTCAATCATTTGTCCACTTTCCTCCCACATTTCATTTGATGCTTTGATTGCTGTTCACTGTTGTTCCATATGCATGAGATTTGTTGGATTATTAGCTGTTCATCTCATATGATTTCCATTTGACAGATGTCATCAATGTTTTGCTTTACAGAGTGATGCTATATCAAAGTCCTGATATTTTTCGTAAAAAAAATGTTTAGTTGCAATTATGCTCATCGTCGATCTATTCATTCTTTCTTTTGCTTTTTCTTCTCTTTGTTTTACATTTGTCTTTACTTTCTCCACCTCCCAGGCGCATTTGGAGGCTTTGGGACGACCACGACAACTGCTGCTCCACAAGGATCCTCTTTTAGTTTTGTCACCCCCTCCAACACAACAGGTCAGCATTAAAGCTACAACCCAGTGACGGTTCATGAAATAGATCAACTGTGCTCGACTCATTAATGTTGAGCATGAATCAGGTGACTTTTGTCTGACCCTCCAGTTTTGTGATCAGTTGTACCTCTGCTCAGTTGGCTGCTTGCAGGACTGGTGTATGCAAAACCAGTTTTTGTTTGTTGCCTATGTGGCCAGAGTGGTGCCCGAGTCTGGGTCTCCCCGAGCCGGCCCCCACTTGGGTAAAAATTCAGAGTTGTGTCGGGATGGGAATCTGGCATAAAACTGCCAAACCAAGATCGATGAAAGCCAAAATCAATGATAGTAAATGTGTGAATTGAAATTGAATCAGTAGTTTGACTGTGAAACTTGCTTTGATCGAGATGAGGAAAAACTGGAGATGATCCACTTTCTTGCCACAAGGTGTCACTCTCCCTCCAAATGAGTGACCTGTCTTTTCTTCTGCATACCTTATAATGGAAAAACCCTAACAGCATATTATTTTCTTGTTTTATTGATTGAACTGTCCTGTTGCAGGAAGCTTGTTTGGGAACACGCAGAACAAAGGCTTTGGGTTCCCAACCGGGCTTGGAGCTGGAACCGCAACCGGAACATCAGGGTTTGGAACTGGCTTGGGGACAGCTGGGCTGGGTGGATTCGGAGGTTTTAATATTCAGTCGACCCAGCAGCAGCAAGGTAAGAGCAGATGTTTGCAGGATAAAATTCTTCCTCAGATTTTGCTCTGATGTATAATTTCTATTCTTCATTTCTCGATAAGGAGGCTTGTTTGGCCAGCAGGCCCAGCAGCAGGGTCAGCCTCAGCCCACCCAGCTGTACCAGCAGGTCACAGCTCTGTCAGCCCCCACTCTTCTAGGAGATGAGCGTGACTCCATACTCGCTAAATGGAACCAACTGCAGGCGTACTGGGGTACAGGGAAGGGCTACTACAGCAACAACAACCCGCCTGTGGAATTTACCCAAGAGAACCCTTTCTGCAGGTTCAAGGTGATGGCAGCTGCTTTAGATCACATGTGTCAAAGTCAAGGCTATATCCGGCCCTCCAGATCATTTATTTTATTGTTATTAATGGCCCGATGTTATCTTGTGCTCATTTCTAACTTGTATAATTTTGACAAAATATATTTTTATGGAGAGTAAAATATTGAAAGTTATTCAAGGTTTAAGTTGATTGATTCTGGAATAATATTCCTGACTTTTTATTATTCATATTTATAATAAAAAGTAATGGTTTTAAAGTTCTAAAAATTGACTTTCTGCTAGCTCTTTTACTAAGATTTTTTAGGCTCTGTTGGAGTTTAGCCAATATTTCAGCTACATTCTAGCTGTTTTGGCTGATTTAGGCTTTTTTCAGTTTTTTAGGCTATTTTGAAGCTATTTTTAAGCTACATGCTAAATCTTTTGGCTAACCTAAGTTTTTTTGTTTGTTTTTTAGACTAATTTGGCATTTAGCTAATATTTTACCTGGCTATCAGCTTCAGCGTTTTCATCTATCAGCACTAACATCTTCATCAGTCAAATTAAGCTTACAGCATTCACACTAGCATTATCGCAGGGAATTCTATCTAGTTGATAAATATGTTAAAAAGTGATGTTTGTAAAGTTTTAAAAATGTAGTTTTATTGTGTTCAATAAGTGTTTATCTTGTTTGGCCCGCGACCGAAGGTGTGTTTGGGATTTTGGCCCCTTGTGCGATTGAGTTTGACACCCCTGTTTTAGAGTGTTCACTCCTGCTCTTACATTTAAGTACTAAAACCGTGTCTGTCGTGTTCCTCAGGCGGTGGGATACAGCTGCATCCCAGTGACTAAGGACGAGGACGGGTTAGTTGTCTTGATCCTCAATAAAAAAGAAGCCGATGTGCGAGCTCAGCAGCAGCAGCTGGTCGAATCCCTCCACAAGATTCTAGGAAGCAGCCAGACTCTAGCCGTCAATGTGGAGGGAGTGAAATCCCTGCCGAACGACCAGTGAGTTACAAACACATTGTTGGATCTGTCGGTGAATGCAGTGGACGGTTGATCCCAGTGCTGACTCTCTTACAGGACAGAAGTGATCATTTATGTTGTGGAGCGATCTCCAAATGGCACCTCCAAGCGCATCCCAGCGTCTACGCTCTTCAACTTTCTGGAGCAGGCGAACGTCAAGGCCCAGCTGGCGCAGATTGGGGTCGCCATGTCTGTGACGCGCACCGAGCTGTCCCCTGCACAGCTCAAACAGCTGCTGCAAAACGCCCCTGCAGGTACAGACATGTGCAGAGCATACAAGCAAATATTTGGCTCTTTATGAGTTTCATTGAATTAGATCATCCAGTGATTGGTTTATTTAAGTATCTGACAGGTAGGTGTTCAGTTTTTACCCATTTTCACTTGTAAATCGAAGAAACTAACAGTTAAAAACTACTGAAACAAAGTTGTCTCTAAAAGTTTTATTTTTTTTAAGATATCGTCTTTACAGCTCATCAGATGTTAAATAAACTCGATTCCTGCTTCCTGCTGTTAGATGGGATGTCACCATCAGTGTGCAAGATTCCTGTGCTATATCAGCTCATATTCGACCTAATTTTTAAGATAATATGGAATGTGATCATATTGTGTTTATTTTAATTTTAGCAATGACAAGCATTGGAACAGAAGTTCTTATGTGTTTTTATGGCTGTTGGTCACCTGGCAGAGTAAAATCGGATTATCACCCAATATAACCTGCAAAAAAACGTTT
>NC_050523.1:10332914-10335699 GCF_002922805.2 Oryzias melastigma | reverse complement strand
CCTGCTGTTAGATGGGATGTCACCATCAGTGTGAAAGATTCCTGTTATATCAGCTCATATTCCCAAAACAACCAAATTTTTAAGATAATATGGAATGTGATCATATTGTGTTTATTTTAATTTTAGCAATGACAAGCATTGGAACAGAAGTGCTAATTTTTTACTCTTTAATGGCTGTTGGTCACCTGGCAGAGTAAAATCGGATTATCACGTAATATAATCTGTAATTTAAATCATAAAATAGAATTTTTTACTATTCATGTAATGTTAGAGGAAAAGTTCTTGTTTTACTGAAATCCCTTCTTAGATAATCTGTTAAATTTCCTCTCGAGTTAAATCACATTTCAAATGTTACGGTGGAATTTTTCAAATCAGTCCTCTGAGCAGTAATTACACATGTTGTCCTTTTTGTGCAGGTGTGGATCCCATCATATGGGAACAGGCGAAGGTGGACAATCCTGACCCAGAGAAGTGCGTTGGTATTAAGAATGTTTGACTTGATAAACGCGGATTTTAACAGTTCAGGTTTTTATTCATTAAATGACAAAATAAACAACTTTTGAGTTTCTATGAATGACAGCTGTAGTGAAAAAAAAATTGATGTTTTGGATTTTAATGACTACAGAACAGTGTCATTTTTCTGTACACATTTAGAGAAAACTTGTTTGTAATCAACTGTATGATCTTATTGTTATAAAGCTGCACTTTTTAAGAAGTTTCACAGGTTTGAAGTCATAAAAGGTCAGAGCTGGCATCAGTCAGGGTTGAGCATAGTTGATCACTCCAGACTACATGACATAGTACCCTTAGTTTAATTGACTTAAATTGTATTTAATTGATAGACTTATGAGAGTTGTCCTTTATAAGCCATGTGGTGTAGCACAAGGTTCTGTTTAAGGTCCCACTTTTTTCATTTGTACATGCTACATACACATACACGCTTGAGTGTGATGCTGATGGTGCTCAGCTAAATGTGGCCGTCTTTCCTGAAGACAGAGAGTTCATAGAAGCTCTTTAATTCTTTTATTGTTTACGTAAGTGGCCTAAATCAACAAATTCTGTTGCGGAGAAAAGCAACTTTGCATGTGCTGCATTAGTCCAAAATAACAACATATCGGTGCTGGGAGTAGCTGGGATATGCTTTGTGATCCTGAAAGGGAAAATAGCGGGATTAGAAACTGGATGGATGGAAATATAGATGAGTGTTTCAAGTCGTGGCACCTTTTTTTCTTTTAAATTGTGTGTATTTTATTGCATTTGGAGGTTGTATAGTATTGAAAGGTAAAAGGTGCTTCATAAAGTTGATTAATAAAATGATAAAACATGCCATAGTCCAGAGGCAGAGCCAGCGGAATGCAGCTGCACATATTTCATTTCTACTTTTTGTTCAGTTAAGAACCTGGTTCTAGAAGTTCTTCTCTCCTCTCAGGCTAATCCCAGTCCCCATGGTTGGGTTTAAAGAGCTGCTGCGCAGGCTGCAGATCCAGGAGCAGATGACCAAACAGCACCAGACCAGAGTGGATGTGAGTGAAAAATATTTTGGGTCCTGATTCCCGTTTTAGAAAGGCCGATCCCCAGAACCGTCTGATATCAACACAGGAATTCTGAATCTGTGGTCAAGGACCGAGCGCAGATGTTCAGTCAGCGCTCGCTGCCAACTGTTTGTTTTTATTTTGGAGTTATTCTTACAAATACAGCTGCAAGTGTTTTCACCAAAGGGGGTTAAAAATGTAATAATGAAATGTGGAACTTTAAAAATAGTGTTCAGATAATTTCCAGAAATACGGTGGGTTTGAATGCACTACTTATTTACAGGTTGGATTTAAATTGCAAGATGATTCACCAAAATGATTTTTTGATAGTTTAAATCATTTAAAAACTGATCAAACTTTTTGTAACACAACAAATTGTTAAAATGCTTGAAGTTCAGTTTAGTCCAGAAAGGTTCAAATAACTCCAGATGTGTTGTTAGTAGATTTGAAATGTTCCAAATGAGGAAAAATGTTTCTTTAGCATTAATAACTATAATTAAATCTATTTTTGTTTGAATTTTCAGATTATATCCACTGACATCAGTGAACTGCAGAAGAACCAGGCTACAACTGTGGCAAAGATCGCTCAGTACAAGAGGAAACTGATGGATCTGTCTCACAGGGTGCTGCAGGTAGCGTCCACATTTACATCACATATTGAGTTTTTAAATGTCTGTCAGACTGACACATTTAGGGTTTTAGTTTCTTAAGCCCCCTAGAAGTTCTCAAGATCAAAAATCAGAGAGCTGGTATCTTCTCAACACCCCGAACAACTTATCTGCTCTAAGCTGCATTTTTTTTTTTTTTTTTTGCAAGAATTACCTGAAGTCCAGACATTATCCTGCCCAAAAAAGCATTTAAGGTGTGAACAAAGTTTAAACAAGAACATTTCTTTAAAAAAGAAACAAAAACCCATTCTTTTTCCTTTTGAAATGCGTTTTTAGGTCATTTGAGTCAAGACAAACCAATAAAGACACTTTCTGTCGGTTTAAAAAGAACTATTTAGCCCATAATTCAGTGAATATCTGGCTAACTTGACCAAACATTTTTTGTGGGTCCCCAGCTCAAACTTGTGTCATTTTCTGCCACCCTTTATGACTATGATGGAATCCAATCATGAAATAAAGATTTTTAGTGGAGTATTTATCAGGAATATGTGCAAGGTGTGTAAATTTCTGATAATGCACACTTTGAAAGGCATTATCCCACTTAGTTCGTGTCACTTTTGAAATAAATATTTATTCTGATTGTTT
>NC_050523.1:10331746-10331981 GCF_002922805.2 Oryzias melastigma | reverse complement strand
TAGTGGAGTATTTTTCAGGAATATGTGCAAGGTGTGTAACTTTCTGATAATACACACTTTGAAAGGCATTATCCCACTTATTTCATGTCCCTTTTGAAATAAATATGTACTCTTATTTTCTTTTTATTTAACTTGCTTTTTCACAAAAAGTGCACTATTTGATATGTTATGTGCTGTGTTGTCATGGTAACAGCACTGACCTGAGTGGAAAGGAAAGCGATAGATATACTGGTCG
>NC_050523.1:10327682-10331616 GCF_002922805.2 Oryzias melastigma | reverse complement strand
TCTTTCCTCTCTTTCTCTTCTGCTTCATCCTAGTTTTTAAAAGTTTCAAATTAAACAAACAAATCAAGGAAACTATAAAGTCAATCGTTTTTTCCACTTTCTTACTTTTTTGATAAACAGTGGAATAAAGTATGACAATTTATGTGGGTTAATAATTGGAATATCAACTGGTGTTTAGGAATATTTGGGCTATATGATCAAAACTCCTGTTTAGATGTGGTTTAATCCACACCCAGCAGCCAATCAGAATCAAGTATTTGAGCACTAGGTAAATTAAGATTAAAAATATACAGGACTGACCACAACAGAAATAAATATCTGATCCTTGTTCAGGGTGCAACAACCGATTGTGATCGAGTCTGAAGCTAAATGATCGGGCCCATTTCCCAATCACCTGATTAGATCCCTAATTCTTCATTTCTTGTTTTTTCCCATCAGTACTGGAAACCACAAGTTTGGTTGTTTCACTGTTTTTACAATAGTCCTATAATGAAGAAAGTTGATGATTTTGGTTAAAAAAAATCTTCTTGGACGGGTCAAAAATGGATTTTTAAATTGATAGAAGTTGACCTAGAAAGGTTTAAGAGACACTTTTGGGCTTTTTGTTCACCTGCCACAGAGGCCGAATAATAAATCTTTCTTCAGGTCTGTAATCTTGCAGCTGTTGTTGACGTTCAGGTGAATTCCCACTGAACTGGCATTCCTGGAATATGCTCCATAAAGCTGAGAGGAGGCTCCAAGCCCCTCTTTCTTACATTCTTTCTCTGAAGGTTTTGATGTTGTCCGCTAATATTCTTTCCAAGGGAAGTAAAACTGTGATGAATCCCATCTGTAGATTCCATCAGATTTGAATGTTTTTGGCTCTGATTTGCATTTATCTCCACTCGTTAACACCGTCCTATGTATCACTGCCATGTTTTCCTGGAAGGTTTTGATCAAACAGGAGATTCAAAGGAAAAGTGGCTACGCGATCCAAGTGGACGAGGAGCATCTCCGAGTGCAGCTGGACACCATTCAGTCAGAACTCAATGCCCCCACACAGTTCAAGGCAAGTTGCAGAGAGAGGAGACGAGAACTGCTAGATTTGACAAAATTGTTGTCATAAAGCTGGGTTTTGCAGTCAATATGTTTGATTAATATTTAAAAGTTTAATAATTTTGATGTTTTGGGTTTTTTTTGGTGGCATAATGAGCAAAGAATGAGCTTA
The DNA here is from genome assembly GCF_002922805.2 of Oryzias melastigma. Taxonomy (NCBI): domain Eukaryota; kingdom Metazoa; phylum Chordata; class Actinopteri; order Beloniformes; family Adrianichthyidae; genus Oryzias; species Oryzias melastigma. The sequence goes on along the minus strand of NC_050523.1, from coordinate 10,330,409 downwards.
AACGGCTAAACTTTCTCCTTTTTTTAGTTTTAATCATGTTTCTAAATCTAAAATACTGGTAGAGATCAAACTGTGCTTGTGAAAATCCACTAATAATTATTTTCTTCTTGTCATGAAGGGTCGGCTGAACGAATTAATGTCCCAAATCCGAATGCAGAACCACTTTGGAGCTGTGAGGTCGGAGGAGCGCTATAGTGTGGATGCAGACCTGCTCCGAGAAATCAAACAAGTGAGATCCTGTCGCTCATTTGAATGTATGACTCTGCGATTTGTCTCTAAGCATTCTCCCATTTTCCTCGTGCAGCATTTGAAGCAGCAGCAGGAAGGTTTGAGTCATCTGATCAGTGTCATTAAAGACGACCTGGAAGACATCAAACTAATAGAGCACGGGCTGAGCGACAGTGGACACATGAGAGGGGGCATCCTGAGCTGATTCCTCACACACTCAGAGCTTTTATTTTGAAATATCAGCCTGCTTTGTAATCTTCAGCTTTTCTCCTCGCAGAAAACAATTCTTATCCAAAACAATCCAATTTTTAATTTTTGTGGCAGGTGTGTTGTGTGTTCTCCCACAACAAAACAATGACTGTGTAATCTGGATTGAAATAGACGGCTCAATGGACTGATCAGTGTCTAATAATAGCCACGTCAATCAGATTATCACATGTGACTGCCAGTGCGATGTAAACAAAGAGGTTGAGTGTGTCGAGATGTAAATACATCTTTGTATTTTTTTTTTAACTGTTAGTATACTAATAAATTTAAATTGTAAACCTTTAACAGATTGTTTTTTTTATTTTCAAGATATAATCTGTAGCAGAAGTTGAATGTTTATCTTTGCATTTCTGGCCATCTGCATTAAAACTGTGGGACACCTGACACCTCCCTTGTTTACCTGCAGACTTCCACTTTTCTATATCTCATCAAAGCAGGGCTTGACTTGATAGGATTTACATTTAGGATTTGCATCCCTGCAGGGATGAAAAGACTGATTGGCAGCTGAACTGGTTAGGCGGCTTTCAAGCAGATTAGAGCCCCCGCATCCAGGCGGGTCACCCGTGGATCCCAAAGATTTGAACTACAGAGACGGTTTACCAAGAAGTGGGATGAAATGCAGAATTTACTGCAATAGCATCAAACAAAATGTATTCAGTTATTCTTATTGAGAATTTTATTGGTTATTGTCATAAAAGATGCAGTGGAATTTCCTTCTTTTTGTCTTTTCACTTGTGATCCTGTTTAGTTAAAACCATCAGATGCTTTATCTTCAATCATATGTACTAAAAACAAAATGAAAAGGCATAGATTTGAGTCCAAGGATGTCAAACTCAATCGCATAACAATCAAATTAAATGATCTGGAGGGCCGGATCCGGCCCCTGGGCCTTGACTTTGACCAGTGTTTTAATCACTCCAAAAAATTCACTTACTCGCAGTGTTTTTAAAGTTCCCTTTAACTAATAAAATCACAATATCTTATTCCAGACATCATTTCTGAGCAGGGATGGGTGAACTACAGCCACAAAGTATTTGATCTGGCCCGCTAAACTGAATACATTTTAAAAATGTTTTATTTTCCCTGTAATTCTCGTGTCTCCCCATAGATGGTGCTCTACAAATAAACAGACATTTGCATTTAGAATCTGAAAGTTATTTTTCATGTATGTGATGTTGGAAGGTTTGTTGTTTTTCTGAAGTTTTTGTATTTTTCGAGTCGGGTAGTCATTTTTCCAATCATTCCAACACCACATGAATGCAGCATTGCTCTTAAATTTACATTTTTTCTCTGATGAACATCAACCTGTTAGTCCAATTGGCATTAAAAGGAGAACAAAAGCTGCAGAAGTGAGATAAAAAAAGATTAAAATATAAATTCCATGTTATTTCTTTCCTTTTATGAGTTACCAAAGCACTCCACTCATCTGGTCCTGCTACGTCCCTCCTGTCAAATTATTGACAACCTTTTTTGCCCTACAAGTCAAAAAGTCTACCCGTTCTAGAGCAAGGGTCCCCAAACTACGGCCCCTGGGCCGGATCCGGCCCTCTTTGGCCCAGCCCCCCAAAACTGTTGTGGCTAAAGCTGCCATTTTTCCACTTTTTTAGGCTAATTTGCTAATATTGCTAATATTTCAGCTACATGCTAGCTGTTTTTGGCTAATTTATTCAGTTTTTTAGGTTAATTTGGAGTTTAGCTAATATTTCAGCTTTATGATAGATCTTTTGGCTAAATTAGACATTTTTCCAGTTTGTTAGGCTAATTTGGCATTTAGCTAATATTTCAGCTTTGTGCTAGCTGTTTTTGCTAATTTAGAATTTCTTTGAGGTTTTTTCAGCACTTCGCTAATATTTTAGCAAGCTATCAGCTTTAGCTTTTTTTACCTAACAGCTTCAGTGTTTTTAGCATCAGTTTAAGCATCTTCAGCTATTAATTTATTGTAGGTAAGACTATATTTGTAGTTTTCAAAATGTTGTATTTTTCCTGTGAAGATTACAGAGTCTGGCTATGTCTGACTTTCTGGAGAACCATAAATCTTTACATTTAGGCTGTGATTGTTACACTTTTTCTGCTAGCCTACAAACTGACCCCGGCCCCCCATCAGAGAAGAAAACAGTTACATGGCCCACACAAGAAAAAGTTTGGGGACCCCTGTTCTAGCAACAAAGGTTCTTATATATATATATATATATATATATATATATATATATATATATATATATATATTTTGCT
>NC_050523.1:10321491-10327672 GCF_002922805.2 Oryzias melastigma | reverse complement strand
AGCATAATTAATGCCTTGCACACAAAATGTTTATTTTTTTTTTAAGGGAAAAAAATGAGATTTTAAAAAATAAAAATGGTAAAAAACAACATTGAGGTAGAAAACTTCTAGATAACACCAGATTCACTCAATCTACTAATGTTCTACTGATAAGTGCTTCTAAGCCAGGTTTATGGATTTAGTGTTGGGAGTCCAGTTCAGTGCTGCTCCTCTTTCAGGCTTTCAGCCATGTGCGGATAAGTCGACCAATCGGAAAGCCTCCATGAACTCGTTGATGTCGATGCTGCCGTCCTTGTTGAAGTCGATGCTGTGAGCCAAGTCTGTGATTGCTTTATCGCTGATCTCCATCTTCAAATGGGAACTCAGGAGCTTCCAAGTCTGACGAAACTCTTCCAAAGAGATCAAACCTGGAGGAGGAAAGAGAGCAGAGGCGTGTCGCAGTCTGAAGTAGATCAGCCGGTAAATTAAGAGTCACTTCCTCACCTGAGTGATCCGTGTCTATGATGCGGAAGATGGTTTCCAAATTGGAGTGATTTTTATACATTGTCTCCAGGATACTGGTGTCTGACACCTGCAAAGATGATCAAATTTAGGCTTTTTCTTAAATTTAAAAGAAGAATTATAGGATAAGATGGAAAATTTGAATAAACTGAAGAATGTATGAAATTAATTTGATTATCACATTTGTAATTATTTTAAATTAGACATTTTTGCTGTTTTTGTAGCTCCTCAAAGTTAAATAAACTCAAGAAAAAGGGAATAAACACCTCTAATTTTGGCTCAGTGATGGACAGCTCCTTTATCCACTGCTGGTAGTCCACCATGCCATAGTGGGTTCTGCTGACAAGCTGAGAGCGCAGCACCCTCCAGGGCAAACCCAGCTTCAGCACGGTCTCGGTAGCGCTCGCCCAGTGTCTCATAGAGATCTTCCCTGAGGTCAAACATGTAAAATCACAGGAGAGCAAATAAAACCTGGTGAATGGTCGGATTGAGTCAGAGGGACTCAGTGGGCCCAAAGGAGCCATTTGTGGCCGTACCTGTGTGATGTGGATCAAACTCCCGGTAAGCCCTGATGAGGTCTGATTTGTGCACAAACAGCTGCTCCCTCAGAGCTCTCAGGGCGGATCTCTCCGTCCACCCCACACTGGCAAAAAAATACACTTTTAATGTAACCCATGCATCTTTATTGACTCATTCTGCAAAAATGTAGTTTAATTATACGCCTTTTTTGTATGTTGTACCTCTGTCTGAGGGTGAGATCTCTGCACGTCCTGCTGGCCTGGTACTGAATAAAGTGCGGAACCAGATCAGCTCCCATTCGGATGTAAGCCCCTCTGTTGCTGCCCACTTCATAATAGTTGGAGGCTGAAAATATTGTCAGCACCTGAATGAGAAAAGAGAAACAAGAGTATCAGATGACTGCTTACTCTGAACTTTCCTCCCTAAAGTGTCCTCTTTGTGCTCACCCTGCGGTTGTGGCAGAACTCGTAGCCATCCTGTTTGCACTCGTGGGAACGGATGAGAAGCTGCAGGTTGTGTCTTCCCAGCACCTCCTCTGTAACATCAGGGCCCCAGTAGCAGCCCCCACCGCGCACCTCGTTGGAAATGCATCCGTTTTGGGGCATGGGATCACTCCACAGCAGGTTCACTATCTGAGGGAAAGTTTTCAACTTTGTTTCCAGTGATTGTATGCAGTTCTTCATGTGAAAAACTGAATGAGTTTAACGCCACCCTTAAAGCTGGCTTATCTAAAAGTTCTCATATTTTTTTTTTCATTACAGGGCTACAAAAGTTACGTTGTAGCATAGCAAAAGAAACGTCTAGGAACATTTTCTGGTAGATTCTGGTTTGTTATCTATTGTGCTGCAGCATCTGCACAAATAAGACTCATAAAGGCCAATACACTGCAAACACTGAATACTAAGAAAGTAAAAATAAAATTTTTGCAAGAAAAATAAGCTTATTTTCTTAGTTTAAGAAAACATGTCATAGGGACTAGAATATTTTTCTTGAAGTGAAAATTCTCAGTAAAACCTACATTTTTTTAACCCCACTGGCAGATTTTTTTCTGCTTATTTAAAGAAAATGTTTCAAAATTTATGCATTTTTGAGGAAGCTTGATTTTGCTCTTTTGTCACTTTTTGAAGTACTAATTTACAGAATAACATCTGAATAAAGAGATTGATATATATATATATATATATATATATATTGTATTGACAGAAGGTATACAAGAAGAAAATTCCTAATTGTGACAAAATTCAAATGTTAGGTCGAGTTGCCGTCAATAGGCTCTGCGTGCAAGCAGAATCAGAATTAACTTCTTCACATGTGGTTAGGAGATGGCTTGTAGGTGTGGCTACCTTTTGCCCTCTTTGAGGTCAATAAATGGCTTTCTTTAACAATACCTCCTTCTTTGCCAGATTTATTTTTATTACATCCAAATGGTGCAATTTAGCAAGATAAAAAAACGAATTATTGTTGGAACCTAAAAAGAACTTTAAGTATGTTTAAAATGTTTTATAAATAAAAAGAGATCCAGTTTTCCTGATAACCACTAGAGACTTTTAAAAAAAGCTAGTCTGACGCATTGACTGTATATGGAGAACTGGACTGGGTGACCCCTCCCCCATTAAATAGGAAGTGCCTGCTGGCTCCAAGAAGCCAAAATCCCATAGACTTAAATTAAAAATATACAGTTATTACTCAGTCATTCTTTTTGCCCCCCCCCCCAAAAAAAATCTTGGTCTGATACTGTTTTTCTTAACACCTTCTGGCTATTAGTATTTTTCTTTCAAAATATTTTTTTTCCTTATTGCAATTAATACTCCCAATTGGTGACTGTTGTTGCCATAGAAACATTGACTTGGACAGACTCAGACTAATTACTGTCATTTGGCTCCAACATGGCGACATCCGTATCTCAGAAAAATGGCGACTAAGTTGGTTTCATTTTGCTGGAGGTAAGGCATTTTCGATGGCTGACATCACACCCACTATGTCCAGTTCTCTATATACAGTCAATTGTATGGCTTCAGTTTTTTTTTAACACTTATTCAGTTTTTTTAAATTGCTTTTTTGAAAGTCTGGAATTTGGCAATGTCATAGTTCATCAAAAAATTAAAGACTGAAAGTTGGTTTTCACTCAAGCCGGTGGAAACAAACCGGTCATGTGATCATTTGACCAGCAGTCATTGGTTGCTCAGTAAAGCTGTTGAAGAGCTGATTTTTTTAATTAATAATTAAACTCCACAACTAGCCAAAAAAAAAAAAAAAAAAAAAATCCTAAAACAGGATTCTTTTGTTGTAAATTTTGGCTATTTGGTACAAAACCAAAGAGTTCATAATAGAAAAGAGACCAAAAAATACATTTTTTAAGGAATACGAAGGGATATTATCTGCAACTATTAAAATGGTTTTAAAAACAACAAAACTGGAATTAATTTTAATTAAATTGGACAATCAAAAATAAAATCGGAAATTCTTTAGTTTAAAAAAAATCCTGTAATCTGATGTTTTGACACTTTTGGTGGATTTTTAGGTCACTTAGAGAGTATTAGATGGTCTAGATTAGACACAGATGTTTTCGCCATAACGTACCTGTTTCCAATCATGCCCATTTGCTTCTGGAGCTTCTGCAAAGTCTGGATCAGAATCAGAGTCCGACCCATTTGCGTTCTTATAGGTTTGGTCAAATCCCGCCAGCCTGCGCCGCCTCTTCAGCTCATCCTCCACAGAGGAACTCAGCTGGTGGCTGATGGATGAGTTTTGCAGCGAGCGGCGAGGAAGACTGTTCCTCTGAGGCAAGGCAGAGCTGTGGTTAGTCAGAGAGCGGACTCGGCGCCGGCCCTCAGCAGGTCCGTTGTCACCTTCATTCCTGTTGCCATTAAGGGTTTGATGGACAACCTTAGGAGGCCTCAGGACTGACACATACTGCAGGTTTGAGAGAACCTGTGAGCGTTTTAGCTTTATTGACACAAAACAAACTGACAGTGGATCTGAAGGCCTCCTCACCCGATGTCTGTCCACTCTGCTGACCACATTGAGGTCGGTCGAGTTGGATATCCCGCCATGAACCACCAGAACCTTGTCGTTGATCACTGTGGCTAGAGGAAGCCAGCTGAAGATCTTTTGGAGAAGCTTTAGAATCTTCTTGCCATGCACCTAAAAAAACATCTGAGGATTACTAATCAGTTATACTTAACTTATTAGATCAGATTAGCTCAAACATGTGGTTTACCCTGTATTTTCCCAAAATCTCCTTGGTAAAACCATATCTGGCAAAAACAAAGTGGATCAGATTAGTTCCAGATTTAAGTGATCTCAAACATATGAGAAGCAAAAAGAATAGATTTATCTTAGAAGCATTTTTTGAAGAAGGGCAAACTTTGACTTAAATGAAAGATGTGTTAAAATATAAGACAAAACTTTTATCCAAACGATATTGGTTTCCTTAAAAAAAGTAAGATTTGTTTTTTTTAATCAAAGTTTAACAACTTTGTCTCAGATGAAATTGGAAACATCAATTATGTGGATAAATCAGTATGTCAATAAAAATAATGTTGGAGGATTTGTTTATTTTCCACAATCAATGCATAAAAAAGTCAATAACTTCTAAAGAATGTTGTTGTTTACATGCAGATACAAAGAGAAACTCAGGAAAACTAAATCCAAGCTTTTTAAGTTTGACTTATTCTTGAAATTATTGGAATAAACGACATTACGACAATAAACGATTAAAAAAAAATGTAATAAAGTTGCATTGCTCATCAGACAGACTTTTTTACCTTAAGTTAACAATGTGGTCCTCATGGTTTCCTCTGTTCAAGTGCAGATCATTTGGGTAGACGAGCAAAAACCCAAAGAGGATGAGCAGAATCTCCAAAGAGCTCTTCCCACGGTCCACAAAGTCTCCATTAAAGATGTATGGCTTCTCGCTGGACGGTAGACCATTCTGCACACATCAGTTTCAAGTAGTCGGATACAAAGAAATATATATAAAAACACCTTGTTTGCCTTAAGTACCTTGTAAAATATCAGTAGCAGATCTTCAAGTTGCCCGTGCAGATCTCCTGCAACAGAGGAAATTCAGCTTAAAGCATAAATTCAAGAAAAACTGAGAAGACATAAGATCCAAAAAAAAGGTTTTTACCACAGATTGTGATTTCTTTGGTTTGGCAAACAGAGACGTGATTGATGTTTGGAAGGATTCTTAGAAGTCTCCAAGTTTCCCCAAGAATCTGCAGAACATACCGAGCGTGGAGCTGCTACTGGGAGAAAAAACATGTGCGTGAACAAACTGACTTCCAGAGTAAATATAAAACAATTCCTCCGTTTTTTTGTTGTTGCTTCAAACATATCTGGTTGTTCATACTTGTTTCTGCTTAAAAGCCTCCACCAGCTTGGACACGCCACAGAACGTCATGGGGAAGGTCAGATGGGGGCCAGTGTAGCTGTCAGGTACCTCGATGTCCTTGTAGCAAAAGTATCTTTCCCACTCGGTGTCACGGCAGATCTCGTTCTCGCGGAAAATGTGCGATATCAGGTTTCCTTAGATAAAAAACAGATTTGAGAAAGCAGAAGAAGAGAGCTTAGACTGACTTACTGGTGAAGATTCATCATAAAAAGGGAAATGTGGATCTTACTTTCACTACTGGCTGGGGTGAAGTGATCCATCAAAAAGCCGAAGAAACTGTACAGCTGTAGAAATTAAATATATGGAAACATTTATTCTAATTTCTTGTTTATTTTCAATGCAACAAAAATGTTGGAACACTGCATGGATATGGGTTTAGATGGAGATTTCTCAGTAACTGAATGGTTATTTCAAAGAAATGGTGGATGTGTCAAAGGTAAGTCCCAAAATAAATGTTTTTATGGATTAATTGAACATAACTTTACAGCTGTGGTGCAGTCAGGTAAGACAATCTATTAAGATTTTACAGTTTTATTACTGTGAGAAATAAATGTTTACACTGGGAGTAGAAACTTTAGGTGAGAATTCTGAAATCCTTAGAGTGACGTTGCCAGTGGCAAAGATAGTTACTGTCTTTGAAACAACCTTGTTTCAATTTGGTAATTCCTAAGAGAGGACATTCTGAACCACTGACGTCAGGAAATAGCAGAGTGGCCAGAGATATTTCACAGTGTGAGCTGCTTCAGACAAGAAGCATCAACATTT
>NC_050523.1:10315769-10321201 GCF_002922805.2 Oryzias melastigma | reverse complement strand
GTCTTGAATTTTTTTATGATGCAAAACAAAGAAAAGCCTTTGCATGATGAGATTGCTGTTTATGTAGACATGTACACCGCCTAAAAATAACTGAAGCAAAAAACAAAATACAACCAAGCATCATTTTACTACTCATGATCTTTAACATTTTTTAGACATTTTTTGTAATCAGAGAGATGAAACTAAATGTTATAATAGGATCTTAATGAAAATAGGCTACCAGTGTTCATCCACGAAACTAAAGATTTTTGTCAAATTAACTTTAATTTTAGTCCTGAAAAGGGTCCAAATGGTTCAAATTCCATTAGAATGTATTTATTAAGAAGGGGGTAAAGCTGCAACAAGCTGTGTGATCCCACCTTTATCTGGTCTTGCTCTCCTGCATATTCAATCGACTGGAAAATGTTCCACGTGCATCTGCGTCTCATCTCCAGCCGAGCCACGTACTGCCGGTACCAGCGCTGGATCAACAGAGCCGCTCTGATCGCTAAAGAATAAGAAAAAAAATATGAACTTATTTTTAGCTCCTAAAAACTGCGTACAGTTCTAATCAAAGCTACCATGGTGCCTTCTGAGATGTTTGTTGTTTCAAAAGTGTGAGTGCATTTTTTTTATTTACAGGAAATAGTTTAAACTATTCCATAAAACTTCAATGAGTGTGTGTGACTGACCTGTGGCAGCTTCACAGGTGCATGAAATGTGGGTTTGGACAGGTTAAACACAAACAAACCTGAACTCAAACGTTGTCACAATGAATGAAATGTGAATTACCTGGAACTGAGTAAATGCTCACTGAAAAAAAGACAGAAAATGAAAACTTCTACACATGTATGTACAGAATGTCATTCAAAAAGTCTTAAATCAACTCACCTCTGGTGCATTTCTTCTCCTGGAGACTTGATTTTCCCATGCCACATCCCATGACCCCTTGCTATTTTCACTGTTGGAGACAATGATACTTTCATGTGAGTCTCAGATATCTGACCTTGTGCTTTGTATCCTGGGACTTTAGTGCAATATTGCTTTTCTTTGTTCAAAATAACATTTTTTTTCCTTAGAATGTTTTACTGCTCACATAATAAATTAATTTTTCCTAATCTAACACGAATGTTATCAGAAGCACAAATAACTCGTAAAGAAAACTCACCTTCAACTTCTCATGTCTTTCATTGCCTTTCCTGCCTTTCTCTGCATTTGTGAAGAACTCCTCTGTCTCAGTGGTTTTCTAGCTAAAAATGTTGGATGTGAATCATTTCTTGGCTGTTTTTCATCTCCCCTGGACAGCAGCTATACACTCTTAGCTATCAGGAGCACAGAGCAGTTGTGACTATCAACACCACTTACTCAAAACAAGATGCAAGTGGATTAGGGTTAAATCTTACTACAGCACTCATCTACGCTGAATAAACAGATGACGGCTCTGTTAAAGGGCACTGTGCTTTCTTTCTGACAGGAGGGATTGTTTTGCCAAGTAAAATAAATTCAGGTGGTTTAAAATGTTCCCTAAGCACTGACTATAATTGGGACATTTATTTTCAACTTTTCAATATTTTATGTTTAGTTCTCTGATGTGATTATTTCAGAGGAGGTGGGAATTCCCTCATAACTCCCTACTTAGTGCTCTATAGGAGCGTTAACCATTTCCCTAGAAGTTTTTGTAAAAATTGAGTGTGCATCACTACTTTAGCAATATAGACCATGTCTGAACATTTTATTTGAAAAAAAGGTGCTAAAAGGATTTTTTAATAAATTATCCAAGTTTTCATCATCAAAACACCGTTGATTCATTAATAGTTTTCATAAAATGTTAATAGTTATTAGATTTGGCAAATGGGCGGCATCTTATTTGCCATTTAAATAGTCTTTTAGGGGTTAGAGAACAGTAAGGGAATTCAGCCTAAAGACTGGTTGTTTGTCTATGATTAGTCATTCTCACAAGCCAATCGATATTGGCGTACCACAAGGCTCCTGTTTTGATGTAATCCTATTTTTTGTTTACATGTTTCCATTAAGTAACATTTTAGGCATGACAGTCAACATTGCTTCTGTTGTTATTTATTGTATTCATTTGTAGTTTTTACTCATTTTATTGTCAAATCTGTTGACTCACGATGTGAAACCACAAATAAAGAAATGTGAATATGTGGGGAACACTGTAGCTCTAAATCAAGTTAAGAAGTCAAGAACACACGTGTTGGGGATTTATAATTAAAATTTTAAAACTATTATTGGATGACCACATGACCTGTGGCTTAGTGGCCATTTTGTAGCAAAGTATGAAATTTGGCAATTTTCATATTTTTCCCTCATGTGGAATAAAAATTGTTTAAGCGATTCTAATAAAATTTCATACATATACCACTAGTTTGAGTCTACAACCACAACCACAGTTTTGCTGACCTTTGACCTCAAGAAGAGGTCACCATTTTGATTTAAAAAAAAATATCACCTTTAGCACTGGCTACAAATTTAAACTCATATTACCTCCTAACTCCTCGAGCAAGCATCCCAGGAAAGCTCCTCGGGAAAAAATGTCGGAATTAGAAGTAATAGATTTTCCACAGCGTTAGCATGATGAGCTCACAAAAGTGGCTTTTCCCTTTTGCTTGCAAATGTTTTACCAGAATATTGTGAAAATTTGACATGAGTCATGAGTCAAGCTGAATGAGACGATACGATCAATTCCTCTTTACTGTTTTCTCCATGTACTCCTCCATGGTTTGAAATCAGAATTTAGTCTCTGCAAGACAATGAAGGGCTCTTTTTATTTCTTATCTTGTGCTGTTGATATTCAGCTATTCTTAAATTACAACCTTAACTGACCTTGTATAGGTCAACTAACAAGACTTTCCGCCTTCCTTAAGGATACTATTCCTTAACAGACACATTTAGATGAGGTCAAAGTGAATTAATTGTCTGTTAAATAGGAAAAAAAGTTGCATCTGGAAAAATCATCAACCGTAAGTTTAACAAAAACTTTTACATAAATGGTAAATGATCTAAAATACTTTGGTTTTATATTAGGTAGGCTTTGAGATACTTTCCTCTGGATAATGGAGAAAAAATATGAAGACAGTGAGACATCTCTCCCAGTTGTGTGATCCAAACATGAATAGTAACTGTTTCTCAGCAGTCATTTCTAAAAACTCGCCCTCTAATAATCATCTAGGTGCTGAAACAGAGTTCAGGGAACGTCCTCTTGGATGTCTGCACTAACATTTATCACAGCTATCATCACTCATCCTGTGGAAAAAGGCTCTCTGTGAACCCAGCCAGTGGCAGCTGGCGGTGGTGTAACTCCCCACAGAACTGCAGCAGGGAAGTGGTGGGAGATGTCTGGTACTCAAGGACTCATTAACCGGTGGTTGAGTGCAGTCCAAAACTGTGCTGCTCCAGAGTGACCTGTGCAGTTTATGCTGTTGTGTGTGTGTGGATGAGCGTGTGAGTTTTTACAGATGTTGCAGAGTTCTAAATCTGTGCGAAGGCCTTCTTTTTTTCTTGGAAGAAATCAGGAAGATAATTGAATTGTAGGTTAGAAACAAGTTCAACTGAGGACATGATTATTGTTGGAATTAGTTTTTATGAAGTTAGTGGAAATATCAGTCACTGTCCATAATTTGATTTAATAATTCAATGTTCGTTTTTATTATTTTATGATTTTCTCAGTCAATGTCAGAAGGTACATTTACTTTAAATTGACCATTTTTACTATAATTTACCCATCCACATAGATTATGTACACAGATTGACATATACAGTATGCACATATAAACACAACTGATCCTCTGGGAGAAAGATCAAATAACCTCATTTACACTAACAAACGTAAATCATGAGGGGAACAGCATCGAGTTTCAGCCTGCTTTTATGCAAGAGACTGTTGTGACTTGTGAAGCATCTTACATAAGACTCTACCTCATGTTTACGTAATGACTGATAAAAAATAAAAAATTAAAAAACAGATTACGAAACAATTAATGATAGGGGAGGCATTAAAACCTACACCAAGAGGCAATGAAACAATGTTTCAGTCACATTTTTCATTTTTTGTTCATTTAGTCTTTTGGGATAATTTTATCAAATGAAGCATTTGACCTGCTAATCCACATGTTAAAGAAGTGGGAAAAGGTCTGGAAAAGGAAAAAGACTCAGCCATTGAGCCAAAGCAAATAAAAAATGTTCTTATAGGATCCAAATTTATAGAACAAGAGAAAAGCACTGATGACAGAAACATCCTCGGAGGGCTCACATCCAAGTGAGAGTCTTTCCGATTCTTCCGCATTGCCAAATGACCAACAACTGTACTTTTTCTGGTTGCTTTGCTCTGGGCAATTTTGTCAAATATATCTAATTCGGTTGCTCCTACATTCAGACTTTTCCTCTTGTGAAGTGTAGATGTTAGTCAAAAGAGCAGGGCCTGCCAAACGACATACTCAAATTTTACAAACATACCTGTTGGGTCCAAAAACCTTCACACATATACATGTCAACATGTGCTCAATGAAACTGTAGCTCATACGCATGTACTCATGCATACAGACAAATACATGTTAAACATATAATTTCATCACGCATATTAAGTATTCAAAGCCAAGGTGGCACCTGTGCTCAGGTGAGTTTTTGTGTTCTGCTGTGGTGGGTGATGAAATGTAAAAAGAGAAGGCGTACCTGGTCACTCCCACACCAAGACAGCAGTGGTAGCCAGGGCCCCCCTCCAGAGGGCCCCCAACGCAGGAGAGCAGTGAGGTACAGGGGCATGGAGAACATAAGCTCCAGCCTAGCCAGAGAATAGCTTTCCAGCTGTACCAGGGGGACCCAGCTCAAGGCCCTACCCACTGGAAAGCTACCACAAGGGAACCTAGCACAGATAGAAAGGAAGTACAGGGACACGGAGAGCACAAGCTACAGTGCAGCCAGAGCTCTCCTGCCATGCCAGGGGACCCAGCACAAAACCCAAACCCCAATCTCAGCCACAAACCAGGGCTCAGAGGCAGGGACCAGAAACACCTCCAAAGCAACTACTGCTCCCAGGCTCAGATGGAATCCCTGGCTCATTGTCCTGCCAGAGGACACTGGGATCCCACTCTTTGTATGAAGACCTGGGAAGCCAGCTCCCAAGGGACACAGCCAACGCCAGTGAGAGCCTGGTTCCCCCCACTAGGCATGGGATAGGGAACACAAGATCAATGGCTCCACCTTCCTTGTATGATGTGTGTGTTTGAGTGTATATTGTTGTGCGGTAAGGGATGTGTAATAAAAGCCAGTTAAGTTAAAATTGGCGGGTAGGGCACTGAGAGGACATCTTTGGTTGGGTGACAGCGGTGACCGAGCACTCCCCACGAAGGTGCCCTGCATTTCTGAGTTCTAGTTTTAATTTTTGAACAGTTTTAGTTAAGCACAAAATAATGATTTGTACTTATTGTTGGATATAT
>NC_050523.1:10304564-10315105 GCF_002922805.2 Oryzias melastigma | reverse complement strand
CCATCCAAAGAACAGCTCTCCTGTCATGCCAGGGGGCCCAGCAAAAGGCTCCACCCACTGGAAAGCCTTCAGCACCTGAGAGCAAAGAGGCACAGGGGTACAGAGAGCATAAGCTCCAGCCTAGCCAGAGAATAGCTTTCCTGCCGTACCAGGGGACCCAGCACAAGGCCCTACCCACTGGAAAGCCACAACAGGGGCCCCCAGTGTCAGAAAGCAGGGAAGCACAGGGATATGGAGGGGATAAGCTCCTTCCCACTCAGAGAATAGCTCTCCTGCCGTACCAAAGGGTCCAGCACAAGGCCCTACCCACTGGAAAGCCACCACATGGGTCCCCAGAGCGAGACAGAAGGAAGGCACAAGGACATGGAGAGTACAATTTACAGCCCAGCCAGAGAAAAGCTCTCCGGCCTTGCCAAGGGGACCAGCACAAGGCCCTACCCACTGGAAAGCTACCACAAGGGAACCTAGCACAGATAGAAAGGAAGTACAGGGACACGGAGAGCACAAGCTACAGTGCAGCCAGAGCTCTCCTGCCATGCCAGGGGACCCAGCACAAACCCCATACCCTAATCTCAACAACAAACCAGGGCTCAGAGGCAGGGACTAGAAACACTACCAAAGTAGCTACTGCCCCCAGGCTCAGGTGTGATGGAATCCCTGGCTCATTGTCCTGCCAGAGGACACTGGGATCCCTCTCCCTGTATGAAGACCTAGGAAGCCAGCTCTCAAGGGACACAGCCAACGCCAGTGAGAGCCTGCTTCCCCCCACTAGGCAAAGGATAGGAAACACATGGGATAGGGAACACAAGACCAGTGGCTCCACCTTCCTTGTATGATGTATGTGTTTGAGTGTATATTGTTGTGGGGTAAGGGATGTGTGTAATAAAAGCCAGTTAAGTTAAAATTGGCGGGTAGAGCACTGAGAGGACATCTTTGGTTGGCTGACAGCGATGACCGAGCACTCCCCACGAAGGTGCCCGGCATTTCTGAGTTCTAGTTTTAATTTTTGAACAGTTTTAGTTAAGCACAAAATAATGATTTTTTTATTGTTGGATATATGTACAGCACACCAAATAACTAAATAGAATGAAATTTAAAAATGTCCAAAATGTTAATGAACCGTACAAAGGATACCATGCCTCAAAGAAACGGTGCATCGGAGTGGAAAAAGGAACGGTCATGACAGTAAGAGTTGCTCAATTGTTTTTCATCTGTGTGAGCAAAGATACAAAAACTAAAACACTATTATTAACCATAAAAACATAGATTATGTTAACTCTTGCAGAAATCACAGCTTGAAGGAGAGCACATTTTTGGTGAATCTGCACGAGTGTGCATGAATGGGGCATGAGCCTCCCCTCAAGATCACCATGTCATCTCAGGTTGGTTAAAAAAAAGCATTGGAAGTCTTGTATCTGCTTGTACCAAACATTCCCTGGCAGAAAGGAGGAATGATGATTTAATATTTATTGCTGAAGATAACATATCCTATTTCAGGTTTCATGAGAAAGTTTTCCTGGGACTTTGTCTAGGCCTGAGCATCTGATGGGAGAACATAAAACTGCTCCGTGTGTATTTGAACACAGACAACCTTTGTTTTGTTTTGTTTTTTTCCCTTTTTGGCTTTCTGACAGTAACATCACCTGCAGGAATACTTCCTACTTTTTGTTACATTTTTATCCTCTGGATCCTGTCCTTGAAAAACAACAATCACAGAAAAATATTTTATAAAGTTTATCAGAGGTGACATTCTGTTTTCAAAAATGCCAAACTGTGGGAGGCTTTGCCTAAGCAGATGATCATCCTTATGAAGAAACACATTTCACATTTTGGCTGGTCTGGTAAACGGTGCATTTTTTAGTTCACTTAGGGATCTTTTTATTTTTCAGATCGCCAATAGCACAGTAAAGGATCGATGTATGGTAGCCATTGAAGGAAAATTTGCAGGTACTTTTTTGCTTACAGTTCCCTTTTTTTGTTGTGATTGCATTTCTTGGCCACTGTATTTATGGAACACAGCTTTTGTAACTTTAGCTAAAGATAAGAAGAAACCAAACTTAGGTTAAAATTAGAATGGAGTGTTGACCAATATCTGTAACAAAAAGCAAGGAAAAAAAGACAAAAACAAAGGAATGATCACCACAAGATACAATAAAATGTTTTCTGCATCCAGCAAAATGGCACCTCTCATACACAAAACCCAGTTTTAAAAAGAGAATTGAAGCTTAAATGTCATCTTAATAAACTATGTTAAATATGTTTGCAATCAATCTGATATTGTCACGAAAATCTGATGCATTTTTTAGATGTTAGAATGTCATGGAGATTTTTGAATAATGATTTAAAATCAATCTTGTTAGGATGTTGGCTGCATTGAAAAAATAATGATAATAGTAATAATTGTTGCTACTCGGATCCTTCCAGACTTGGAGGACATTTGAGCTTGAAAATTCTTAGCTTTTCGGATTTTCGGCTGCATATTCATAAATAATAGGAAATACATGGCCAAAGGCTTGATTATCTCAGCTTAAAGACCAATTCTGCATTTTTATTACATTATTTGTTGTTTACAAAACTTGGTGCAACCCCTTAACCAATTTTTGCAAGTGAGAGGGTTGCAAATCGGAACTAATATTAGCTCTTTATCAGAGGTAGAAGCTAGTTGTTTAGCTGTTGCTGATGACCAAGAAGACAAACTTACTTAGATAAATTAGAAAAGATAAATAAGTGGAAAAAAATTACATTGCAACAAAAATTAAAAGGATATGTTTCCCAAAAAAGGGGGGAAAATTGTGCTAATATGTGGAAACCTCCTTAAATTAACAGAGGATTTCAATATCTAAATTATTAAGTGAAAAATTAACAAAAAAAATGTGACTGAATTGAAAAAAATAACTCTGTTACTGTGTATTATGTTTATTTATTTTCTTTTCTTTTGTTGTTTCATGTATGTAAGTAATGATCACTGGGAAACACAAAAAAATAAAAAATAAAGTAAAAAATGGGAGGGTGGGACAAGGGTCAATGACATATTAGGGGTACTCCAGACTGATTTAGTATTTTTTTTATTATTATTTTTTTTTGTCTTAGTTTTTGTAGATCTGGTCTCAGGACGGTTAGAAACTGCATGTTTTAGCATTTTATATGTGGAAGTATTTGAAATATGATGGGAAATGTGCTCCATGTCTGGAATGACCCACATATTAATGTACTACATGTAAGAATGATGATTATTCTACTTTAGTGAACATTACCTGTTGTTTCATTGGGCCTCATCAAGTGTAGTAAATTTATTAAACTAGAAATTAGACAATTGTACTTTGCAAGATTATGAAATTTGCAGTGCATTAAAACCCATTTATTTGATATACTTTTTGAATCATCTCAAAAAAACTGATTTAAGTCTTAAAATTTAAATCTGCATTCTTCATCCTGTTAAAACATCTTGAAATCCTGCTCAACACTGTAAAAAGTGACACGTTTTTTGCATTTGTTGTTGGATTCATATATGTTGTGAAACATGCTTCAACTTTGAACTGCCTCCCTGTCTGAATATTTCTCTTGAATCTGTCTCTCTGTCTTCCTCTGCTGGATCATTCTCCTTGTATTCTTTCACACAGAACAGGCTAAAATACAACAATGTTAAGTATCTCAAGGCCACAATGAGGTACAACAAGATAAAAACTCAGGTTCCCAGGCCGGGCTTGCAGTACCAAGCGCAGCATCAGTCTCGCCACTCCTCTCTCCTCCAAACGTACCGGACAGCCTTTCTTGACGGACAGCCCGACTTATACCTTCTGCAGATTGATCCTACTGTGTCGTCCACCATGTCTTTGGCACTCATTGTCTTGTTGATGCTCCATGGCTCTTCAGTGGTGATTGCATTTGTCTTGCATCCATTAAGGGAAGAGTCGCCAGCCTCTCCTGCCTCTGCTGTTTCCCACCGCAGGTTAGTCTTAAAAGATCCCACTTGTTTTGTGTTGTGTTTGCAAACTGCAGTGATCCTTTTTCCAGCCATCTTTGCAAATGCTGGTCATAGTAAAAAAGCTAAAACAAGTAGAATTGTGATGAGAGATCTACTACAGTGTAGCTTTGCTGAGTTTTTTTCTGTCAAGGAACGACGTGCAAGCAGAGACGTAACAGAGTGTTCTGATCAGTCATCAGTGGAATGTATCACTCTGTCACACAAGACACCACTCATGTCTTGGCCAAGAGTCTGTGAAGTAACTTCAAATGTCATTCAGGGTGACAGGATGTTAAAAATTCTAATCAAAAAAATTCTGGTTGCATAGATGGAACAAATAAACCAAAAATATATGTGAATATATTCAATTATATGGCATTGAAATCGTTTTTACTGCCTTTAATGTTGTGGTTAAGTGTAAAAAAAATATTTTGTATTCAGGTGTCAGGATGAGTCATTGCAGTCCTTCAGGAAGAGTCTCCTTGAAGCTCTGAGCCTGCAGACGGAGCCCCGCCTGCCAGCCGGCGAGCTGGACGCTGTTCGAGAGCAGTGGCAGAGAACCTTCAACGCCGCCATCTCTCAAAGTGCCCAGGACGGTGCAGGCATGTGAAATTTATGATTCCAGTAAACAACAGAAATAGTCTGAAATTAAATCTCATTGATGGTCAATTGGATTCTAAGTTTCTAATGTCCCTGCAGCTCCTGTGCTCTCCAGCTCCTCTGTGTCACCTGACAGTGAAAACGACACCAGTTTGGAGTGCTGCTCCATGGCCACTGAAGTCTTCATGAAAGGTTTGCAACACAGTGGCCTCATATTTAAGCACAAAAGCTTTACAGTGTGATAAGTCATTCATTTATTTTCCAGATCTGGGCTGGGACAATTGGGTGATCCATCCTCTGAGCCTGACCGTTGTCCGGTGTGCTCGCTGCGATTCCTCGGATAAAACTGTGCAGTGTCCAGCAGCCCATGATGGAGTCCAGAACAGAGACTCAAAGGTAACCTCAAAAACTGAACTCCAGAGAAATATGAATATTACTTACTCACAAAAAAGAAAAAAGCAAAAGGAGGGAAATTGCCAATAATCTCTTTTATTCATGCTTCCGTGCTCTCATTTGTTTTTGCACCCGTTGGCCTGAGAGCCACCAAGAGAACACAGCTCTGTTTGTCTTGGTGTGTTCAGAAATGTACTATTTTTTTTTTTCATTTCCCTGCCAAAATAGATTCACTTTAACAACTAAGGCATTCCAGAGAGCGGACCGAGCAGAACGCCTGCAGGGACAGGGAGGAGATGATAAAAAAAACTTTAAATATGTATATATATTTTAATTTTATTTGTACATTTTAGTTGTTTTGTTTCAGTTTTTTTTTATTTCTTTACTGCAAAATAATTGCCAAATCTATTTCATTTTTTGGTTTAAAAAAATGAATCTGTATTTACAACGTGTCTCTAATATCCATCAATCTATTGGTTTATCCAAATTCCAATTGGTGCAAATGTTTTCTCACAAGTGAAAGCGCTTAGCTTGGTTCCAGGTCCTTGTTTAGTCTTCCAAAGTACTTTTTGGTGAAAACAACATCCATTGAGCCCACGTTCCTCTCCTTCAGGACCAGATGAGCTGCTGCAAGCCCACCTCCCTGGAGATGGTACCCATCGTCTTCATGGATGAGACCAGCACCATCGTCATCTCCTCGGTGCAGCTGGCTCGCGGCTGCGGCTGTGGACCGGGCAGCGCCCAGCAGCCCAGCAAAAAGTAGGCAGGGGTTTGTCAAAATTGTGTGAAGCTGAGCCACCTGGCGTGTCCAAAGTGTCACTGTATGCAAGCCTATCTTCCCTCACAAACACCTGTGGAGCTGATTGTTTCTCTTGTCTTAGACTGTTAGTCTTTTTGTTTAAACCTGATTGTGGGAACCAAAGCAAAGTCTCAGCTTTGCATTCCTGCTGCACCGCCGTGGCAGCGCCCAATCCGTTGAGCCTGCCAGTCATAAAACCTCAATGCCCCCATTTAAAACAGACCCGTATGTTCTCAGCTACTTGAGATATCGTCAATAAACAAACCCGGTGTCCTTGAATAGGTGTTTCAAATCACTTAAAGAAAAGCAGATGACAGTTCCGTAAAAGATGTTTCATGTCTGTCCTTAAATAAATCTCAAGAGTACAGATTACTATTTATAGCGTCTAACTGTTACTGAGTGTTCCCTCCAAAAATGTGTAATCTGCCCTGTGCCAAACGCTCTCACAGGCCAGCAGTCTTTCTCTGATTTGTCAGACTGTTATGTCCTCTTTTGGACATTGAAAAAAGGAAAAACTGGGTCAAAACTTGGTCAAATGAGGTTACAGATTATACACAGAATTGCCATCACATGAATTAAAGTATTAAATCAAACACAGTGTTTTTAAGAATTCCCCCACGAGTCTCCAATTTAAGAAAACAAATAAAACATTGAAAGGAATAAAAAAAAGCCACACTTGAGGCTTTTGAGGAAAAATCTGGAAATGTTTTATTTAATTGTATTTGAAAGCTTTTGGCAAATGTTTTGCAGTCTTTCCAGCCATATTTAAACTATTTAAAAGCCCCCAAAGCATTGACAGTTTAAGTTCTTTAAATATTTTTCTTTAGGTCAGAGCCTAAAGCCTTTGAAACAACTTTCAGATTAAAACGTACGATAAACAAACTGCATGTGTAACCGTGTATCCGTTTCTCCTGGATGACATTAACATATGTGCGGTGGCTCCCCTTGTTGCATCATTAGCCGGGCCTCACCTCCAGAACCAAACAGGCCAAAAAGATGCAGAGGAAGGGCAACCCATGTGAGTGTTTGTTCAATGATAATGACTTAAAAACTTTGACTTTCTTTGTTTTTTTTTATATACGTTTTGCTGGATTTTAACAACTTAATTCTTTTAATTTTCATGTAAAAAAACACTTGATATATATAAAAAACTTTTTTTTGTAATGATTCCTTCAGTTCTCACTTGTAAAATATTAACTTCTCTTTTTTTTTAATAACATTTTGCTTTAAAAGTTACCTCACATTTAAAAATGTTGTAGTGTATTTTGTTTAATCCACAACTTTTATATAAATATAGATCATGTCAGTGCTTTGTTTTAGACCATAGGCTTTGCAAAATGAATTATTTGTAATTGGTACAATTTCTGTTGTCTTTGCTTTCAATTATTTGAATAAAGGTGATTAAAAACAATGATTTCTGTGGATTTTTTTGCATTCATGTGCAGCTTTGAAAAAGGATTTTGTCTAATAAAAAATTTCCTTTGGCTTGGGAGTTGTTCCTGCCAGACAGGCAGCAACTCGTGATGTTTAGCCAGGAGGGAGGGAAATTGGAGATGAAAAAATGTTGACACTGCACTCCTGAGGGCCAGTTGGTGGTGAGGGGCAGAGCAAACGGGATGCAGACTTCTGAATAGTCCTCAATGCTTTCTCTCACCGTTCTCATTCTCTAACCTGGGACCAAGGAAGCTTTTTTTCTGATTTGAATCAGTGCTGGACAGAATGCAAGCGTACATCAACGCGTGTCTCTGTTGGGGCTTATTGTTCCGACTTATGATAGCTGCAGGAGCAATTGAGTGTACAGAGAAGGAAGTACCGGAGATAAAGCCGAAGCCAAGCACCATGAAACTGCCAACTGAATGTTTAATCGAGTGCAGTTCAATGACCTACATCAACAAATTACAACTTCAGGATGATCATAATATACGGATTACAGATTCAACTGAAGGTAAGTTTTATTTAATATGATCAGTTTATGTTTTAATTCAATTTTAGACACATTTTATTCCACAAGTGCATCAAGTTTTAGTTGTGCAGTTGTGTTAAATTAATCAAATATTTCACTTTTTAAACAAATATTCATTGGTTGAGTTTATTACTTCCCATAAAACTATGGAATTAAAGGACTCATTTAATGATAATTTATTAGGGAGCTGTGTTTGGGTCTCATTACAGATCTGTCTCTGTTCACAGGGGAAATTGGGGAATACTGCTGGTCTGCCGAGTTAAAGTGCACCGTTGGAGAGAGCTTTGTGAGTGCCTTTGTGGTGCTGCCTGTGGATGTGTCTACGACGGGACACGAGCAGCTGCAAGTCAGAACCTCCTCCCCAAGAAGTGGCACGCTTCACATACACAGCAGCCCGACCACAATTGCAGACAGCTGCGGCTTTCGGTACGAGGTCACGGAGTACTTCAGCACGGCAAATACGGACACATCCTTCTGCGTGCAAATTATGACCCGGGAAGATGACCTAGGGGACAGATTACTAAGATGCCCTCCTTACTTGGTCACCTTCTGGCAGAGAAACCCAAATCAGTCAAACCAACAAGGTGCTGGATAAAGCTTTAAGATAAAGGTACTCCGATTTCTTTTTTTTTTTTGAAGCCCACATAACATTTGTCAAAGTCTAATATATGCATCTAATTAGAAATTTGCAGAAAATACAAGTAACTCAAACATTTTTTTTCTTTTATTCATTTATTTCTGTGTGAGTATATAAAATGCACCTCATTTGAAAATGTTAAACCAAAAATGTGGTTCAATTAAATCATCATAATAGCAAGAAATTATGCATCATTTTGCTGAAAAAAAGGTTTAAATGCATTCTTACTTCAGCTAAGTTCTCCTTTTAATATCAGACTGTCAAGATGTATGTCCAGAGTATCTCAAGTTTTAATCCTAATCTCATCCTTCTATGTGTTTTGTGTGAATAACGCCATAAAGAATTGTTTTAAAGTGTCAATTCTACAGTATATATCCACAAAAGCACTGATATGCAACGTAGATTATATGGATAAGATTTCAATCAATTTTAAAAATGATCAAGTGTAAATACGGCAAGAGATATGTGTATGACTTATTTAAGAGTGGTAGGAAGTTAAATGTTGTAAAGAAATAAACAAAAACTGCCCCCATGTCTGTCTTTGGTTCCTTTAAATGTTTTCATCGGGCTTTGTAAATTTGCAGAATGTTTCTTTGCACAAAAGTTAATAATGATCATTGTACTTGTGGATAGGTTGGATGGATAAACTCATGATGATAAAAATCATGTGAATTTGACTGAAGTTGCTCCACTGCATTTGTAAATTTAACATATGTATTGTGCTTTAAATGTTTACAGCATAAATACATATTTTTTTAAAGTAGTTTTTTGATGACTAATCTGCCTTTTTCACAAAATAAACATTTTTCACTTTCTGCTGTGGTTTGCTCAAGGTTTATCTTAATTTTTCATTGACCTCCAAACTAAATACTTGACTTATTTTTTTATGTTAATGTTTATTGATTTAAGTTGACAATTTAGAAAAACAATAAATGTTTATCGACACTTTAGATTTATGTCAAAATGTTCATTTCTTCATATATGGCAAATTACTGCTGATGTCTATATGCAGACCACTGAACCTGTATATCCAAAGCTCAATGATCTGTCTTTCAAAGCAAAAGGATTGATGGAAAAGTTCTCAGTGAAATAAAAGACCTTTTGAAAAATATGTAACATGTTTGCTTACTGTCATTTTTACATGTGTCTGATACAAAGGCTTTGGCAGCATGCAGGAAACCAAATAAAAACTGTTGTTTTTTTTTTAGAAACCGTATTTATTAAAAACAAAAAAAAAGGAAGGACATAAATGTTGTTGCAGCTGGATGAGATCTAAGATCAACTGAAAGTTGACTTCACTGCAGTATTGTAGTAACTGAAAGCAGCTTAACCCTGTTTGGTTCTGACTACAAGTCTTTTTTAAAGTCTTTTTTAACCTGTCAGAAAAATTGTACACCGCTTTGCATTTTTTTACCTTTTTTTTTAATTATAAACATGAATTGCATGTCTTTTTTACATAAATAAAAACAAAAACATAAAGAAAAACTAGCATTTTGTGAAAATGTAAATGTTTTTTTACTTTTGACAGAAAAATTACTTCCTTTCAAAATAAGACTTCCTGTGCCACCCAGGAACATTTTCTCTTGGTCTACTTTGGTGAGCCATCATTATTTTCCTATTATTTCTGTTAATCTAAACGCAAACATGAATGCATTGGTTTATAATCTAGTAGAAAAAAAGAAAATACAAACGTACATATTTTATTGTACAGCTACAAACAATTTTTGTGCAGGATGAGAACATTTTTGCTTTAAACTCATAGAATGCAATCAGAAAAGATCAGATTTTGTTTCTTTTTTTTCTTTTTTCACCAAGTTTTGCTTATTATTTGAAATATTTGAGTAAAGTTAACTAACCTAAATAAGGTTATTATTACTAATTTAGTAACCCTTAGTTAAAAAAATACTTTTTTGGGTCTTCTGCCAGAGAGCCAGTCCAACTTATTTCAGTGAAAATGCTATAACTCATCAACAACTTAAGGAACCTTTAGCTTTTATGCAAACTCCCACTTGATGGCAGAGTTGTTGCATAGTTTGTATAGATTTTCATTCCAGTGTTGCAAGTTTTACTGTATCCTAGTAAAAGTGCTGCCTTTTCCAGATATCTAAGTGCAGAGGCAGGATCCACCAATGGACAGGTTGTTCACTGCAGGGCCACACACATTGAGAACCACACACAATCACAT
>NC_050523.1:10304085-10304479 GCF_002922805.2 Oryzias melastigma | reverse complement strand
GGATGAAAAAATTGCTCTTGGTTACATGCTGAGTCATGGGTATTTAGCTAAAAGTACTGTTTGAATTGTTCTAATGAAAATATGTTGATTTACCTGTATTCTTACCAGGTGGACAGAAGGTGGTTTAAATCTTGGTAGTTTTGAAGTATTAGAATATTTTTATTTATTCATTTAATCAATTTTCCTAGTTTTTTGCAAGAAAGACCACAAACAACTTATCATGAAGTAGACATTCTTTAAGACTTAGTGGTCTGTGTCAATTATTTTTTTAAAATTTCTTTTTACTTTATTTATTTATTTGTTTATTTATTGAAAATGACAAAAGGATTTTTTAATAAAACAACAAATACATACTTATTCATAGTGTTCCAGCTTTTTCTTATTTTCAGTAAAC
>NC_050523.1:10294721-10303958 GCF_002922805.2 Oryzias melastigma | reverse complement strand
GTCATTCTGTTGATAATAAAAATAAAAAAAATAAAATAAAAAAAAATTTTGCCCTAAGTTTTAACCACAACACATGTCAACACTCCGCGGATGTGCCATGACCGCAAACCCAGGGGTAATCCGGTCCAGACTCAGATCAATTTTTTAGGTAAATAGATCATTTGTAGATATTTACATTTTAATCTTCAGTTACCTTTGCATTGTTCTTATTTTACTTCGTTTAGATAAAAACATTAGCACAATGTGGTGAGGTTTTTTTTGGGCAACACAGAGGGTATAAAATTGGGCCACACCCCCCGGTCGTTCGCGGAAGGTAGAACAGTCCAGTTTGCAGAGCGAGTGAAGTCAACCCAAAAACTATTAGTTAACAAACTACTAAACAACAACGGTCTGACAGTCATTTCAAAGACTTAAATCCACTTTACCGGTAAACAATGTGACCAAGAGAGAGCACCATCTTTCTGAGGACTGCGAGGAACACATGAGAACCATCTTTGGCGGTGGCGAGAGGGGTACAGCACCATGGCATCTCAGCCGAGGTAGGCAGACCCATTCGCGGCTAGCTCTGCTAGCAGCTAGCTAGCTTTAAGTTTACGTTACTTTGTGATAAACAGTCCGACAGCTTTGTGGTAGTGCTCTGGCAGCTAGTGGCCATCATTTAGGGTGCACGAGGGGCTGTTAACTATCTGTCGATAATGTCGAGCTGACAAAAGGAGACTTGCGGCGTTTCAGGTCGGCGAGCAGTTCGGGGAAGTGGTGGAATCAGCTGGAAACAGCAGGCTGGTGCAGCTGTATCAGCTGAGCTAAAGGGCTTTCTCAATGAAGTCTGGAGTTTGTATTCGTTTGGAAAACAGCGTCTCGCTAACTTACGAATAGTACTCGGTTTCACCAAACAGTGGCAATTAAACCTTTGCGAAATATGATACAACTACTCCCCCATTGTATCAATATCACTGATTTCTGACTCACAGTGGTAACACTTCAAAATGAATTTGCAGCTAGAAAACAATACTTTTTAAAATCATGAGTTTATTGTAAATATTAAGGCATATAGCCTAGTTTATTTTGGGGTCTTAAAAGATTTTTTGCTTGCTTTTATTGCTGAAGTCTTGCAATTAATATGTTTAGCCATGACTTAAGTGCTCAGATGTATTTATTATTAAACATTTGGAAAATAGAAATGTACAAAAATACAATTTCTGTTTATTATGTTTTTAATTGTTTGAGGTACAGTATTTAACTATTGTAGTTTGTTTTTAACAATCCATGTATTTTTATTTTTTGTTGTCTTTTTCTGTTAAATCAACATTTAACTAATCGTTTTTGTTAGTTTTATTGTTTTTAAGTTGGCTATCAACATTTTTCAACTCTTATTTTGTGAGAATTTTTCTTTACATTTTATTTATCTATCATCCCATAAATTTTATCCACAAAATACTAGTGATGCAGCATAAACATGCAAGTTAAAACTTGATGCATGGTGCTCTAAAATATAGTTTAAAGTGTCAGTCTTATTTAGACTGCCACATAAAGAAAATAAAATGCTAAATGTCAAATTTTTGATTGGTATGGATTCATTTTTTTATGTAAAGTTAGACCTGTGAACATGAAATTAAGCAGGATTCGCCCTCTTCTGAGATCAGCTACCAGTGGTCATTTGAGGAACTGCATTAGTTTGCACTTATCAAATTCAAAAACAGTATATTTTATTTAAAAATCCTTTATAAAAAAATATCATTTATTATTAACTGCCTGAACTGAAATGGAAAAAACATTATTTATGTGAAGTGAACAGGAAATCTCAGAACTCAACTCTTCTTAGTTGGAATACTTGCACACAATAAAACAAATTTGTATCTTATTGGCGTTTTATATAAGGGAAACCCGATTTCATTGCAGACACATTTATCAGAATAGATCTGAGTAGTTCTATTAGGAACTCAACCAATTTTTTTTGCCTTTTTTAGAAGCTTTGGTCAAAGTAAGCAACAAATATATCCTTTAAGTACATTAAAAACATAATAAATGGTTATCTCTTTAGTGTCAATTGATTCATTTTTGACAGAAATGGGTAACAGAAAAACTGCAACAACCCCAACAATAGATGTTGTTTTTTTGTTTGTTTGTTTTGATGCAACACCTGTGATCCTATTACCACTGGGTATTGGGGACGTACGACTTTGTCAGGGCACTGTCTGGGTGTGTTATCCTACGAGTTTAGCTAACTCACAATAATGAGTGTGTGCACATCTGTTTGGCTCAGACCCAAATCTTTGCAGCCCCCTTATTGCCATGGAAACATCCCAGTGGGAGTTCTGTCAGTGAATATGATGGGTACTGTGCACTTTAGGTATAAAATAAATCAAACTTAAAAATATAACAGTCAATTTATAGGACATTTTCATAATTTTAGATGATTGGATGGTCATCTATGATGGTTAGCTTTTTTTAATAGTATTTATTATATTAAAGATGTCCTTTTTCTTTGATTAACTGGAGAATGTCTTATTTTTGGACTTGATAGAACTACTGTGAATCCTCATTGTGCTTGTGTTTAATTACACCTGTCTGCAGATGTGAACTCAATAAAAACATTTTTTTTGGTAAACAAGTAAAAGCTGTTTTTATAGTAAGGATCATCCCCTGTGCTTTCAGTTTACTGTACTAATAACTCTATAAGTGGTACAAAATTCACTCCATCATTAAAGTCCCATTTCGATCATTTTTGATCTATTGTAAAAGCATTCCCTGTGGCCAACATTTAAAAACATAGTTTCTGCAGAGAAGGAGTAGTTCATGAGAAATTTGCCTCTGAGTCGACTGTTGGGTCGGAGCAAGCCCGTCCCCACTTCCCATCACTCATTTGCTTTCATGCTCTACTGCTAGCTTACAGCCCCTCACACCCCCAACCTAACATTACCAGCCCAACAAAAATGGTGAGCGGTATCGGAGCTATCCAGCTGTACAGTTTTGAGCCAGATGTTAGCTCGGACAAGGAATACGTTGTTTTTTTTTTTACCATTATTTTAACAGGAAATCTCATTTAGATTGGATCTCTTTCTCAAGGGAGATCTGTACGTACATAGATCTAGTTAGTCACCAATAAGCAGATCCATCAGAATGGAGCTAAGCAGGGAGCTTCCAGACTATTTTCTACATCACAAATAAGCTCTTTTTTTAGTTCTCCACTCTTAATTCTAAAAAAAAATTAACTAAATGAATACTAAGAAATATAACTAAGCTTAATTTTTGTATTTGTCCTTCATCATTAGAAAAATGCCACAAGAACATGTTGAAAATGCAAAAAACACGATTGTCATTTAAGTGGGTCTTTTGTTCCCCTTTTTTAACATTCAATACATATCTGTATGATACTTGCTTGTTTGTGCTATGACATAATATTTCACATCCCGTTTAAGCCTCTTCCTTTTTGCATTGTTTCAGTGTATGCAATGAAAGAAATCTTCTGCGCCTCCGAGCACGGGAACAGAGGAGCCAAGAAACCAGCCAAGCCAAAGAATTTAGTCCAGAAAATGTTCCACTCTTTCCGGAACCGTACAAGGTAGGAGCGGACGCCAAGTGTAGTCCTCCAACATCACAATGCTTATCTAGTCATGTTAATTTTCGAGTTGTTTTTCTGCTTAAAAATGCTGTAAATATTTGATACAATAACTGTTATGTGTGAAGTACAGTCGTTGACAAGTATGGCTTAGCAATCTTATAATCCATGGCATGAAAATATGGACTGATGTATTCCCAGAAATAAAATCCTTCAGAGGATACTTGTGTCTCACAAAACCTTCTTTGTTCCATTGTTTGGAACACAAATGTAGTTATTGTAAAGTATGTTTTACTTTTTTTTAAAATAATTTTGGCTCTTTAATAATAGTTTACAAATGCTGTACTTCAAGCATCAATAGGTTTGTGTAGTGCTAGTTGCCCCCCCCTCACAACCCATTGAGGAAGCAGTGAAGGACCTTAATAACCTATGTAACTAAAATAGCACAACTTCTCTGCAGCCTGAAAGGTAAAACTCGGGTCTTAAGGTCAAGGAAACACTATATGGTTCTCATAAAGGTTATTTTTGTCAGCTCACAGAAATAATTGATTGAGACTCATATGCCTTTTGCAATTTTTTTTCTTGTGATGTCCGTATGATATCTTTCAACTTCAGTAGCTGTTGGATCAATGTGTTCAGAATAACTATGAAACGGCTGCTTTTAATAGAACTTCAGTATGGATTTTTTTTGTATGCATTGTAGTACCAGATCATATAAGAACATGAAAGTTATTGTTGAAGTATCTTCTATATTGGTGTTGAAAAGGTGATGGTAGAGCAAAGAGTAGCTGAAGCTAGACTGGGGTCAGAAATGAGCATTTGTCAACCGCAGATGCAATATTTGCTTTAAGGAGACTGCTGGAAAAGAAGATCAGAAGCTCCATTGGGTTTTTATTGATTTTTAGAGAAGGGTACAGAGAGAGGAGCTGAGATTTTGTATGAGGAATTCTGGAGTGGTAAAGAAGTGCAATAAAGTTGTTTAGGACTTGTGTGAGAGTTGTAAGACTGTGTGATGTGCCATTGGTATGACTGTGGAGTTCAGGGTGGAGGTGGGACTGTGCCAAGGATATACAGTTAGGACCTTCAATTGCAGGTTTGTTGGAAAACATGTCGAGCACCGACCCTCAAGGCCTTGAGTTTGAAAACCTCTGGTTCAGTCACTTTAACCCTTGTGCTCCCTTATGGGGTCCAGATGACCCCACCCTTATATTGATGTGTGATCCCTCTCATGGGAATGGTGGACCAAATTTTATGTCTGCCACAGACACCAGTGAAGATTAAAAAAATCCTTAACGAAAAAGAAATGTATCATGCTGTCTTGTGGGGTCCAGAAGACCCCTCTTTCAATGTAAACATGCCTAGGAAAGCACAAGGGTTAAGAGAAGAGACTATGAAATGTTTGTAAAAAGATGCTGAGGTTGAAGTAACCAAGAAAGAGGTTAGAGGAAGACCAAAGAAGAGTGTTATTGATGTAGCGAAGACGAGCATGAGGCTGGTTGGTGTGAGTAAGGAGGATGCTGGGAAAAAGGATAGATGGAGCCAGAAAACTTGCTGTGGCGACCCTAAAGGGAGCAGCCAAAATCCAATTTCTTAAAATCTGATTGTGTTGTTTTAAATGTTAGTTTTATATAAACTGTACTCATTGATTCTCATTTGTACGTGTAATTGGAACTTAAGAAATATAGTTGTGCTAACTTTTTTTTTTTTTTGTCTTTGTAGACAAACAAAGGGGATGAGCTTTCAAACCGAATCCGAAGAATGCTGGGCAGTTACGATGATGTGAATACTTGTTCCATTTCCATGGAGGCTTTTCCTATTCCTAGTTGTGTATCCTTCCTACAACCAAATCAGTGCCGCCAAAACATAGAGCAGTCAGTTAAAACATCATTCCAAACTGAGGCTAGTTCTATGTCCTCCCATCAGAAAGAAGTTTCCAGTAAAATATATTCTTCACGTCGTAAAGGGAATTCCTCTGCTTCCTCCTCTCCAAACCATCACGAACAACATTCATCTATGTTTTCAAACGCTTCAATGAGCCCCAGTCAGGACAGTCAGTTCAGCCACTTAGCACCACAACAAAAAATGAGCGAAGGCTCCTCAGGTCTCAGGGAGTGCTTTTTCCAGGAAAGGTCAGTCCAGCCTCACGGCGTTAAGCCTCAGCCCCTTCCACATTCCGCTACCCATAACATGGATACAGGGGAAACCTTTGCTTCAGATTATCCTGCGGGATCTTCCCATACCGTGGATGTTTCCACTGTGAATATAAAGCCTAAAGGCACACCTCTTCCTAAAGCCAAGAGCAATACACTGTCCTGCCAGACATTTCCTTCACTGCTGTCGTCCAAGCAGCCCGGGATAACCATGACCCAAAAACCCACCGCATACGTGCGCCCCATGGATGGTCAGGACCAGGTGGTCAGCGAGTCCCCCCAACTGAAGCAATCCCCAGAACGGTATTCCCCTCTGCCGGAGTTGATCATCAAATCTGACTTGGACAAAATCAAGAAAGTACCTCCATCTTTGGCGGTAAGTAAACTGTCAGAAGAGGTATTGTACTGCTAATTAAAAGATTACACAACATAATTTGGCTGCACTTATTAAAACGTTTGATTAATTTCTTCTTGTGAAATCAATAAAATGTTTTATTTTATTTTTCTTTGAAATGTCATCCTTCAACCACACTTTCTTAGGTATTTTGCAGTTTTACTTGGCTACTGTTGCATATAAAAATGTAGCAGCAATGTCACGCCATATGATAAGAGAATTAGGTTTGGGCTGATAGCAGATTGCTCTGTATGTATGTATATATATATATATATTATACCCGAGGCCTTTCGAATTAATCTTTTTATCTCCGACTTTTAGACCTTACCATACCTCTGGAAGTATGCCTCCTACGTTACACTCAGGTGTGCAGTTGATAGACACACAATCTGTTTTGTTTTGTGCACGACCTTAACTTCCTCTGATAAATTTCCCACTTGGCTCAGCCGAAACAATAGATTTGCGTTACATAACTACTCTGTGGTTCCATTCAGGCTGACCCTGTCTCAATCTCTGTCCTTTCAGGAGAAAAATTGCACATTTTCACATATTTACTCCTTTTTTATATAATTTCGAGGTCGGCCCATATTTCCAGTACTGTGTGTTATCAGCTCTTGTGGTTTTGAAAGTCTCAAGTCAGCAGCTCTGCCTTCAGTCAGGTTCCACTCCTCTCAATACCAGTGAGACATTGAGACATTTGCAAAACGTGTTCTTGATTGAAAATAGTGAGATGGTGAAAGAATTGTCCATCTTGTCATGATTATCAGTAATTTCTGCCTGTTTTTAAGACTTTGGAACTATTGTCTCTAAGCACCGATAGAAAACAAATATTTTTGTCTTTTAATGATCTTGATGGTTTTTAATCAGCGTGTCCTCTGTTATCTTTTCTTTGATTAATATTTCTTATTTTCTCCTAGGTGACAGAAGAAGGCCTATCAGTGGAAGACATCCTTCGTGTAAGTCCGATTCCTACATAAACATCCACAATTTTAAGTAAAACATTTAAGGAAATGTATTTGAAAGAAAACAAATCACAGTAGTTATTATATTGCCTACTTTAATTGTGTGATGTTGTACAATTGTGAAACGAATGAATTGAAATCTATGTGTGTTTATTAACTCTAAAAACATAGTGTTTATTGTATTTTGTATGGTTGTAGGAAAGTATATCTGTGAGGACAAGAT
Source organism: Oryzias melastigma (assembly GCF_002922805.2). NCBI lineage: Eukaryota > Metazoa > Chordata > Actinopteri > Beloniformes > Adrianichthyidae > Oryzias > Oryzias melastigma. The sequence goes on along the minus strand of NC_050523.1, from coordinate 10,296,670 downwards.
AAAAAAGTGTCAAGCTCAGGGTCCCTCAGGCGATTGCCTACCTTTGTCTGATGGTGAACCCCTGTTACCACACAGCACTTCTGCTTATGTCACATCTTTAGTTAATAGAAATTTTGAACAGTAAAATACTTTAAAAAAGGACTTCTATTTTTACCTAAAGGTTTTCTGTATATTAACTCCAATATTAACAATTGAACTGTTCCCTAATACCTTATTGATTGCATAAAAATGGCTACAATAAGATCATGAGGGGATTCTGTAATTTCCAGAACAACCATAAATCTTCAACTATCAAACCGAAAAACTAAAATCAAAATATTATAGTGAGCCAATATGTGTAAATCTCATCCCTGGTCAACTATTAGGATGGAAAACAAAAATGTTTCTTAGCTCAAACTTCGGTTTGTTTTTGTGCCTAATGCTGGGTTGCCATCTCTTTATTACTTTTTTTTAAATTAAAACATAATCATGCTTGTTCTGACTGTTGTTTGTTGTTTATAGGAAATGACTCAGCCGTTGCCTCCTCTGTTATCATCTATACAAACACCTTACTCTCTACTGTCAAAGCTGCCGTTGTCAGCTAAGGTGAGACAAAGAAGATCAAAGGTGATTTGATTTTTATTATTATTATTTATTTATTTTATGGATGCTGTCTTTTAATATTTTCTTTCTTTGTAATATTTTCCCTTCACTTATTAACCAGCTGTAATTTGTCCAACTAAACTCGGAGAGAAGGAGGAAGTAATCTCACTGCCTTTTGCACACCAAAAAATGTTACCTTTTTCAAATTGTAATGCTGTTAAACTAAACCGTTTTTTTGTATAAAATATGCTTAGGTTATAAAATAACTTCTGAAAATATGTACATTAATATTCAGAATGAATATTAATTTGTTTCCTTTAAATTCAATTTTTAAAATAATTAAATAAATTCTAAAACTGATTAAGCATCTATACCCGTCTTCTTGCTACATATTAATCTCAACATTCTGTGGATGAAAATGAGTTGTGTTGTTAAAAAGTAAAAACTCTTGTAAAAGCAGAATGTTTCTCTTTGTCTTACAGGAATTAGATCAGGTCTCTTCACATTCAGAACAAAGTAAGTAATGAAGAAAGAAAACAATTGCTAAGCTGCATTAAAACATATTTGTGACTATTTTTGTCTTGGAAAATTAACACAAAGCACACAAATAAAAAAAGAAAATATTGAAGTAGAAGTTAGTATTCAGATGAGACAAGTTGTAATCTTTGCGACAAACCTGATGTTCAGCATCTGTCTTTATAATTTGTTGTTTTGAAGCATCGTTATTAAAGAAGAATAAATACTACCCCTGATTTTGTAAAGCATCTGCAAAATAAAAGCTTATGCTTCATGTTGGCTTTCCACTTTGTTTAGCTAATGCTAAAAGGCAAAATATAAGAGACGTTTTTTTTCTGCATTTTTTTAAAGATTATAGATTTTTGAGTTTTTGAATTTATTACTGGTGGTATCTAATTAAATATAGAAAAAAATATTGTTATTGTTTTGCTTTTGTGTATTTATCAGCTACAATTTTTAAATTCTTAAATGTAGTCACTTTACAGCTTTACATTCTGGTGGGTAATCCTTTAAAATGTTAAAAAAAAATTACCGTTAATGAAAATCTGCTTGTTAACTCCTTTGCTTAACTGACATTTGCATGATTTTTAATATGCTTTCTTGTTGCTTGTTTGATGCTGTTTTTTTGTTAGTTGTTCCCTAAACTGGTTAATTTAATTTTAATTCATCCATTTGTTATTCCAGGCTTTGGTTGACCACAGTAAAGCATGTTTAAGAACAGATTTTTTTTTTCTTTTTTGTGGCTGCAGCTCAGATTTAAAATGTTTATAAAGCTTTTTTGACACCAATTTGTTTCTTAAATATTTTATTTTTCAAGGGTTTTTTTGAATATTTATTTTGCCTAGATTTTC
>NC_050523.1:10289468-10294327 GCF_002922805.2 Oryzias melastigma | reverse complement strand
AAATATAGAAAAAAATATTGTTATTGTCTTGCTTTTATGTATTTATCAGCTACAATTTTTAAATTCTTAAATTTAGTCACTTTACAGCTTTACATTCTGGTGGGTAATCCTTTAAAATGTTAAAAAAAAAATTACCGTTAATGAAAATCTGCTTGTTAACTCCTTTGCTTAACTGACATTTGCATGATTTTTAATATGCTTCGTTGTTGCTTGTTTGATGCTATTTTTTGTTAGTTGTTCCCTAAACTGGTTAATTTAATTTTAATTCATCCATTTGTTATTCCAGGCTTTGGCCTTTGACCACAGTAAAGCATGTTTAAGAACATAATTTGTTTAATTTTTTGTGGCAGCAGCTCAGATTAAAAATGTTTATAAAGCCTTTTCAACGCCAATTTGTTTTTTAAATATTTTATTTTTCAAGTGTTTTTTTAATATTTATTTTGGCTAGATTTTCTTTAAGAGACATTCATTCAAAATGTTCTAATTTAGTAAAATCAGGTGGCTTTATACTGATCTTTAGTTTGTCCTTTTTTTTGAAGAACATCATCACTCCTCTTCTATAGATCCACCTCAACTCATCCAAGAGCAGCCGTGCTCAGTGTAAGTGCTCATTTGATCATGGATATTATATCTACATATTTAGAATAATGATTAAATAACTTTACTTTTACTGTCAGAGTGAGTAGCTGAAAAAACATTTACAGTAGTTGGATGTAGACTAGTATTATTTTATATGTCCAATAAGCAGATGATGTAAACATTGCACACAGTATACCTATTTTACCATGTCACTATCACATTGGTACTAGGTCATTTGAAGCGTTGCGTTCTAGTGGTGTGGAGACGACGAGCTCCAGCGACTCTGAGTGCAGCCCAGCGTCTGAGTCGGACAGTGAAAGCACCACAGAGGAGTCTGCACAACAGACAAAGAACAGCTCAGTGGCAGCTGGGGTAACTTCTTAATTTTATTTTTTCCTCTTCGGAATCCAAAAACAGCTTATCCTACTTTTTTTTTTTTGACAGTTTTCTTGTGATAACAACATCTACTATTTCGTTATCACAAGAAAGCTAATTTCATCTTGTCAAGAAAATGAGATAACAAAGGATATCCTGTAGCATTCCCTCTCTCTCTTTCCCACACTTGGACGTCTCTTTATTTTGTTGCTACTGTAGACCGTAACCAACACTGCACGGCTTATACAATTAACTCTCAACAATGTCAAAGAAATGCTCCCCAAACATTGTCTTTTTAGTCAGTTTTTGATTTTAGAGTGGAGCTACTTTCCTCAAACGCATTAATTCCATCTCATGCACCCCCCCCCTGTCGTTATCACAAGAAAATCGTCAAAAATCAAAAGTAGGGTATTCCATTTTCGGCTTCCGTAGTTTAAGTTATCCAAGTCACGCTTCATTTAGAAAATCATCTCCCTCTCTTTCAGCAGCCTGAGCCTCCAGGAGCAAGCCTTACTAATTGGCAGCTGGGGAACTGGATCCGATCCAGCCAACAAAACTCCAGCAGCGAGGGTCACGGTGACCCGCTAGTCTCCCAGAGCCCCTCTCACAACCTGCTTTCTCAGAACTCCAGGAATAAGATAGAGGAGCTTTCATCTCACCATAAAGAGTTCCCCGATAACCCGGTCGTTCGTTGCCATGAAAGCCTCCAGAATAACCGGTGTCGTCCGCAGAGCAGCAAAAACTCTCTTCCAGGGAGTTCAAGGAACTGTAAAACTTCCAAGAAGCATTCGATACAAGCTCGCTTCCTGGATCACGCTGCAGCAACGTCCGATGCTAAAAGTGTGGACGTTTTGAACACTCAAACAAAGGACTCCTGTTTCACAGGGAAACCCAATGTAAAGACGAAATTAGGATGTTCTAAGAAGGACAGCAGTGGCTCTAAAAGGGACAAAAAAAGGACTAAACACTCAAAAAAGGATGAACAGAAGTCAGGATTGGATGTTCCACTTGTGGTGACCAGTCATTGTATATCATGTGGAGGTCTTAATCCAAACTCCTGTTCTTGTTTTTCCCAAAATCCTGACCAAAATCACAACCTGCTTCCTGTTCCTCCAATCCAAAGCAAACCCAAGACGGAAATATGTCAGAGTGGCACAAAGCTGCCTCACAAGTCACTCCTCCATGAGAAGACTTCTCCATGGGATGCTGTGGAGCATCCTCCCAAATCCCTGCTGGTAAAAATAGACCTTCATCTGCTATCAAGGACCCCTCAAACCGTCAGCAGTCATGGAGGCATTTCCACCAATATGAAGAGACCTGCACTAGTGATAGAACGAGAGGAGAGCAGCGCCATTTCTAAAGTGCCTAAAGACAACAGAAGCTGCAAAAAGCTGCAGAAAGTAAGGAATGAGACCCTATATAAGTGCAGAAAAGCTCATTTTTATCTGAATGTTACACGTCTTCTTTTAGGCTGGAGAGGAAACCAAGAGTCTTCCAAAAAAAAGACTGAAGGCAGAAAAAAAGCTCACCTCTTCTGTGAAATTGGAGTACGTCACTACAGAGGAATACATTTTAAAATTGTAATCAATATCAGTTTGATCACTCTTCCTATATTTTTTTTTTATCTTGAACAGAAGTTTCAAGAATCTGACTGAAATCCAAAAGCAAAAGTTGAAGAAACTTCATGAGCCCGCCACATCCAAAGAGCCTCCAGAGGTCTTGAAGTTAGGAAGCAAATCCTTCCACAAATTGCACAAATCCAGCACGGAGTCAGGAAAGAAAAAGCTCAAGAAGAGCAGTAAAGAGGACGCACAGCATCTGCACCATGACAAGGTAACTGTGAAGATTTGATCTTTTTGCCTGAAAGCCAGTTTTAACCAAATGTCTGTTCTTCAATCTCTGTAGAAACCAACAAAGAAGAGCACCGCTGGTTCACTGGGTTCACCACGCCACAAGGAAACTTTGACCAAACGGCCCTTATTAAGATTAGATATCAGGTAGTTTAATTTAATTTTGTGGATTTTAGTGCGATTCTGACACCACAGCCCCACCAATTTTCCCTCAAAGTAAAAACTTAATAAATATAAATATTTTACAAAGACTATTTATGAATCCACTGTTTGCTGACGATAAAAAGTTGGATGGGAATAATAAAACTTAATTAAAACAGATTTTTTTCACATGAAAAGTCTTGTTGCATTATGGTCTATATCCGCCAATCCATTGATGGACTCTGGTTTTCTGCAGAGACTTCTGGGAAATCTCTTTGATTTTGATTCAGACAGATCTACAAAATAGTGAACGCACTATATAGATTTCTAAGTAGTGAAGTAATGCCGAAGTGTTTTATTCAAACGCCAACTTCCTTTTATACATCTACCTAAAGGTGCATTCACACCAAAAGAGATTCACGCCGCGATTTGAAGTCTTGCGGTGCGATGTGAGCGATAGGCGTGGCCTGGAGTTCTAGCAGCAGCTTAACTTCCATATATTTTTAAGTGACGTATACACAGACATTGCTCCATATCAGGCTGAAAAACATGAGCTGGTAGCTCCTCCCACACTCAGCGGTAGCTCAGGAACGCTTTTATTGACAGGCGGCGAGCAGTAAATTCACAGCGCAGCTAAAGAGGGGCAGGTCATGCACACCTGTCGTTCAAATCGCGTTCGATGTAAATGCACCTTAATGATTTAACCCTCAGACATCAGAGCTTTAGCTCCAGTGTTCACATTCTTTCGACCACCGTAACTCTTCAACTGTTTTCCAGTAATTCCATTGGATCCTGAAGCTGAGAAAAGCAGCTTTTCGCCATTATGCAACACTTTACTTTGGAATGCCGACATAAAAAGTTGCTTTTCTCCAAATCATTCGGAATCAGCTGATTAATGTTAATTGCATAAACAGTTGAAGAGTTACGATATGTTAAAAAACATTTCACTGACAACATCTCAGGTTTTAAAGGGTTAAATTGTAATTATTATCTTTTTTGTGAGGCTGCCTGACCCTGAACTTCTTAAATCTTTCACCCTCTGTTTGTTTTCATCAAGATCTCTATCATTCCAAGCATAATTAGAAGTCTTACTGTGTTTCTTGGATTCAAATGTTTCAAATTATCACCAAGTTTGTAGCATTCTGTTTTTAAACCAGTAGTAACAAATTTGACCTCATGCTGTGTTGTTGCTGCCCCTGCAGACAGCATCCAGTAGATCACTACATAAAAGAGGCCAAGAGATTAAAGCACAAAGCAGACGCAGAGGTACTTTTTTATGAAAATACACTTATGACGATCATTTCAGACCAATTATTGAAAGTCTGTTTTTGTTTCCTCAGACTGATAAGGTCAGTAAGGCCTTGAACTACATGGAGGCCGCCATGTTCTTTGTTGAGAGTGGCATCGCCATGGAGAAAGTCCCACATATTTCCATGTCTTCCTACACCATGTTTGCAGAGACGGTGGAGCTTCTCAAGTAAGAACTGATTTAGTTTTGTTAATTTTTTAAAGCAAATTCTTTCATGTTTGAGTTTGTTTTTTTTCCCCAACCTCCACTGTTCTTCATTCTCACAGATATGTGGTGAAACTTAAAAACCCAGTGGACGCCTCCACTCCACCATCTGAAATTGATTTCTTGGTTTTGTGGTGAGATTCTCCTTTAGTTTTTAGCTTAATTTACATTAAAATTTAAATTTGGTTGATTACTGTCGCCATAGGCCATTAGCTGTGTTTTCGTTAACTAGGAAGTTGTGCAAATTGGATTTGCAATAATAAATGTGTCTAATAGAAACGACAATTAAGAAAAAAACTGTAATTTATCTAAAAAAAAAATGGGGGCGTATTAAAATTAACATTTTCACAAAACTCCAGTTGAAGCACTTTTTTAAATTAAATGAATCACGTGACCAACAA
>NC_050523.1:10250903-10289091 GCF_002922805.2 Oryzias melastigma | reverse complement strand
TGGAAGGACTTTTTTAAATTAAATGAATCACGTGACCAACAACCATATACTACTTATCGTGGTAGCTCATCAAAAGTTGAGTCGAGTTGATTTGCAAAATTATGATTTAATGGAAACAGTTTAATTGTGAATTTTTATTTTTTTTCTAGAATTTAAAACATTTTTTGTGTATATGTGTAGTATGTGTATACCACTATTGATACATTGTCACACTAATTTGTGTAATAAATACAGTATTATAGTACAACTAGATGAGATAATGTTGAAAAAAAGTTTTAAATATGTCATCTGTGTGTTTTAAAAGTTTTTTTTTTGCATAAAATACTGAGTTAAGAGCATCATGTTTTTGTCTTGTAGTATGAAGTGCCAGTGTCTCCTGCAGATGGCGATGTTTCGACACAAGCAGAAAACTGCCGTAAAGTTTTCAAAAACTCTTTCAGAGTACTTTCAGGTAAGTTCAAAGTTCCAGTTTTCATTTTTTTTGTTACGTCTTCCAAATACCAAATTGAGCTTCTCTTTCAGAGCTTTGCTCAAGCGTCACACATTTCTCCTGCGTGTTCATTAAAGTAAGACATCTGCTATTTTTGTCCTTTTTTTTAAGTCTGCACAGAACATAACTCTTTCTACTCTTCTCCATCAGAATCACAGAGAACCCGTCCTCCAGCACACCGTCTCCAGCTAGTTCAGCTTCTGGCGGTTTAGGTGTGGGCTCATCTGGTGCCACTGTGACCGTCCCTCAGGAAATCGAACAAGTGACCTTCACCTACATCAACATCACTGCTTTATTCCTAACCGCTCAGGACATGTGGGAGCAGGCGGAGGAGCTGGCACACAAAGGCAGTGGTGAGAGCAGAATGAAGGAAGTTTATTTTACAGAATTAAATATGGTGTATATAAAAAACGAGTTTTAAAAAGTTTGAAAAATCTTTACCATCTTAAATAAGGCTTGGTAAATGGCGTATATTTATAAAGCGCTTTACTATCGTCTTAGAAAGCCCAAAACACTGGGTAGTCACTGCCGTTCAGATACACTCTGGAACCACGAGACCCAGAGCAGGACCCAAACCTGCGATCTTCCAATCAGAGGTCGACCGCTCTCCCTCTGTACCATGGCTGCTCCAGTAGAAAAACAAGATTTTTTAGCTATATCTAACAGAAATTGAAACCAGAAGTCCTTGCCTCTTGTAAAACTGTGATAAAAATGTGTTCAACCTGATTGATTTCGGGCCCTGAATGTAAACGCATTATACAATTTTCTGTCATTCAAATTGAAACTTTCACTGCAGAAAACAGTGATTCATGACTCAATGTAAAGACATTTCATGCTTTGCAACGTTCTGTGTTTCAGGTTTGTTGGCAGAGCTGGACACCGCTATGGGCCCATTGACTATAACTTCAAATATGAACTCCATGGTTCGTTATACGAGACAGGGCGTTCACTGGCTGAGGCTGGACAGCTAAAAGCTGGGAGGACAGGCGTCAAGCTGCTGCTCTGTCTGTTTGTCCGCCACTTTTCAGATTCTGACCTGCACTGTTTCTCAGGTTTGTGCCAGATTCTTTTGTACGTCACACGGGCTTCACCGTCCCCTCATCAAAGATGATCGCACGTAATTCTGAAGCGTAAAAAAAAAAAAAAAAAAAAATGTGGAGCCTCCTATCGGCACTTTGAGATTGTGGACAATCTGCTTAAAACTTTATAAGGGAAAACATCATGTTTTTTTTTATTATATTTTTCAGAATCTGGAGTTTAATTAGTTTTATTTTGGGGCACAAAGTTGTATGACTAACTAGGGCTACATAATTCTGCGTCAGTTTGCAAACTTCAGATGGGTATAACCACTCATTTTGACTGTTTATTGTTCAGAATTTGGCACTTAAATCCGGTTGAAACTCCTCAACATCCAGTTTCTTTTCTTTCTTTAAAGAGAACACATTTTTTTTCTGGTTATTTCAGATACAGACAGAAGGAAACTAAGGTTTAAACAGGCAGAAGACGATAGAAGAAAGTAGAAGATAATATGGTCAGGGTTTGAAGCCCTAAGAAAAATATATTTGAGTATTGCTTTTATAGTACCACAAAGTAGTATACGTTTTTGTGTCATCTGCTCTGATTTTAGGGCCCGTTTAAGTTTTTCCAAGTTGAATGATGACTATCAAATTCCAATGATCTGCTGGTTTGTTGTCATGGTGAATTGAGTGGATTTAAATTTCAATTTTGACAAAAAAATTGAGTGAGGACAGTTGAAGTAGTTTAGGAGAGATTTATTCACACGTGAAGTTCTGTACCAGGTAAAAGTACTTCTTCTTCAGTCTTACTGATCCTGATGACCTACCTAGTTTGTTTTAGACTCTCGTTTTCTGGTAAGAATCAAATATAAGCTGACTTTTATTTCGGTTGACCAAAGTTGATTTTTTTTGTGGTGAAGATTTCTTGGCGGAAAGAGTGGATAGTTTTCTTTGAAAGTAAAAGATTATGATTCTCTTTATCTTTTGAATCCTGTCGCCTCTAGCTGCCAAAAAGTCCTAGTGTAGTTTCTTTTGGGAACACTGAGTTCACACCTGGCAAAAATGTGATTTCTTTGAGAGAAAATGTTTGTTTTTTTTACATTTGTGTTACAAAATCCTTTTGCAGATGCCGTTAGTAAATGTTCAGCTAGACTTTTACTTTGAAGGGGAGTTTGAGCACCTTCTCACACTACAATTTTTGCTAAGCTAACCCAATAAAGTTAGCTGGAAAACAGTTTGTATTCATATTTTTTTTTTTATTATTATCAAGCACCATTGAAACACAGGTTCCCAAAATGGTACAGATTTTTCATTCAGCAGAAAGCCTGTCCAGACTACCTCCACCTCTAAAGCAGTAATCCTTCAACCAAAGTAAAAATGTTGCCATGATTTAAGTAAAACAAAACTTTTTCATATTTCTTTTATTTTGAAAAGTAGCAGTTCTCCTGCAGTTGTTTTGGAGCACAGCAGCGTCCTCTGTTGGCAGCACCAGAAGCTGCAGTGACGACAAATGAATTATTTACCAAAGAATCTGTGTTAATGTAAAGCAGATTAATTTCGGTAACTTATTATTTATTACAGGAGATGTGGGGGTGTTAGGAAATAATAGGTATTTGTGATGCAGAAGACTAGAGCACCTATTATAGGTGCAGCTATGTTAAAAATGTCTGAATAAAGTTAATGGGGTGCTTCCAAAATGGTTCTTCCCTCAGTGTTTTTTTTTTTTTTTTTTATTTAGGTAAGCTGGTGCCATAGAGTTAAACATTTTATGTATTGATCTCCAAAGTGCTTTCTGTATAAACAATCTTTACAGTTTGGATGCAATGTATAGAAAAGATCAATATTGATTACATTTCAATCTGGTTACTGTCTTTTTTTTTGTAAAAGAAAAACATCCCAAAGAATTTGATTAAAAATAAATGTTCAGAAAAAGTTTTCCTTTTTTTTTAATGGAACAAGGAGTCTTGTGTCGCGATGTACAAACACCACTGGAATCTAATTCACTTTTCTTTTGTTTTTTATTATTAAAATAAACAAGATTACAGTTGGTTTATGCCCACATTTTCTGAATTATTCACATAATAATCAAAGTGCACAGAGAATTTTGTAAACATGTCAATTTTTATTTTATTACAGTATATACAACAGTAATTATGCCTAGAAAAGTTAAGAATGTTAAAAAAAAAACATAATTTGTTGAAGTTTTAGAGCTGATTTGCAGTTTATGTATCCGACTCTCCTCCAAAGTTGGGGTTCGAGAATGTGGGCTGCAACAGAGAGGAAGTGTTCAGAATCGTCAAAACTCGATAATTGTAAAAAATAAATAAAAATCTTACCACGTCCACTCTGGTTGTGTTTGTGGGTAAGCTCAAGCCGCTCAGTTTGTATCCCCTGACGCTAAAAACGTAGTACAGAAGGCCAACGATCAAGCAGAAAAAGACGATTGCTCCGATGACGGCGCCGACTATCACCCCAGCATCTGTAGAGACGACATGGGCAGATCGTTTTATACTGTCTGTTACCATGGTTACATTAAAAAAAAAAACTTAAGCTAAGAATTTGGAGATAAATTTGGACATTACTTGTATTAAAAATCAATATTTACTTGAAATAAAAAAAATGTTATGCTAATTTCTATGATCAAAACACGTTATTCTGACTTTATCCAGCTTTAAGTGCAAACTTTTAACAAATTAGAGTGAATTTCAGGATAAAATTAAAAAACAAAAAAGTTAATCTAAGTAGAAAGGCCAAATTATTTTGACAAAATTAGTATCTATTTTTCTTTACTCCACATGTTGGTTTCAGAATTCCATCATTACCTCCTCCCGTAGCATCGGTGGGAAAAACTGGATTTTTATTCTCATCCGTTGTATAGACTGGAGAAAAAAATAGTTTTAGAATTAATCTCTGGGTCAATTTCAACTTCCTTAACTCTAAACCTGCAGACTTGTGGATGCTCACACTGGCGATGGCGGCAAGCAAAGCCTTTCTGTAGCATGCAGTTGTTATCGTTCCATCGCCCGTCGGGGTACATCTCCACGCAGTTCTCCTCCGCGGCTTCACCGGGGTGGAAGGCCGCGTTGGGCTCACCGGGGGCCCAGTTCACATATCCCAAAGGGGTGCTATCCGTCCAGCCCCAGCCGACTGAAACGCAGATCGTTTAGCTGGAATTCTGTTTTTCTGCAGCTCTAAATTGCGTCTCCGACTCACAGTTTCGGTCTCTGGTGAGGCCGATCCAGATGTGGTGATTTTTGGTGTAGTTTAAGTTCCGGATGAACTCCAGCTCTGCTCTGCTGTGAATGGAGACCAGCTCGGTGTTGGCTGACTGGCAGAAGTGTCTGGAGTCCGGCCAGGAGTAGCCCTGCTTCTCGTTGTAGACAAAGTAACAGTATCTGCCGTACGGGACCCAGAAAGGCAGACATTTGCCGTCGCCGGGGCTGGGAGTGGGAGGAGGTTTCTCTGGAGGGAGACGGCAGTCAGTTACAGCAGAAATGAGACGTCAGCGCTTTGCAGAGGGTGGTACCTGAGGAGATCTTGCAGATGTAGGGCTTTGCTTGGTCACATTTGGTGTCGTTCCACGTCCCGTGGAACCACTTGGAAGCGTGCATGCTCACACAGCCCTCCTGCCTGTGATTGGTCGGCTCTCCTGGTCCCCACTCCGTGAAGAAAACGGGCCATCCATCTGACCACGAGTACGATCCGTCCACCTGCATTCACAACACACCTGAGTTTTTTAGATCTTGGAATTGTGCGACGCTTTCAGAGTTTAATTGGGCACCATGCGCCGGAGCCCGATCCAGGCGTCTGCTTTTCCCTGCAGGACCACGCCCGCGACAAAGGCCTGGTCATAGCTCATGTCGATGCTGGCCAGGTTGCCGCCCTCCTTCTTGCAGGCGTCCTGAGCGTCGCTCCAGATCGCCAGCTCCTCCACCAGCTTGTAGCAGTTTTGGTACCAGGAGATGTAGCCGTCTGGGCACGGGCTCTTCGTCGGAGGAGGCGGCTGGACGCTGCTCGCTAATGAAAACAGGTAAGTTAATGTAAGGCTTTTGAAGGTTTTCAGATTCATCAAGAGTTTACTGACATTTCTTCATGTAGCAGACAAAGCTGTGGTTTTTATGACAGGCGTCGTCGTTCCATTTGCCGCTTGACACCATGCTGTGAGTCAGTGACACACAATGTTCCTGTTGAGCAGAATAAACGTCAAAGTCGAATCTGAAGTTTGGGAAAGGCTCTTAAATGCTGCTTACCGTTCCTCCCACGTTGTTGGGCTCGTTGGTATCCCAGTTTGTGTACAGCACCGGGCTGACCCCGTCGCTCCAGGCATACTGGTTCTCCGCCAGCAGATCAGACAGACCGATCCAGGCGGCGTGCTCTAGATCTTTGAGATAACTGGCTACAAAGTCTGGAAATGAAAAGAATTAGCCTTTGGATAGATGCTGAGAAAAGCTTAGGAACACTAATCAACCAATCCTACCATTTTCATATTGACTATCGATGATGGCCAACTCTCCTCCTTGTTCTCTGCACCAGCTCCGAGCAAAAGACCAGTTCCCTTGAATCTCGTTTTTCTTCCCCTTAAACAGGAAGCACTTGTTCTGGAAACGCAGCCAACCTGCAGGAAAATGGGAAAAATGATCAAAGATTTGGGGGTTTTCTCAGCTTATCTCCACTTTTCTGTGTAAAGTGTGAATTCTAAACAATTGAAAGTGATTTTCTTGAAGTCCCACTCCGATTATCCTTTGATTTATATAACCAAAAAAATACAAATAAAAAACTGTTTATTTTTCTGCCGAGCGGCAGAAGTTCATTAGAAATCCACCTCTTGAGTTGTTTCAGAACTGTTGGCCTGCAGTAACCCCGCCCCCTTCCCCATTATCCCTTTGTTTACGTGCTCTCCTGCTAGCTTACAGCCCCCCACAACCTAATATTACTGGTACAACAAAAAGGGTAGCAATCTCGAAGCTACCTGCTTGTGCAGTTTTGATCCAGATTCCAGCTCGGATGAGGAAACAAAGACATACACGGCTCTATTTGTCTACAAGTGAGTGAATCAGAATGGAGCTCAGCAGGGAGCTTGTGGGCCACTAACTGATTTATGGAAGCACTTGTGACTCAATTCAAAATAAAAGTCACAGAATAAGCTGCGCTGAAAAAGAAAAAGCTATTTGGAGAATTGCTTTATCTCTTTATTCAAGAGTCAAGTAATGCAGTTACATTGTAAAAATGAAAAAGCACTTCTGTTTATGCCTTTTCATTTTTAAATTTGGATATTCGTAATTGAATTTTGGTACCAAAGAACTTTTCTAGTACTGACTTTTATTTTGAATTGAGTCACAAAAGCTTCCATACTCTTTCACAATGATTTTAAATAAAGAAAAACTCTACATGTGTCCTCCATAATTAGAAAAATGCTACAAGAACATGTTAAAAACACTATTTTCATTGGAGTGGGTCTCCGTTACTGTAGTTGAGTAGAATTGTTGATTTCCTTTTCTTTTTTAACACATTTTAATCCATTTTTTAACTATTGATAGAAAATGTTAGTTTAAATTGGATTTCAACCCCTTCACCTGCAGGACAGTTGCCCTCCCAGGGCTGTGTGGGTGGAGGAGGGGTGTGGACATCTCCAGGACGTTTCTTGCAAACGTATCCTGCTCCAGCCCGCCCACAGTTGGCATCGTTCCATCCACCTTTACAGTTTAAATACATGAAAAGCATCAGCATGAAGGTTTGTTTAGTTAAAAACACACTCAAAATACATGTTTACCTTGATGTCTGTTCATCTGAACACACTGCTCTTCTCCGTTGGCGTTGTTTGGCTCCCCCGCAGCCCAGTGAGTGTACGTCACCGGGGAGGAGTCGGCCCATCTGAGGGGAGAAAAAAGTCAGTTTTATTGCTGCGATGCAAATAAAAGGCTTTGAATTGTGTTTGATGTCCATACATGTATTCTCCATTCGCAACTCCGAACATAAACATCCCGATCCATGCTGCGGTCACCTGCCCTGTTCCCACCTGGAAGACCGTGAACATGTCACATTGGCATTTTTAAAGGGGAGACGAGTTTCCTAGTGGTAAAGTCGGTGTTACCATGCTGCTAACGTAAGCCTGCTCGTCCTTGTCGTGGATGGAGACGAGCGTGGCCTTCTCGTGGAAGCAGCGCCTCATCGCTGTGGGGAAGTCCACGATGTCCGTGTCGTTGTAGTAGTAGCAGATGTTGTTGTTCTTTCTCCAGCCGGGGTTGGAGCCACAGTCGGGAGCTGCAGGCGGAGAAATCCCATCCAACACTCAGTATTTTGGGCTTGTATGTGAAGCTAAGATCTGCAGAGTCGGCGTACCTGGCACTGGGGGCGGGGGCTCTGGGGGGTTGATGGGGTTCTTTCCTTTGGAGATCTCGCAGATCCAGTCCTGATGAGCGTCGCAGTTCAGGTCGTTCCACCAGGAGAAGGTCCCATTGGTGCTGCTCACCATCTCCACGCATTCCTCGCGGCCCTCGTGGTTATTGGGCTCCCCGGGGCCCCAGTTGGTGTGAGATAGAGGCGTGCCGTCAGTCCAGGAGTATCCTAGGGTGCAAAGAGTCCATAAGTTTGCTTTGTTGTTTTTTTGTTTCTCCTTCCAAGGTAAGTTTTTACTCGCCTCCTTCTATCGGGTTGTGCTTCAGACCGATCCACTTGCTGGTGCCTTTGGTGTACAGCGACAGAAACTCCTCCTCCTCCTGGTTGTGGATGCTCGCCAGATCGGCTCCTCTGGAGATGCAGTCTTCCAATGCTGCCCCCCAGCTCTTCTTCATGGACCAGTCCACTTTGTGGAAGAGCTGCAGTGAATCAGAAAACACAAACCACTCACCCCGTGATCTCCCGTCAGAATTTCAGTGGTTATAATGACAAAACTTGCCTTGTAGCAGTGTCTGAAGTGCGGCTTGGCCGTCCAGCCGTCGGCGCAGCCCTGTGAAGGCGGTGGAGTTGGCGCCTTAGTGGGTGGGGAGATGTCCGGTCTGGGCTTCTCACACACAAAGGAGTGCGTCTCCAGGCACTGCATGTCATCCCAGAAACCACCAATTTTGCCCGTCGTCATGGTGACACAGGTACCACTCCCAGTATCTGCGGAGAGGAAGAATAGTGTTTTCTGATGGGGAAAAGTATTCTCCGGATCAGCTCGGCTTGTTCAGAGTTCCCTCTGTACCTGGCTGGTTTTTATCCCAGTGGGTGAAGGTGAGAGGAGAGCCGTTGTCCCAGACGTAGTCCACGCCTCCACCTTCTCCGTGCGCTCGCAGGCCAATCCACCAGTAACCAGTCTTTCCCGTCAGCGCAACTGTAAAATGGGACTGCTCATAACTGCAGAGGAACACAGACAGGAGAGTAAAGTAAAAACCTGCAAAAGTCAGAGCTCCACTGTCAAAATATCATCTCACAAATACTAGAGAAAAGGATCCAGTGATCTACCTTTAAATTAAGAAAAGCTTTAATTCAAAATTTAAGTTTGCTTCTTCCCACTTCTTTTTAAGCAATACATCAAACTTTACTTGATTACATTTAATGAATCTAAATGTGTATAGAATGAATAACTACAAAAATCTATACTTATGATTATGAATAATTAGTTATTTTTTCTTACATTAATTTTACTTTTTTGTTGTTTTTTTCAATTAATGCATTTCCTTATTTCTGTAATGAGTCTGACCAATATATATATATTGTATTGTCTACAATAAAAAGTCAAAAAGAATCCAAATATTTCCACCAAGAACCATCAGGAGAATAATAGAAAATGGTTTGTTATGGAAGATTAATCATCACTTTAATAAAAATGATAAAAAAGTGAGTTTATTCTGCTATTCTTAAGATGTCCACTAGGGGGTATCCCCAAACGCAACACAGATTTTAAAATGAAAAATGAAAAACAAATACTCAGCCATTTATTACTGGATTCTGAATTCTATAAGACGGACTTCTAGATATAACTTGAGGGTAATACCGAAGCAAAATCTGGTGATTTTGTTACATATTGTGGTTTATACTCTAAATATAAAGACATAAAACCTAAATTACAGTTAATTTTCAGATGGATTCATTTCAACTTTACCTCTTAAGAAAGCCAATATTTAGTGCCATATGAATCACAGCACCACCCCTGTCATACTGATTAAGTTTATTTTCATGACCCCAAATTTTATAGAATTCATGAAAAAAATGTTTTTGCTTTTAAAGTATGAAAAAAAACCTTCCCACTTTTTTTGTTCTTTTACAGATTTAACTTTACTTAAAAGGCCTCTGTCAAAACATTTACAATATATCTATTTTTGTTAATTATTTAACTCTAATTTGTCATCTTTTCTCCTGTAAATCTAACAGGACCCCTTAAAAACGAGATATGGAACTCTCATTCCCTATCATATTTTTAAATAAATCTCACTGAAAACCGACATCATCAAACTCACATGTCTCCAATGTGCAGCAGGAAGCTGTCTTGTTCAGCGCAAAAGGCTTTAGCATCAGACCAGGTCCTGGCTGTCTCCTCCATCCAGTAGCACGAGTATCCATAAGCATCCCAACCCTGAAACCGGGAAGAATTTAACCCAGTAACACCTGAGATGTCACTTAAATAACTCACACTTTATACCAAACTTTTCAACCGATCAATGCAATTCCAGGAGATTTTGCTGGAATGACAAAGTTACAATAAGTCAAAGAGGGTTAAGAAGTGTTGGCCTCTCCCACCTGAGGACACCCATACTGAGTGGGCTGGACAGAAGGCGCCGGGTAGTGAGCTTTAGGCTTTTTACAGATGTAGTTGTTGAGTTCAGAGCAGGACTTATCATTCCACCGGCCGCTCTGCAATATAAGAAAACGTTAAAGTTAGCATCAGATTTTAATGTCCTGCCACACTTCCTTCTTATGGCGATGACCTGGTATAGCATCTCCACACAGTCCTCACTGAAGCCGTTATGGTTGTTGGGTTCTCCTGGAGCCCAGTAGGTGAAGGTCACCTCAAAGTCATCCGACCAGGTAAACATACCAGGCACAAGGAGGTCATTCAGACCCGTCCACAGATTGTTAGTGGCTGTAAAAGTAAAAAAAAAAAAAAAAAAAGGATGTCGGCTAAAGTCTTTTTTTCTGAATGCTATTTTTTTTTTCGCCCAAAGCCTTACCCATGTACAAGTAGCTTTCCACCCAGCTCTGCTCCTTCATTGACATGATGGACACAAGTTCAGCACCCAGATCTCTGCATTTACTCTGAGCATCCTGCCACGTCCTCTTGTCTCCAAAAGGTTTGTAGCAAAACTCTCCAAACTCATACCAGTCCGGTCCTGGACATCTCAGCTCTGTCAAAGAAAACAGAGAACTCACTAGAAACTGTCAAAAGTAGAGGTGGGACATTTCAACTCACTTTTATATTATAAAAATTATATTTAGAAGCATACTTAAAGTAACCTTTCTGGTATAATATTAGTTTACTGGCTATACATTGTAAATTTATTCCAAGTTTTTTAAAGTACACTTTGAAGTATATCTAATGTAGCTTTTAGTGTTTGCTTTTAGTTTACAATCAATAAACTTCAACTGATTAGTGTATTAAAACACATTTTAATGTACTGGAATATTCCAAGAATACATACCAGCTACTTTTAAAGCTGTGTAAAAAATGTTTTTAAGGACAGTGACAAATATAGGCTAAATATATTTAGTATATTTTTAAGTATAATCCAAGTATACTTAACATGTACTTCAGAACTTGTAAAGTTTATAACTAATAAATACCAAAAAAGTAAACTAAAAGTATACCATCTTAATTTTAGTTTTAAAAAAAGTATAATTAAAAAAAAATCTTATTTTTGGTAAAGGTTCAAATGGTTTATTCTTAAAAAAAAAAAAAAAAAGGTTTTAGGGAAAACAAAAATATGTATTTTATTTACAATTTACCAAGGTAATATATTGATTATCGCAATATATCCCATATTATGATTTTATCAGTATCGTAAGCCATGTATCGTGAGTTACCCTCAAATTCCCAAACCCTAAAAGCATGAAAAAACAAAAGAAATGCAGTTTATTTGACTCACCTCCATCCGCAAAGATGAACGATACGTCATAGTGGGTGTTTGATCTGTGGGAGCAACATTTATTATTTTTTATCAGCAGCTCTGGATTGTGGGGCGACGTGAGAAAAAAGGGATGGAGTGTACACACTGTCGGGTGGTGATTCCGTTCCTGGTGGAACCGGCGTAAAAGTCTTGTCCTCCAGCTTTCAGGACCGTGCAGTCTCCTCCGTTGTCATTGAGGACCACTCCTGCATGGATGGCAGCTGCACAGATGTTTGAGTCCTGGAAAAATAATTAAAAAAAATTAATTTAGTGAACATGCATGAAGATTGCATGGTGGGGGATCTGCAGGTACTTACACCCCGATAGACCATCGAGCCGTAAACCGTGTAATCCGACTTTGCACACGCAGCTGGACAGTGAACCCTGAGAGAGGGCGGAGCCACAATGAAAAGAGATGTAGTTGACGTACAGAAACGTATTTACAGTCCAACTCACGTCATTCGATCGTTGGCTGAGCTGAAGTTGGGTTTGTCTGCGCATGTAATCGCATCTGTAGGAACATAATTTCTGGGATTATTCTGCAGCATCAGCGATCAGGCTGTGGAGACGCATGAGTGATGTGTTCTCCTCACAGTCGGGTGTGCATCCCAGCACCTCTAATCTCAGCCCTGCCTGGTTTTTGAACTCCAGCGGGATGATGCGGATGAACTGGGTGGACACTGGCGTGCCGAGCAGCTGGGTCTCTGGGGTGTTTTTGTCCACTGAACCCAGGAAAAACTACACATTTCAAATTAAAACACACATTTCAAAAATAGAATTATTTTGTGCTTTGACCATCAATTTTTTAAAACTTACATCCCCGTCAGCTGTGTAGTCTTTCCAACTTATCCCATCTATGCTGTGTTGGAGTTTATATTTAGTAATCCAGTTTTCACCATCAGAACAACCCTGGATTACAATCCCTGTTACTTTCCTGGTCTGACCCAGGTTCACTTGAATCCAGCTTGAGGTTGCTGCAGGACAAACATAAAGTTTGGTGTTTTTCTGACCCAAATATGACAACAAATGTGCTTTCTTTGGTGCGTGCGTACCACTTCCTGAAGGCTTCCAGCAAAAATCTCCATTCAGCCGAGCCTTGCTGGGAGTGTAAGACCCGATGGAGGAGGACGCAGAGAGCTGTTCGTCGGGGATGCTTCCGTCTTCCACGCCCAGACCATGCAGACACACTGGAAGAAAACCTGGTGTGAGCATCTGCCAGAAGACACAGACCATGAGGAGGAAGAAGAACCTACCTTTCTGCTCACAACTATAGACGATCTCGAGATATTTGGAGATGGTGGGGCAGGGGTCCTGCTCCACGTGAGCGTATGCGAAGCAGAAAGGCCGGTTGTCACATTGCTTTCTGTACTGAGGGAAGACACCCTGAACGGTGCAGCTGCCTAGAAAACAACAATAATAATAACAGATTTGATCTGACTCAAACAAAAATGGAGGATTGGCTCCACAAATACCTTCGGACCCCTCAAAGTGAGGACAGATGTCGTTGCTCTTCCGTCCGAAGAAGGCCGACTGGATGTTGATGACGCTGTCGTGTGGACAGTGAAGGACGGCACTGGAGCCCTCGCAGACCACAGCCGTCAGAAAACCTGCAATTTAAGACAAATTGATCAAACTTGTTCTGTCAGAAGTGAATAAAAATGACAATCACTGCAGGTGTATTTACCGTCGTGGGGTGGAGGAGGTTTAGGGGTGTTTCCTGAGAGCAAACAGGTTACAATCACTCTACTGTACACAACATGGAATCTCTGCTAAATCAACCGCTAAAGTGACGTTTCTCACCTCTACGCTTGCAGATGTAGCCTCTGTTGTACTGACAGTTGTCGTCATTCCAGTAGCCATTGTTGATAAGAATAGACAGACAGTCCTCGCCATAATAGTCATCTGGGTTGCCTGAGTAAACAGGTAAACCCAGCAATTTAAAGACTACTTTTTTTTACAGATCAACAATAGAATAATATTCACATCTCAGGAATGACTGGTTTGACAAACCTGCGTTCCAGCGGATGTATCTGAAGGGAGAGCCGTCTGTCCACTCCCAGCCGCCCTCCGTGACCGAGTCGTGGCCCCCCATCCACAAAGAGATGCCGGTGGGAGACTGCTGGATCACACCTGTCAACCAGCGGAGAAAAACTCATTTTAGAAAAAAAAAAACGTTTTTCTTCAGCTTAGTGTAAAATTCTGCCCACTTTTAATCACTAAATAAACTTAAAGAGTGGATGTCCAACATAATTGTAAGTAAATTTTGAAGCTACTTAAGTATTTAAACAGAGGATTTAAAGACTTATAAAAATTATTTTGGCATATATAAAGAAAATGAAGCTTAAAATGTCATTTCTGTGAGTTTTTTTATTTCAATTGTTGTAAATCAATCAAAAAATGTGCTTTAAACAAAGTTTATTTGTGACGCACCACTAATGAACTACTGCCGCTCTGCAGAAACTATGACCTAGAAAACGACATAAATTTTTAGATTTTTTCTGAAAAACAGAATAATTATAATGAAAAGATTACTCAGAATGCCTTTAAAATAGATCAAACGATGATCGGAGTGGGACTTGAGAAAAGTCAGCTGAAATTTGGTTTGTTGCATCAGCTTAATAACATTTTAAACGACTAATGGTTGTTATTTCTTTGAGTCAGATTAATGCTTTTTTTAAATTTTATTTTGAAAGTGTCTCAAAGTAGTACATCTCAAAGTATTTTCTCTTAATCGTTAAAAACTTTTCCATTAAACCAACATCTCCTTATTTTAAATGAAGCTTGTGCAATTTTTGTTTTTCATTAAATTAATTTCTTCATTGGCAACAAAAGTAAAGTCCCCTTTTCCTTTAATGCATTATTCTTTATAAACTTTTGGTTGCATTTTGTGTGGTAATTAAGATTACTGCACAATAATTATTGTGTTATCAGTTTTTTAATAGTATTTTTAGTTTTATTTATCTGTTGTCTAAATACAGCTCTATGGTAACAAGGCAATTTCTACTTGTTGGGGTCAATAAAGTTTTATTCTATAATCCAGTTAAAAGAAAGTGAGTCACCCTGAATGAAGGCTTGCTCGAACGGGTCTGTGATGCTGACCAGATCTCCTCCTTGGTTGAGGCAGTCAGCTCGAGCCTCAGACCAAGTTCTCATGGACAGGAAGTTGAAAAGGTAGCAGAAGTCGTTAAAGGGGTCGAACATCCACGATCCGCATTTATCGTTCCATCCTGAGGAGAAAAGACCAGATCAGATCCACGAACCACATCGTCTGCTTAAAGGTTAACAGGAGAGTTCATGAATCTGACCTGGTCCAGATGTGGGAGGCTGAGGAGGAGGTCCAAGTCCTTTAGCTAGGAAGGGGAGCAGCAAATGTTAGGAGCAAAGAATCCAATGAGGAGCAAGCAAGTTTATTTATAAAGCACTATTGCTAGCCAAGGCAATTCAAATCGCTGAACAAAAATGTGTAAAATTACATAAAGAAAATAAAAATCCATTGATAAAACACAAGTAAAATCATAAAAATCCACAAGATTAAAATTCACAAATTTTAAATCATTAAAACATACACAATAGTTCCCATTTTAAAACACATTGCTAAATAAAAAGTGCACGAAGTTGTGAGAACATCCCACCTTTTTTGCAGATATATTCCCGAGTGGAGGTGCAGAAGTCATCGTTGAACAATCCAGGCTCGGCGTGATTGTGTCCCCTCAGGTGGATGCAGTCCTCGTTGTCCTGCCAGTTGTCGGGCTGGCCGGGCGCCCAAGGCAGGAAGTCCTGGCGAACACAGGAAACGGCATCATGAAAGACACCTGCGCGGTCGAGGGTTCGGCCTCCTGGCTGAGCCACTCACTGCAGGCGTCCCGTCGGTGTACACAAACTGGTTTTCAGACTTGATGTCGTTCAGGCCCACCCACGCTTGGCCCACCATGTGAGCTGGAGAAACGAAACACACCAAATTACACCTTCACAGCTTTTACAGCCTCCCACTCGTGATGATGATGTTTCTCACCTGTCAGGAAGCTCAGCTCCTCCTGGGAGTGAATGCTGGCCAGATGACCCTGCTGTCTGCTGCAGTGATCCTCAGCATCCTGCCAGTTCTTCACGTCTTCCGTCTCCAAATGATAGCAGTAGTTCCCGTACAGCAAGTATCCAGGATCACAGTGGTATTCTAAAAAAAACACACACACTAACAGTTAAAGAAGTAATACTTTAAAGCAGGGGTGTCAAACTCAATCGCAGAAGGGGCCAAAATCCAAAACATACCTTAGACTGTCGGCTGAACAGGATAAACATTTATTAAAGACTCTAAAACTACATTTTTAAAACTTTAAACCTAACTTTTAAACATAATTATGAACTAGATATGTAGCATTACCTGCGATGATGCCAGTGTGAAATCTGTAAGCTAAATTTGGCCACTGAAGATGCTAGTGCTGATAGCTGAAAATGCTGAAATTGATAGCTGAAAAAGCTAACCAGCTAAAATATTAGCTAAAAAACTTAGGTTAGCCAAAACAGCTAGCATGTTGCTCAAAAAATAGCTAAACTTCAAAATAGCATAATATATATATATATATATATATATATATATATATATATATATATATAAAGCCTAAATTAGCCAAAACAGCATGTAAATATTAGCCTAAGAGTCCAAAAGCTTAAAAAAAGACTAAATTAGCTAAAACAGCTAGCATGTAGCCTAAATATTTGCTAAATTGCAAAACAGCCACCAAAAAAGCCTAAATTAGCTAAAACAGCTAGGATGTAGCTGAAATATTAGCTGAACTCCAAAATAGCTTTAAAAATATCTTTGTAAATGCCCAAATAGTCCAAAAAGATAGCAAAATGTCAATTTAAAAAACGTTAAAACCATAACTTTTTAACATGATTATAATAATTAACATAATTATCCAGAATAAATCAACTTCAACCTTAAATAACTTTCAATATTTTACTCTCCATAAAAATATATATTTTGTCAAAATAATACAAGTTAAAAATAAGTACAAGATAACATCGGGCCATTAATAACAATAAAACAAAATGATCTGGAGGGCCGGAGGGCCGGACCCGGCCCCCGGGCCTTGACTCTGACACATGTGCTTTAAAGGAAGCAGACGGTCTGACTGACCTGGAGCTGCTGTCGGTTTCAGGCTCTCTCCACCCGTCAGCTCACAGACAAAACCCAGACTCTTGAAGCAGTTGGTCGTTTCCCATTTGCCCTGATAATTCCCTAAAAGCATCGAGAACTTAGATCATTATTGCTTCACAAAACATATGAAGATGAACTACAGAAAGCTGCTTCCACCTGTGAAGATCTGTCCACAGTCCCATGAGCCTTCAGTGTTTTGAGGCCAGCTAGGACCATAGTTTGAAAAGGTGGTGTCTGTTTTATCCACCCATTTGAAAACCCCATCCTGGATCATATCTTTAAAAAAAAAAAATGTAACAGGGTTAATATGTCATTGTTTTAATGTTTGAGATTAAACAGATTTGAGCAGCACCTGATAAGCCGATCCAGATGTCAGGGATGTCCACGTTGTGAAAGTCCGGAAGGTTTCCGTTGATGAAGAACTGTTCTTCTTCACTGAACAAGGAATGGGACAAACATGAGATTTATGGCTGTACTTATACACATTTAAGACACCAAAAGATCACATGACCACAAATATCCATCTTACCTGTTTATGATCAGCAGGTGAGCCCCCATATGAGAGCACCTGGTGAGCGCCTCATGCCAGGAGGTCAGGAGCCTATTATTAGTGACCATCCAGTAGCAGTTCCCTGCAAAGGTTTTCCATCCGAAAGGGCAGGTGGCTGCAGGGTGAGGAGGAGGAGGAGGAGCAGTCCGTTTAGATACTGCCAGGTGCGAAAGTGAGGAAGACGGGCGGGACAAAAGCTTACTGTTGACTGGGCGTTTGCACATATACGGGCGCTCGTATCTGCATGCGTGGGACCGCCACTCCCCAAATTCGTTGGTTTGATCCTTGATGACTGCAGCGCACGAGCCGGCCTGTGTGTCACTGTCAGAGAGTGAGGGTTGTAAGAAAACGTTGTAAAATTACATTTAATGCTTGATTTTTATGTTATTTTTGTGTGTGTGACATCTTACGCTGTGGGTTGACCATCGCCCCAGTTTGTGTAGCTCAGTGTGAGAGAATCTGACCAAGTAAAATCACTGTTCCCGTTTTCAAAATGACAGGAAATCTTGTTGCATTTCTGGAAAAATCCCAAAATATCCTCATGTTTAGAACCTTAAATCAAATCTAAAGCTTCTCAGAATTCCTCTTACCAGTGTGGAGAGCCCAATCCAGAGGTCCAGATGTGATGGACCCATCGCTCCGACGACATACGTGTTCTCCTCCTCAGATGTTATGGACACCAGGTCTCCTCCCTCCTGCACACAGTCATGCCGGGCTGCCGACCAACTCTTCCTGGTGTCTGACTTGAGTTTGTAGCAGCTGGAGCCAAACTGCACCCAGCCGTTAGCCAGGTCACACTGAGGCAAAGTGTTTGCTGAAAAAGGAAAAAAACTGTTTTTTAAAGGAAGTTTTTACCAATTAAAAAACGGTTTCTATCTGCTCACACAAACATAAAATACATTTTTTATTTTCAGGGATTTTGTGTTTGTTCGCTTGCCTCCTCCTTTCACTTTGCTGCAGTTACTAAAGTAAAATTGTCATAACATAATAGATTCAATGAAGACATTTTCAACATTATTTGTTTAAAATTATGAATAAAAAATATTATTTGGCTTTTTATTTTCGGAGAAAATGAAACCAAATAAACACATGCAAAGAACAAAAATTATACAGTATCATTTTCTGAAAGTGCAATTTTAGTTTTGCAACACTTAAATAAACAAAACATGGTGGTATTTGAAATTAACTTTTGTTTTTAAGTAAAAAAATAAGAAGAATTATATTGTCATGCATGGATATATGGTTGTCATAAAACTGTAAAAAAAATTGAGCCAAGCTGTAAGTATGCGTTTTGTGGTAAAAAGTTTGATCCTTTAATAATGAAATAAACTAGCGCTGACTAGCTTGTGTAACAAGCCACCTAGTGGTTATTCTGAGAACTGACTGTTCATTTTATTAATTTTAGTTAAATGAACTTCAATCAGGAAGTGAAAAATTTGCTTTTTTAAAGAAAATGAAGACATAC
This sequence comes from Oryzias melastigma, assembly GCF_002922805.2. Lineage (NCBI taxonomy): Eukaryota > Metazoa > Chordata > Actinopteri > Beloniformes > Adrianichthyidae > Oryzias > Oryzias melastigma. Next base: position 10,270,330 of record NC_050523.1, on the reverse strand, counting down.
CCACATTAAAATGATTGTAACATTCAGAGAAAAAAATCCCAAAAAATAAAAAAAAATATATACATATATACTAGAGAAATAAACTTTTTTCAGAATATTTACTTACAATTAATGTGCTTGCAGATGTATCTTCTCTTAGAGTCACAGTTTTCATCATTCCAGTGACCATTGTTGTATCCAACCACCTCGCCACAGTGTTCATTGCCTTGCCAGTTGTCCGGCTGGCCTTGACCCCAGAGCCTGAGAGTAAATGGATTAGTTGGTGTTCAAAAGTCCTCAAATTGTAATAAAATTAGAAGTTTGTGTAACTTACGACAAGTATTCTATGAAAGGACTCCCATCACTCCACTCCCACACACCCTCGACTATTTCATCATTCAGGCCCATCCAGTAGATCTCGGTGCCGATTTGAGTTCTCACCCACAACTGGAAAAGAAAACAGGGAGGAACAGTAAGAGAAAATTCCTCCTGCGGAAAAACAATTTACGTCTAGAGTCTCACCCTTTCTTGAACATCCTGGATACTCAGCAGGTGGCTGTTCTGCTCCATGCAGTAATTGTTTGCGTCAAACCACGACTTTGTGTCCGTTGAAAAGAAATAACACTTGCCGTCGTTCTGCCTCCATCCTGGCTGACACTGGCTGTAGCCTGAAGGAAAACAGCAAAATAAAATGATTTATTATTTAAAAACACAAATCTAAATCTGATATATTTTGAAATGTATTTGCAATTTATTAATTCTAGGTTCATATTTTTAAAATACTGATTTTTTTTTCTTATTTATTGTGATTTTAATCTAGAAAATTCAGATTTCACCAAAATAAATAATTTAATTACTACAAGTGTTTTACTGCTTGAAAAATATGAATCTCTTTGCATTGAGAACAGTAGCTACTGTAAAATAATCTGATTACTCGTCGTGTTTGACAGAAACAATAAAAAGCCTAGTTAATGTGCCATTTGGTGTGTTAAAAAAGGAGTTAAAAAGACAATCAAACATAAAAGTCCCATGACAGATAAGGCAGTTCAAACACGTCGGTCAGCTCGGACCAGCCCACACAAGCCTTCGGGGTGAATGTTTGACTTTAACTACTTTATAAGCACGATGGAATCACATGATTTACTCTTAATCAGGAGAAGAATCACAATAAAAATCATTGCTGGAAAAGCAGTTTTATAAACCAAAGCAAAATATGAAGATTTAATCCTGAAAACATTTAGATGTGCACATTTCATATAATATTTATCAAAAAATTTATAATTTATTTCTTTAAAATAATAGTTTATTATTGTTTGGACTTTTATCAATTAACACCTTGATTCTTGAATTTTTTTCCAACAATTAATATATATAAGATGTTGTTTTAAAGTAAAAAATAAAAGTCATTTTGGAGCTTTTTATGCTTATTTGCATCAATAGGTGTTAAGGGGTTGAAGAAAAGTAACAATAAAATTACTTTTTTAAATTACAAATACATTTTTGTGCAGATTTTATTCATTATGAGAAATTGCTTTTGCTTCAAATATTTTTAATAAAAAAAAAAATTTTTACTAGAATAATTTAGATTTAAAGACAAACCATTTATTTAGAAAAATAAAAAGTTTTTCCGTTATTAGAATTTTTTAGCACAATTTTTTCCATATATTTTGTTGAGATTCATACAAAAACACCAGAAAAAAAATAAACTTTAGCATTCTTACCGCAGGCAAGAAGAGCAGCAAAGCTGAGCAGTTTCAGAAGGACTCCTCCGTCCATTTTTAAAAACTGTTGTTTATATTTCACTCAAAGTTCCAGCACATCCTAAAAACGTATTTTTTTTCCCCCCTTCCTGACCTTCCTCCGGTGAGCGTGGTGTGACGTGCTGGATCGTTGGCACCTTTGAGCATCATCTCGCAGCTTCACCTCTTTTCAGCATTCATCCAGAGTCCAAAGGCTGAAAGCAGTAAAACACAAAAGACCAAAAAAAAAACTGCCGTCTTCAATTCTTTACTTCATGAAAAACTTAGTAGTTTGCAACAAATATACCATAAACCTTCAGGGGGCGGGATCAGGAAGACCGCAGTAAATGCATCCTGTCAAGTTGGTAAATTTAGTGTTACATATGTCCGAAAATGACTTGTAAACTTTAATTTTAAAACTTGTTTTCCTCTACTGTAAATAAATGGATGAATTATAAAATAATATTTTGAATTAGTTTAAGAAATGTTCACATTGAGGCACTGATAAGGAAAAAAAAAGTGGTGGATCAAAGCCATATTCAAATAATTTTGATTTGATTTCTTAAAACATTTTTTAAAAATTAAATCCATTTAAGTTGTGCAACTTTTTATGCTAAAAGAACCTTCATTTGTACATTAGTAACAAATAAAACATCCGACATCGAAACCACAAAGTCCAGAAAAATATCATTTACAGCAAGCACATGTCAGCTGTCAATAAACTGCAGTCTTTGCCTCCAACAGTTACTTTTTAACCGTTTCACAGGATGTTACACAAAATATAAAATGGAATTCCAATCATTTAAGCATTTGACTCCTCTTGAGAAACAGGAAATTGTTTTTGTTTTGTTTGAGTCACACATTTTTGATCGTCACAATCTGACTGGAAGTCAGAGAGATAAAAAAAAAAAAACCAAAGCCCATCAAGGACACAAAACTTTATTGTACGAATGTATATCAATACATAAAGACAAAAGCAGTCAAAAGGAGCACTAGATATTACACCAAAGTTTACCTTTTTGGTGTAAAACCGATCATTTAGACTGGCAAATCGGATGTGCAACAGTATTTTGTACAAAGAGTCCATGGCAGTCATCTCTACGCATATTCTGCAAACTTTTAACCAACATTTCCTCCTTTATTTATGGCAGTAAATTGCAAGTTAAATAAGAAAACTTATTCCATAAAGTTTTTTTTTCCCATTTCTGGGCAAAAATATACTCCGATTTCAACTCTATTCTAAGAAAATAGTGCACAGCAATGGATTACATAATATTATGTCAAAGATACACCTCAGTATACTTACAAAAATGTTTATATTTGTTGAAATATAATGAAGATAACCGCAAACACAAATCTCTGAATGTCATTTACATCTTATAACCAAGTGAAGACGATTCAAACAGTCCTCGAATCTTTGAGTTTGAGCCGGTCAAGTCAAAGTTTTGTTCGTTTAGCCGAGAAAGAGCATCTCTGGAATCGTCTCCGGACACCAATCAGTGCTGAAATGGAGGTAAATGGAGTCATTTGGAGTGTAGAGGCAGTAGAACTGGAGGGTTTTAGCTGTGGCACTCGTAGGAGTCTGTGCGAGTCCCCAAGCCGTGTCCCAAAGATTTGAAGGATAATTCAAACACATTTGACTTGTATTTCCATCCCATTTGCTTTGGGTGGACAGTGCTGGTGAGGAATCCAGTTTGAATGTCTTACAAAGCATTGATTTGTCACATCTGTTAATATAAATCTGATCATTTTTAAGAAAAGAAGGGGTATAAAAGTTTTCAAACTGGTCCGTTTTACAGCTAACCGATCCGAGTGAAATCAAAGGCTCAGCTAGCACAGTCCCTTTTAAAAGAGCTAAGTCAAAGCGAACTACAGAAAACATACAGTACAAAATACTTCTTTACTGATTGCAAGGAACACCAGCAAGAGTTTGGAAACATGAACTGAATGTGCAACTTCAGATTCTGCTTCTTCAGCCAGTTATGTTGTGCTAACGGAACGTGAGCTGGTGTTCGCCGGGAACAGCCCTGACCCGACTGTCCGTGTGCTTCGCGTTGTGTGATTGTGCAGCTGTGTGACAGTGTGTGAAGTGTTGTGCGGCGGCCGTCACATGCAGTTGACCACGTTGCTGGAGCCCTGGCCCACGTCTCTGATGAGGCTGACGTGGGACGAGCACACGGCGACCCCGGCTCCGGCGCGGCAGTGAGACACGCAGGCCACCAGCTCCCACCTGAACGCCCATTGTAAGAGAAAGACCGTTAGAAAAGGTGTTTCCATTTGAAAAAGACAACAGAGTTACAGACCTCATCTCTTGAAATACATTAATTATCAAATAATTGTGGTGTAGTAATACTGGAAATATTAACTATATTATATAGATCATATAATTCCCATTCTTACACTAAAGCAGATGAACCAAAAAGATGAAAGTACCCCAGTCGGTGATACAACAAAATGTAGATTAATGGTTAAAGTCTGTCACTTAGCTTCTGCAGAGCGGCGGTAGTTCATTAGAAATTCACCTCTGAGTTGTGGGCGGGACTGTATTTTCTACGTAACAAATATGCTCTTTTTTAAACTGTATTTTTTTTATCTTCTCCTGATTCACAACAATTTAAATAAAATGTCTACTTAGAATTGCAATTTAAACCTAATTTTTCACAATATATGTTCTCTATTAGAAAAATGTCAAAAGAATATGTTTAAAACACCAAAAACTCATCTGAGTAGATCTTTAAAGGCAGAATTTACTCTATGTTAATTTAATATTAAGCTGTGAGGAAGTGAACAGCAAAGAAGCCAAGGATTAAAACCTGTTTGTATTAGTCTTTGATGTTCGTTTAATAATTAATCACTCCTATGTTAAATATTCTTACAAAAAAACCTTCCTTTTTAAAAGTTTCCACATGAAGTAACAAAAAAAGAAGATGCTTATTTTTCTTTATAATCCTTGCATTGTTTTTTTTTCTTCACAAATGTTTTACTGTATTTTAGTTGTGCGAAACAATAAAATCTAAAGATTTTTCTAACAGTTTCAGTCTTACCAAGCCAATTACCGGTAAATCATTTTCCACGTATGAATCAGTTAACCCTAACTATACATTATTGATGCACTGTCAGCGGTTTCCTTTTTGTCCGACCCTCTCACCTGTTCATTCGGGGCTCAAAAGCCTCCACCGTGTTCAGGTAAATGTTTCCATTGTGCCCACCGACGGCAAACACTCTTCCCATGACGGTGGCGACCCCGACTCCTCCGCGCGGCGTGGTGAGCTCAGAGACGTACTCCCAGCGGTGCATCCGAGGATCAAAGCGCTCCACGGAGCTCAGCGGCGAGTTGTCATCAAAACCTCCTGGAAGACGACAGAAGAATCGTTGATTGAGAAGAGAAGCTGCAGTTTTTTTTTTTACCTGTGCGTCTCTTTTAAGTATTGGAACATTGCAGCTTGTGCTGTAAAATGTGATAGAAACTCCAATTTTCCTTAATTTAGAGTTAATCAATTTAAATGATTTTTTTTTATTAATCTCTGACAAATTCTTCTACTTAAAAAACTACCAAATAGACTTATTTAAAAAAAATCTAACCTTTTGAATCCAATTTATTTGAACCTTTCGAGATTATTTATCTTTTTAAAATAATTTTGAAAGGGTCTGGGGTTTGTGTGAATATCAAATTAAATGTAAAACTGCAAAATTGCAAGATAATAATGTGATTGCTTATGTAAGCTTTGTGACTCATCAAAAAGGCTCAAAACTTCACAAACTCAAACAACAAAAATCTGGCTTTTATGCTCAGTTAATTGGTTACCAAAGAATCTTTACGAAACGTGAACTTTTGCCTTGATTCATGCCTTTGGTGTGCTCTTAAAGCGCAAATCTGCACACCTCAAGAGCCCAGCTTACTGCTTCTGTTTTATGGCCGCAACAAACATTATGACACGCTCCCAAACATCCCAGGTTATCATATTTGTCTCACCCACGACGTAGAGGCAGCCGTTAAGTTTGCTGACTCCGTTCCCAGCGCGCCGCTGACCCATTTCGCAAACCTCCACCCACTTGTTGAGGTGGGGGTTGTACCTTTCCACGCTGGACAGTGAAGCCACCCCATCGTTTCCTCCAACTGCATACACGTAACTCTAACAGAGGAGGGCAAACATCTGTGAGAACGGGGAGAAAACACCAGAAATCTTGTTGGTTTTTCAGCCCATTTACCCCCACTGCCACAGATCCGACACCCCCTCTGGGCGTGTTCATCGGGGCGACGGCGCTCCAGCTGTCGCATTCGATGTCGTAACGCTCCACGTCGTTGAAGCAGGAGTTGTCATCCAGACCGCCAATGGCATATAAGGGCCCCCCGAGAGCAGCTAGAGCTATACCCCTCCTGAAATCAAATGATCCTTAAAAATAACTCAGTTCATGCTACTAAGTGAACATTTGTTTTTAAAAGTGCGTTTGTATGGATTGTTGAACTGAAGAACAATTTGTTTCCTGTTTACCTTTTTGTGTTCATAGAGGCTTTCATCATCCACTTGTTGGTCAGAGGGTCAAACATCTCCATGTTTCCCAGGTGTTCATTTCCATCATGACCCCCCACAGCGTAAACCTTTCCTGCAGAACACATTTAGCGTGTAAATCTGATGGTGAGAAGATCCACAGCAACTAAATATCAAGCCAACACAAGTGAAAAACATTCAAAATGTTGCTATTTTGCTTCAGTTTTACTCATTATTATAGACAATATATGTGAACTGGACCGACTAACTCCTCCCCCTTCGGGTTCAAAATAGGAAGTATCCTCTGGTCCCAGACAGCTGAAATCCCATAGATTTCAATAGAGAAATAGAGAAATTTTAATAAGTTATTATTTGACAGAAATATCATTCTTTCTCTGATGCTTCTTTTTTTTTTACATGTTCTTGGCAATCTTTTGTTTTTTTCACCATTTTTTTCACCATTTTGTAGTGCTGTCTGAAGCTATGGCTACATCTAAATGTCCACCCTAATTCCCAAACTACTAAAAAACTACCTAGTGCATGATTATAACTAGTGCCCTGGATTTAAAAAGACAACATGCTTACTAGTTTTTTTTTTTTTTCACTAATTTCACAAAGTCAAAATCTAATCAATACAAACATTTTGCGACGTCTATTAATGAATCCACTCTGTTCTGATGAGGAAAATGTGGATAGTTTGTTATGAAATTACATTTAAACATTTTTTTTCAATGCATGCATTGTGGTCTATGTTTGCTATATTCTTCTATTTTTTGCAAAGAATTCTGGGAAATCTCTAGAGCCCTGGATTTTGGAATTGTACCCACTATATAATGAACTATATAGTTATTAGTGAAGGAATTTGGACATAGACTGAGTGGTCCAAAAATTTCCCAGAATTCTCAGCGAAAAACCAGTGTGCATCAATGCTCACTGGATATGGGAATATGGACCACAATGCATTGCAACTGAACATTTCTTGCTTTAAAAAAAATATGGTTTTTTTTTTTAAGCCAGCCCTGTTTTCATCATCAGAACACAATGAATTAATAATTAATCATTGTAAAATCTTTGTGATATCGGGGATGTCGCTTAAAAAAAAAGTAGTGATCATGGTGTCGGAATTGCTTTTAAAATGTAACTTTAAAGCTTTTGTAATAGATAGGGATTGGGGTGCAAATTAGGACACTCAGCTTTCAGTGGAAGGGGTGTGGCTTTCTAATAAGCTCACTTCTGATTAGCAAGAGTGGTTGCCAAAGAAATGATGACTCAGACCGACTCACAGCAATCACTGCTTACTATAGTCATCTGGTTCCACTATGGCGACGTCCATACAGCGGAAAAATGGCAACTGAACTGACTTCCTTTCATTGAAACTGAAAGTAAGGCATTTTCTATAGGTGAGGTCACACCCACTGTGTCCAGCTCTCTCTTATACAGTCCATGATATAGACATAGATACAAAAAGCTGACGTATGTCAGATTAAAATGTTTGTTTTTGGGTGAATTACCTCCAACAGATATTACACCAACGTGACGCCGCCTGCTGTTCATTTCAGGACCAAAGAACCAGCTGTTCTTTGTAATGGAGTAGCACTCGATGCTGCGAAACGGATCCCCAGAACCGCCTCGCCCGCCCACACAGAACAGAACCCCTGAGAAAGAAGATCAGGGAAGAAAAGAAACTTTGACAATCCAAAGTAAAACTCAGTCTTTCCAAAGAAATCTTTCAATAATTCAGAGGTTTGATTGTATTTTTTGTTGGGAAAAAGATTCCTACGTCGTGCACAATAAAATTTTTGTGGTTATTTGATTCATTGCATAAATGCACAGTAGAGTGGTTCATGCGGTTGAGTTCAGGATAAAAACCATTTCATTTCTTTTTTGGCACATCAGCATTTTAATGTGATGCACTTTCGACAAACTAAAGATCCAATCCAATGAAAAATTGCGTTTTTAGTGTTTTAACATGTTCCTGAAGCATCTTTCTCAAGATGGAGGAAATGTTTAAAAGAATTTAAGATTAAAACTGCATTTCTGATTATTTCTTTATGCGAATTGAGTTGGTTCAAGAGCAGATAAAAATCTGCGGTTTGAAAAAGCTCGGGTTTGTGACGTAGCAACTATCATGGGCGGTTCAAAGTCTCCCAGCTTTGAACCAATTCTAAATCCTCCGCTTGAAGTCAAATAGATTCATTAACGTCTTCATTTTCCTCGTCTGAGCTGGAATCTGTCTCAAAGCTATAAAACTGGGTAGCTCCGATATTACTCAGCTTTTTTTTTTGCTACGCTAATAGTTAGCTTGGGGTTGTGAGGAGTTGTAAGCTAACAGAACACAGTGTAAACAGAGGCATGCTGGGATATCAATGTAAGGCTACTACTGCCATGCCAACAATCATTTCCACAACCCAGATGAAACTCCTGCTGCTCTGCAGAAAATATGTCTTAACAACAACAAAAAAAAAGGCATAATCATAATTCAAAGACCACTGGAAACATTTTACAATAGAAAAAATATGGTTGGAGTGGGACCTTACAGCAATTGTACACTGAGCTAACTACAACCTATTTTACCAAAAAGATACATAAAAATAACCTCTTAATGTAAGATTGTACTGATATTGTTGTTTTTACAATGATAGATGACCTAAATAGAGCTACAATTCTAAGACTTTTGCAAAGTCATGCTTTTCTACCTTCTCTGTCTATTTTTTTTTTATCTTTTTCAACACAATTTTAACATAAATACAAAGATTTCTTTTAATTATTAGTATTGTCATCTTCTTTAAAACATTAAGCAGAATCCTGGTAAAGAGTGACCACATCAGTTGTACCTGCAGTGTGCTTCCTGGGGATGGTGCGGACTGAATACTCAAAGTCCTGGACCAGTTTGTTGCTGAGGTGCAGGTGGTAATTCCTTGCTTCATCCATCAGATCCCGACAGTTTAGGTTGCCTTTGATCATCTCGTCTTTTGCCACAGTTCCAGTCAGAAACTCCACTGGCAGCAGAGGGAGGCGCACCTGGAAGAAGTGCAGTTGTGTGGTCAGGAAAGAGCCTTTAATGATTGTTGTAAAGAGCCTACACCTCTACCTGAGACATGATCTGGTCCAGCCAGGCCTCGTGGTGTTGCGGGTTCGCCTTCAGCCACTTCACTGCGGCGTTGTACACCTGCGTCTCCGAGTGGATGTTCAGATCAGAAGAAGACAGCAATGTACGCAAGTGCTGGGGTGACACACACGTGAAGTCCTCGCACTCCACCACCTCAGTGAAGTGTTCGCAGGCGTAACGGTCCGCCATGTCCATCAGATCCACACGGTTGTGGCTCTCAGCAAAGGTTCGAACAGCCAGGCAGTTAGTGGGGTGAAAGTGGGCTTTCATGTACTCGCAGCAGGCCCGCGCCACCAGCTCAACCTAACGGGAATCAACATAGCTGTTTGAAAGATTCCGAAATGCACTTGAGAGCATCAATGTTTTGTATACCTGAAGGATGCAGGCTGCATAAAGCAGTGGCTGGACATTGTCTACAGTCAAGGTGATTTTAGATGAGTAGGCAAAATGCACGAGATCGTGAATGGCATCACCGTCAAAGTCCTTAATCTCAATCAGATCTTGCTTAGTCTCAGACATCTCTGATAAAAACATGGCCCTAAAAAAGAAAGAAAGAAAGAAAGATAAAAATGTAAAAACGCTAACAAACTATGATCTGCAAGCAGTTGAAAAGACATTTGTGCAGACGTAAACGAAGGACATTGAAGACTGGGGACCCAAAAATCAATGTAATTTAAATGTAGTGATACATTAAATGTATGTAAACACGGCAGTCTTACCTGAAGTAAGGGATAACACACGCCAGTACCAGCTTGTGGCATGGTATCAACTTACTGCCAACCTATAAGGAAAAAGAAAATTAATAAATACGATGAAACAAATCCTACATTTAAAGCCAGACAACGCAGCCCACCTTTAATGTGACATCACAGAGCTCCCCGACTTCATAGAAATGCCTGAGTGAATTGTGGAATTCCTTCCAGGCTTCATGAGCCTCGAAGACATATGACCCATCAGGCTCACATTCTCCTTTGAACGTCCGGTTTCCTGAACGCTTATCCTTCGATTTCAGCTGCTTGGCATGGTCTGGCACCACGTCTCCAGGTGCCATGGCAGGTTACTGGAAACAACACCTGGATGGAAGGAGGATCGAAAAAAAATACTAATGAAAATAGCTTCAAAACTGTAGTGAAATAGGTTGCAATGGAACAGAATTGCAAAACAACAATATGTTTTGAGCAGTGCCAGAAAGGTCTACACATCATACCACTATGGAGGATTTCCTTTAACTAAAGAAAATCATAAAATTAAACTACAATTGACAATATTTAATTTGATGATGTTATGTTAACTTACATTAGTGCAGGACTAGAAAAAAATCCTATAAGAATAATTTTTTCTCTTAGTTGACAATATTCAAACCCTTTAAAATGTTTCAATTATTTACCAAAATTCATCTTATTTTGTAATAATGATATATACTGAGCACTCCATCTTGACAGAATAAAACAAAGGTATAGACATTTCTGCAAATTACAAAAAAAAAAAACTGAAAATGATGCAGCACAAAATATTACAAATAAAGACAGAGTAAAAAAAAAATCAATTTTAAAAGCTTACTTACTGCTGAGTCAGAGGAAAAATTTCTTCAGCATGTCTCGACTTTGACTAGTGATTAAACTAAGTCCAAATAACCAAACCAAAACTTCTCCACACCCCTCAAGTCTTACGTCTGCCCCTGAATAGAGTCAGTGTACCACTGCTCATTGCTAGTCCACTCACTTACACAAGCAGATAACAAAAACTCACTAGTTGTGTAAGACTGTTTACCAAATGCATCTTTTACCTTTATTTTTATCAATAAAAAAAACAAACATTTGAGCTAAATCCAATTTAATTGAATAAAATAAACTGGATACTAAACTATGAATCAGTCATTTTTAAACAAGCTCAAGTTTGCATGTGGCTACACTGAATCTGAATAGAAATTAAAAAAAAAAAAACACACACAGCTGTGCATCTACGCAAGTACAACACATAAATACAGGCTTCCATGGAGAAAACCACCATTTACCATTTGAGAAAACCAATCCAGACAAATCCCTGTTTTTAAATCGACTGACTCCTGAGGACAAAAACCATCACCATGAATGAGGTTTTAAAGAGCTACACTGATGAAAATAATGATTTGGGTGTTTTTAACATGTTCTTGCTGCATTTTCTTATGATGGAGGACATATATGAAAACAAATTATTCTTAAAGTTGTGTTTCTATGTATTTATTTATTCAAATTGTTGTGACAAAAAAATATGGTTGCAAAAAGCCTGCGGCAAAGACGTAGGTAGTGCAGTCACTGTTTACAGTGTAAACAAGGGGGAGATGGGACGTCAGAGCAGACTTACTCCGCGCCAACAGTCGCGCAAATTTCTGATAAATTCTTGATGCTCTGCAAAAAACTCTGTCCTTAAAAACAACATTTTTTTTGGCTAAAAACAGCATAATCATAGTTAAAAGATCACTGGGAACACTTTTAAAATAGATCAAAAGATGATTAGAGTGGGACTTTTTGGTAGGAGAAAAAATAAAAAATAAATGTTGAGATATAATTGGGATATTAGTTCAGACTGAGAAACAAAAAGAAAGCAACAACTAAAAGAAAATTAATTAATGTTAAAATTTAATTTAAAAAAATGTATGCTTTTTGTGTCAACAACAAATGTTAAAATCCAAAGATAATGACAACTGAAAAAATAATAAAATTAACTATATCACTGGGTTAATCTACAAAGCTGTCCTAGTACTTCTCTTAAACTCTAACCTATTTTTTTTCAACCTTTTTCCATTGTGGTCTTTTAAAAAGTCTGTAAGTGGGTGGAGGGGCTGGGGTTTTGTCTGAAATACTACACTGCATTCTTCATAGCATGCCTCTGCAGTAAAGCATCCAGCTTTTTAACTACTCTGACTCCAGTCCAGACCTGTCATCAACCAAAAATATTAGAAACATCACATGGAGAAAAGTCAAAAACACCACCTGAGCTTTTAGGCAGCCAGAGGGAGGGAAAAAAAAGAAAACGTTTGAGCTTAAACCAATTTAATCCAGTGACAGCTTCTACAAAATGTGCTTTCTTAAACAATTGTGGCAATCAAACAAATTTTTTTATCTTTAAGAAACTTTAATATACCACATTTTCTGTGATGAATTAAACGAAATAGATACAGATTTGGGATTTGCTTCTTTTGTTATCATCAGTCTGTTTCCTTCTAAATGTGAATATAATTAAGACTGTTTTTAAAATGTGTATGATGTTCTATAAAACATGATAAACAACAGGGAAAATATTGGTTTTAGGTTTTGCTAACTTGTGAACTAAAACATCCCGTATCCTTCAACAGATATTTTTAGGTATCTAATTTTGGGTACAACTGCTAATGAGTCATATCTAGACATGGAATTAGCAAATTTTGTACTCAGAAGAAATGAATTAATAGAAACGCTGTATTTAACGCCAACAATTTTGACACTAACGCCTTTTGAAGAGAGTTACACATCTAACAACCTGAGTAAGCAATCATAAAAAAGCAAAAGATACGTGTTTGCTTATATTTTAGAAGCCAAATGTCTCACATAAACTGACAAGGATTAAACCTGCTAGCTGCGCTAACTAGAAAATTATATTAGCTTGTTTGCTAACAGCGGGCTAGCATAATATGAAAACGCTACCGGTCGAGAAACGTTAATTTATGAAACCTCAATCGAAATTACATCAAACAGCAGACCACGGCGTTAGTTAATATATTTACTTAGATTTAAGTACCTCATTTCGGAGCAGGAATAAAATGCCGGCGTCTTTAAGTGGAAAATGTTACAAGTAGAGCGAACGCAGTGGTTTGTGGGTAATGTAGTTTTCGAAGAGGTATACTCTTATAGCTCTGTCTGCAGCAAATCTTCATTTAGCTTTGAAGTTAATTTGTCAAAACAGGCTAAAAACACCAGTGATGTGATTATGCTATTAAAAATAACAATAATTATAGCTTTATTGTATATTTTATGTATGTTGTATATTTTGATAATGGTCTTGACATTTAAACCTTGTCTGTAATAAATTAACTATAATTCAATAATATTAATAGCCTAATAATAAAAGTAAATTAAATGCATAAAAACAGACACACCGTAGATTAAAAAACTCAGTCTATGTGAGTTCATAAAAAAACAAAAAAGAAAACTTGTAAATAAAAGTTAGCAAAATTTCTTGTAAATTTAGCTAACTTTGTAACATTTCTTAATCCAGATAGCCCAATTAGGCACTTTCCTCGACCTCTGCCGCCTCTTTTAGGTAAAGCAGTCCTCTCTTGTCAAAATATTATCCTGGTGAATGGTTTACAAAGTAAGGAAATGTTAAACTCCAATTACAGTTATTACATAACTATACTGTACAATAAAATCTCTCTTAAAAATTACACATTTACACCTTTGCACTCTGGGTGAAGTATCAATACTATATAACAACCAAGTTTTTGCTTATATACAAGATTTTTTTCAAACAAAATATATATATTTTAAATTTGAGTCTTTTTAGTGTCCATTTTTAATCATGGAGCAACATCGGGCAAGTCTAATGAATTAAATAAAAGTCAAATAAGATTAAATCAGTGAAAAAAAGACTTACATGTTTAGTAAAAAGTTTTATTTTTGAAAATGGAAAGATTATGCATTTTATTTCCAGATAGCAGTCATTCACATACTACAAGCTATTGAATGAATGTACAGTAATATTTAACACATCATATTAGTGATGCTCATCAGCCCGCTACTTGTACTGCTTCCTCTTTTTCAGGAGGGCCTCCCGTAAAGCAATCTAAAAAAAGAAACAGCACATTTTTCAGTTCCACGTCCAACATTTCCTTTACATTCTATAATAGTTATCAGTGCAATTGACCTGTTTCTCTCTGAAGGAGCGTTTTCCTTTAGTTCTGACGTTCTGGCTGTGTCTCATCATCATGAAGTTCTTGTGTTTCTTTTTCTCTTTATTGCTGGTGCTGGCGTGAGGGTTCATCCGGCTCCGCTTCTTGACGAAATCTTTTCTGTCTGTTCTGCCCGCCTACAAAAAAAAAGAGTCACAAAACAGAAAAAAAGATACTTACAATTGTGAATCATGCTTTAATATTAGTTTAGTTAAAAGGTGAAGATTTTACCATTGCTGTTGCCAGTCGAGTTTCTTTGTCTGCTTTTGGTTTCTTGTGCAGTTTCTCGATATTTCTGAGCGTCAGCAGCTCCCCTCTGAGAGTTTGAGACCACAAAATCAGTAAGAATATTTTAATTAAAACATTACTATGGCAGTGTAGCTGCAAATACAATGCAATGTAGTGTGAGTTTGTGGGAATGACCTTAAAACAATTTAAGTTTGTGGGTCCTAATTCTCCAAAATGTTCCCATTACATTCTGTGTGGTTATTTAAAAAGGCCTAAAAGTTAAATTTAAGTATGATGCAAGTATGGATTATAGGAACATTATTAGATATAAAAAAACTATTTTTAGGATGAAAAGCTAATAAAAAAATGAGGGATCGGTGCGTGTTTTTGATGCACGGCAATAAGAACAACTTCTTCAACAACTTTTTTTTAATGCATTTAAATGGATTTCCCCAATGAAATAGTAAAAAACATCCCTGTTGAAAAGGAGGACAAATGCAAAAAAAAATTCAAAGTAATGCATGTTTATATTTAAACACCACGTATTCATTAAACTTCCCCCCAAACTGACAAAGTGTGGCTGAGAACAAATGTTGAACTTCCTGTTTGGGGATATATTTAAAAATGACTCATAATTGGGTCAGTTCAACACTTTACCACCAGGTAGCTTCATATAAACAAGACAAAAACAGATTTATTTTATATAACTTTTAAAAACTGTATTGGGGGTGAATGTTTATTTATAAATAACTTTAAATTAAATTAAATTAAAACATAAAGCTAATAAGCTAGTATCAAACCTGTCATGTATGACTACAATCCCCATGATGCTGCAGTGTATGCAACATCCTGGTGGCAAAGATGATGCTTTTTTATGTTAGCTGAAGCGTGGCTAAGAAAACAGCTTAAACAAAGTCAATAGAATAATAAAATATGTAAAGCTCTCACTTCTCTTCCTCGTCACTCTCCACTGCTTTCCTCTTCTGGCCCTTCCCTGGAGCAGCGTTCACCTCTTTGGCCATTTGAACCAGGCGGATTTTCTTGAAGTCGTCTTGCGTGAAGAGCCGGCTGCTGCTGACCGCGGCTGCCTTGGCTTTTCTCTCTTCAGCTGGGATACTCTGAAGCTTCTCTGCCTAAAAAAGAAAAAACAAAAAAAAACATGTTAATTTTAGCTTCACTCTAAAGCAAACACATTAAATTTCAGAGTATTTTATTCCCACCACTTCTCCCGTATCTTCATCAGATGAGTGGTGAACATCCACCCACTCGCCATCCTCATCGTCATCACTGATACTGGCACTCTCCCAGCCGTCTACCAAAAAAAAAACATAAATGACAAAAAGAATAATAAAAGAAAAACTATTGTGGAGTAAACCCTCTGAAACACAGCAGCTGACCTTCATCCTCCTCTCCCTCTTTTTTCTCCTCCTCCAGCTCCAGGACTTCAGCTCCAGGGATGTAGTCTTTAGCTTCCAACTCTCCATAATCTTTTACTTTTGCATCTGTTGAGGCCTCTGTGGGTTTGCCCTAAAAGAATCAATTAAAAAAGGAAAAACCTTACTAAACTTTTGTCTCTGATTATCAAACAAAACCAGAGGGCTGACCCATACTCACTCTGTCCTTTTTGTGCAGCATCTGTGGATTCAGGTTCCTAAACAGCTGGATGAGACTTCTGGCCGACATCATCACATCTGCAAAATACAGGAGTATGAATAAAAGCTCAAGAATTAAACGCAGCTCCACTTTCAACGCTCACTCTTGTCTTTATGGGTCTTGTACTGGGCCAGGTCCTGCAGCAGGTCCTCAGTGATCGCAAGCGGGCAACGTGCAACCACTTCCTTAATGGCATTGATGCTAGATTGCAAAACAAGCAATAGAATTTATTGCAAAATGATCACTTATTTAAAATAATGAATCAAAGCGCCATCAAACAGATCTCACACTGACCCGACAGTCATGACTTCACCAGAGTTCCTGTCAGTCACAAAGTTGTTGGCGATTGTCATGATCACAGGTTCAATGATCTAAAAGAGTAAATGCAGATCAGCTTCAATTTTAACACTAAAATATCTATCTCAAGTTTATCAATTATAACAATATTAAAGCATGTATTTATATGCCTCCAAAATTCTAATAAGGTAGGATTTTATTTTATTTTTTAGCAAATAAGAGATAAGGAACTAAAAACACAATTTATGTTTAAAAAAAAAAAAACTTTTTCAAGCTGAGTTTTTATTTTTAGTTCGTTCTTTTCACTCTATTCACTCTAATATGTTTATACTTTCCTAACATACTAGATAGAAAAACATCATTGGACGCCAGCTAACCCCACAAGTATAAAATACAATAATAAAATCTTTATACTCCTTTAAAGCTTAAGTATAAAGGGAAAAAATATTCCCAAACATAAAAAAGATACTTTTAATGTTTAGATAAGGTTTTTTCCCAACTTTCAAAAATTAAAAATGTCCATTTAAAAAGCAATTTAACAACATTTTCTTGGATTATTCATAGAATTGAGTTTCAACAGAAACACAATCCCAACATTTACATACTTTAACATTCAATTTGGAGGTTTTACAAAAGAAAAAAAGTATTCAGCTAATTTTAAACAAGTTTGTTATTTCAGATATTTTTATATCGATTTGTTTGTTTTAAAGATAAACTTATTTTTGTATTTTAAAAGCCAACATTTGCTTTTGTAAATCCAACCCAATAATAATACAAATAATAAATAAATAAAACAACAATGAAAATCTCTAATTGTTTATCACTTTATCTTGATTTTATTTTTTTAACATTTTATTTTTTTGCTAATTTTGGTTTACCATTATTCTAATCAATATTATCTTACAAAAAAAACTTGCTTAGACTTTGTTCCCGCTTTCATTTGTAACATTTAATACTGACTTATGTTTTCGATTTCTAAGTTCTAAAATGAAAAATGTTATTTACTTTAAAATTTTGTCAATAAAAAGTCTAAACATAGGGCAAAATAGAATAAAAAAGGCAAATTAAATAAGGGAAATAAAATAAATAAAAAAATAAAACTGAATATTTTTGATTTAGTAATTTAAAAAAAAACACTCTTGCTGTCCTAAAATAGCAAAAAAATCACCCATAAAGGATTTTTCACATTCCAGAATCAAATAACTAAATGACATCTGCTCTGTTTGCCCCGCTGCCCTCTGGGAGGCGCTACAGATGCATCACAACTGAAACAGTTTTTCTCTAAAGGCAATCTCTCTCTTAAATGTTTGTGTATATATTTGAATATGTATATTTAAGCATTTATTCTCTTTAATCTCAATACTATTCTTACCACCTTATTGTTAATTTGCTTTTATTCTCTTAAAACGTTATTTTCTGAAATATATATATTTTACTTAATCACTGTATGCACATAACTGATATGTTTATATTATGCACATGTTATAGTTTTTTGTACTGACATTGT
Source organism: Oryzias melastigma (assembly GCF_002922805.2). Taxonomy (NCBI): domain Eukaryota; kingdom Metazoa; phylum Chordata; class Actinopteri; order Beloniformes; family Adrianichthyidae; genus Oryzias; species Oryzias melastigma. The sequence goes on along the minus strand of NC_050523.1, from coordinate 10,252,422 downwards.
GACTGCTTTTAATTACATTTTACAATCAGACAATGACAAAAAAAAAAAGAATTCTATTCTAAATGTACTCATTTTAAAACTTTTAAAAAGCTTTAAAAACTCAAGAAACTTCTTGGAATTTTAATCTCTGTGAAGCAAATTTTTACCTCTGGGGGAACAAGTTGGTGGGAGGCCTGGGCAGCACAAAGGAGGATCTTGGTCACTTCTGCAAAAATGCACCACAGAGACACGCTGAGACGAGTTCATTCAACTTATGTAAATCAAAGTTAAGAGCTGCTCTGACCTCGCTGATGAGGCTGAAGAAACCTCTGGATAAACGGGTAGAAATTGAACAAAAAGAGCTGCAAAAGAAAAAAGATTAAAAGTTATTGACAGCTTTTCCAGTGATGTAATACTTAAAAAAAAATGGAGATGCTCCCGAACCTCATGAATGCCGACCAGTCGTGATATGAGCTCCATCATCATGATCTTCACCTCAAATCGCTCTTTCGAGCTCTCCAGCTGCTTCAAGAGTTTCTCTGAGAAATCTTCAAAAGAACAGAACTTTATAAACTGCAGCAAATGAAGCCTAAAGTAAGTGTGGATTGTAGAGTTTACCTTGAGAATCGTGAATTAGGTGAATGGCAGAGAAATTAAAGACTTCTGCTTTCTTCTTTTTCTTGTGTTTCTATCAAACGATAAAAATAATAATAATTTGAGATGAGACTTGTAAATGAGGTGAAAGTTGCCACAGGAATACCTTTAGGACTTTCATGGCCTTTTCCAGCTTCTTCTTATTTTTGGAGGTCTTCTTGCCAGTGGAGTATCTGACCATCAGGTCTCTTGCAGATGGACCTTCATTCTGAAAAGTGAGAGCGATTGGAAACACGTCTTTCCTGCAAATGAACAAGCCGTGTTTTGTTTGCTAACCTCAGAATCAGAGTCGCTCTCGTTTTTTTCATCTTCATCTTTACCCAGGAAAAACTGAAGCCCCGCAACAAGAATCTAAACAGGAAAAGGCAGAAGGAAAGAGAATCTACTGATTAACAGGGTTATTCTGAGTTTTTCCCTCTTTTTTAAGTTTAATTGTGCAAATAAAACCAGGGAAAATAAAGAAAACAAAACCTATAAACCACTTAAAACATGATGATGTTCCAGCATCCCATACAGAAAAATGGCATGCATTCATACATATATTTAACAATAGACAATAGGAAAAATATAAAGAGAAATACAGAAAAAAAGGAGAACAAAAAGTGTCTAATCCCAATTGAGCTTCAATCGATTTTTTTTTTTTGCTTTCTCATTTATTCATTGTTATATCTAGAGTGAAATGCAAAAAGTGTAAGTTTGTTGTACTTATTTTAGTTTGATTTTTCCATATATTTATTGTTGGTGCTTTAATTGTTTCTGTTTATTGTGATCAGTTTTTTGCAGTTATTAATAATATAGAAATATATAGCAGCATAATATATAGCAGTCCATTTGAAGGCATTTCCTTTTAAAATTTTTTTTTTTTTACTTTGAGACCAATGCAGTT
>NC_050523.1:10188692-10250811 GCF_002922805.2 Oryzias melastigma | reverse complement strand
TTAAAAGTCAGTATAAAAAAACAAGTTTCGAAGCAAGTTTAAAGAACTTGTGTTTTTGACTTTCAAAATAAAAGATTTTAACTATAACAACTCTCATTTTTAGGTCATTTTTTCATCAAATCTGTCTAAACCTTGACTAGTGAGCAATGTGATGATGAAATATTATTTATTTATTTTAAATTAGATTAAGATTTATTTCAAACATGTAAAAAAAACATTACAAAGTAAAAAGGACAAAAAAAAATCAATACAGTCTCCCCTTGTAAAGAAAAAAGTCACCAATTGAATTCAAAATTATGAAAATATTTCATTCTGAATGCTATATTGCACTGAAGAACCAAAAAAAAAAACGTTTTAATAATTTCTAACTATATTAAATTAATTTTATTGTGGTCGAGCAAATAGAATAACACAAAATTACAGACCTTTGTGATCTTGGAGAAACATGCTGTTGTGATGACATTAACTGTTTTGGCATCGTTCCTGTGACAACAACATAAAAAACAATCAGATTCCAATAAAAAAAGCAACACCTAGTAAATTTACAAGTTCTCAACTCACCATATGTTCCTCTTGTAAAGCTCCACCATAACATCTAAAGAGATCTTTGCAGCTATGGGGTTACTGTCTCTCAGCATGGTGTACATGAAGTTCTGCAGCACCTGTAACAAACAATAATGAACAACTTTGGCCCGCACACACTGATTTAACATTAGTATGAGGATGGGACACTTACTGTGTTGACTTTGTTGTTTTTGTGCTTTGCATTGATGTTCTTGATGTCTGAGACAATGTGTGTGTACAGAGTCTACGAAGAGAAAGGTCATATTTAGATCAGATGGTTTCCATCCAGAGGTAGAAAAAATGAGCGTCGTAGATTCAAACCTTTCTGAGAAGCTTGTCGTGGCATCGCAGCAGCTCAAAGAAGAGCTCCAGGAGGTTTGTAGGATCGATCAAATCTTTATTTCTCAGTAGGATCAGCGCTTTGCAGAAATTCTTCCATAAAAACAGCCAAAAAAGTGAGAAGATTTTAAATGAAAAAGGACAGAAATGTAATGTGGTTTAAACAATCTCAGATGCTCTCACCATTCTGAGATCTGGCTCTATGACTGTGTGATAACTCATCAACAACTCAGACAGCTCCTTGGGAAACGTAGAAAGCTGCTGTTTGTAGCAGTGAGCAATCTGGGGAGAAGGATCAAAGTTAGAATGACAGGCAGATCTCCCTAATGCGCATGCTCCACAGAAAGCTGCGTTACCTGCGACAGAAACGTGACAAGCTCCGCCAGCTCCTTGTTGGGTTTATCGGGCTGCAGCTTAAAAATCTGCAAGTTGGACTGAAAATGTCGGTACTGCTGAAGAAACTGTCCAAAACACAAGAAAAACAGGTGAAAAAATACATTTAAACAAGCAGAAAGCCTCTTTAGCGTTGTTTGCTAACTCGTACACACCTCATCGACGTAAGACTGCGGGTCCCTCTTGATCAGGTTCTGAAGTTGTGGTAAATTGTTTGGCAGTTTGTTATTTTGTCGCCCGGACATGGTTACAGATGATGTGTTTTACAACAATTACACGTAAACTTATTTTTTAGTCGATAAGCGTGGCTACTGCGGATGCGGCCATGAAGAGAAAAAACGTCACTTCCTGCTCCGGTTCGTCCTTTTTGCTTAAAGTGACCGCACGAGTTAAAAAACAAAAATGAGCGAAATCTGAGGATATTAATAAAATGGTACCATAAAAATGTATTCGGTTATTAAATTAATTGGTTTCATTCAAATTTGAATACCAAATGTATAAATATATTAATATGTGTGGAAAATCCAATTAGTACTTATTTGTCCTGTTTTGGTTGCTGTAGTACGGCAGTGAAGCTGTTGTGGTTCGTGAATGCTGGGAATTGTAGTAAAAACAAATTAAACTGAATGTGCGGATTTTTTAAAACTCTTTTTTTATTTGTTTGTCTGTGATGCACAACGTTGACGTGTCTTTATGTGTGACTTAAAAAAATCTTGTATTGACATCTTTTCAAAATGCTAATTAATGTATTCAGACAGAATTTAGTGTACGTTTGTAAAATCTGATGAGGATCAAAACATTTTTTTTTTCTCAATAAACAACTTTTTTTTTTATAAGGACAAAGTTTTCAAAGCTTTTTGGACAATGACCAGAAAAACTCAAACTCAAAATCTTAAAACTGTTCTGCAAAGTTTAAAATTAAGGGGTAGGCTATATTAACACACAATAACATCATCTTTCATTTCAAAGAGAAAAGTAATAAAACTTTGGATTTATTTTTGATTAACAAAAAGGAACACTAATTGCTAACGAGGCATTTATTGATTAGCATGAATGTATTATTTCACCATGATCAGAAAAACTAAAAATGATCTACAACTTCAAATGATAATATAAACCTGCATGTATTATTTATTGTCCCCCAAAGCTCAAGAAGTCCTACAGACTGAAAATGAAGTAAAGCTTGTTGGTGACTTTGATGACAAAATAGAAAACACAGGAAACCCAGACCACAGCAGCACCAATATCCACTAATTGGATTTGGTGGCCAGTTTAGATGACAAAAAGATTTCCTAAAATAAAATTGCACATCATATTAACCTGAGTAAGAAGGTAACACCCAATCTGTAGATAAAATGTTTTGTTGTCAATAATAAAAATTAAAACATGTATTTAGTGAAGGAAATGTAGTAAAACTAAAGTCAAAAGTGACTTAAAACCTAATTTATGTTCACATCCTGATTTATCTTAGAAAAAAGGGGTAAAAAAGACTAAAACTAATTTTGTTTCACCAAATTATGTAATTTATTTGATCTTTTTTTTCTTTATTTTCAAACAGTGCAATTCTAATGAAATTTTACATGATTATTAGGCTCGATATAAAATCTATTATATTGTGATAAGTCCAAGATCTAACTGATCTTTTTAACTTTTCTACCATTTCGAGTACTTATTATATGACATTAAAATAATGGAATTAGGATGCTACAACCAGTTTTGTTTGAAGTATTTTGCGATGGTGAAACAATATTCTCTTAAATCCAAACTACCTTAACTAAAAGTCTTCAAGGGAGACCCAAAGAATTCACAAAATACTGGAATTGTTTTTCTTGATTCTCTACTTTTATGAATCGCTGTTTCAAGCATTTCAATTTTGATTCTTATGTTTAAATAAACGATAATGGTGAAAAAAAATATTTTTGTGAAACACGTTAGTAAATGGTCAGGAATTAGTGGTAAATTGGGAAACACTTTTACTTTGAATTAAACTCTCCACCTTATTGGAAATTAAAACTAAAATCCATGTATTTCTCATACAAACCCAAACCTTTACTGATTAATGCACAACTTTGTAGAATAAATACATTGCTGTTGTACAAATAGACGAGATTTCCTTTTTTCCACAACTGATGTTTTAATAGGCAACAAAATAAAGATGAAAACTCTTAAAATCATCAATTTGATAGCTGAACTGTGGAATGCAAACTTATCACTCTGCAGCATGGCTCATAACAGGCCTTTCTGTTGAACGTTGTAATAAACATTTACATTTGATTACAAAAAAAAAAATATCTCTACATAACATTTAAAATGCATCCAGTTTAATATTCAAGAGATGAATATATACACTTCAAATGTCATCGTTTGCCTCAGGCAGCGAGCAGGTAACTGTATAATAGATTTACATAGCAAATACTGACATAGTATTCTGTCAAGGCATGTTCCAGCATCGAAATAGGCTTCAAAATACACAAAAAATATATAAAACATGAAATCACTGATAAATGTATAATCATTTAAAACATCCAGATTTTGGAAAAAAAATAGTGTTCTTGTGTGGATGATAAAAGTTACAATCAGCAGCTTGCATAAATGCATCAAAGGGGAGCAGCAGTAAAAGCAGACATAAAAATAGAATCCTCTGAAGAAACTTTAGTCCCAAAGAATCGTACAGCTTCAGGAATTTTAGTAACCATGTAGTGTGATTTGGCAGTTTTTTGTTTTTTTTTTTGTCATGAAGAATCACCGGGTCTTTTCATGACAGCCACGAGGGGTTTTTTTTTTTGGTGCTATCCTGAGATGTTCTCCTCTGCTTGAAGGCATCTGAGCACATAGAGGATCACTTGATAGCAGAAAATATACTGATCCTGTTAAAGAAAACAGAGAAAGTGTGAGAAAACATGCCAGAAGAGTAACTGGAATGAAATTTAAAGCAAAAAAAAAAGAATTGACCTCTGTTTGGACCATTCCGTGTCGCTGAAGCCTCATATTCCGAACAATATCTGAGATGTCAAACTGAACAAACACATTTAGATGGTTAGTTTGGGAACTGAAGAAGAAGCTCACATACAAACAAAGAGACCGACTTACATCGGCGTCTTTGCTGATGAGGCCCAGAACCACATCTAAACAGATGAGAGTTCCGGAGCGGCCGATGCCGGCGCTGCAGTGGGTGATGATCGGCCCCGATCGGTACACGTGCCTCATGTAGGATATGAAGGTCAGCAGCTGCTCGGGCTGCGTTGGCGTTCCATGGTCGGGCCACCCGGTGTAGTTCAAATGAGTGACGTGCTGGACTTCGTTTGTCTGGAAGCAGGAATTTCACTGGTTTAAAAGCTTAAGATTTTTTTTAACATTAAAATGTTTTTTTTTGGCTAAAAATGGCACAATCATAAATAGATCAAAGTGGATCTTCAAACAACTTAAAACTCACCTGGATATCTTTAACGTCGATGAGTCGGATGACAAAGTTGTCCAGATGTTGGTCTCTGACGAGTGTTATTTGTATCCTGTCATCGACCATGACTGGTGTCCTGGGCGTGTCCGGCCAGTACCGCTGGCATTTCATTTTGCCCCCCTCCACCTCCTGGGTCATCATGGCGATCACGTTAGACTTCTGCTCCCAGACCATCTGCCAGAAGTCCCCCAGCGTGTTGGGCAGAGGTCCCTGGCAGGCAATGTATAGGAAATTCTCCTCCTTCACGGGCATGTTAATGAAGTTGGCGTTTATGTAACCTCCATCTTTACCGAGCGTGACACGCGTGGTGTCAACTGGAACGATGAAAAACAACATGCCTTTCAGTCTTAACAAAAAAATATATAGTTTTGTCATTATAAACAAGTACAACATTCTGAAAAATGAGAGAGCAGGATCTTTTCTTACAGGGAACAATGTTCTTGTAGCGGTTCTTCTTCTTGTTCTCCTTCGTCTGACCAATTAGGCAGTCATCCAGCGGCTGCAGATTCTGGAGATTCTGCCAGGGAGTTAAACAAAGGTCCGGTTCTTTACCAAATACACAAAAAGCTCTTCACTAGCTAACCAGATCTACTGGGTGGATAAACCAAACAGCCTTAGATGTAATCTGCAGGTCACCAATTAAGACAATCTGGCTTTAATAAAATCATTGTAAAGTTAAAAACTTCAGTTGATTCCACACAGATAAACACATTCATGCTGCATTTAAGTATCAGTAAAAAGCTGGGACATTCTGGCTTTGCTTTGAAGCAAATTTCTATGGAAATGGGATATTTGGTGAACAGAAAAGAGATGATCACTCATAGATTACAGCAGATATTTGAACAAATATATTGTAGATAAAAAAAAGATTCAACATAGATAACATTTTAAAAAAGCAATTTATTTGTCTCTATGTGATCTTCCATCCATCCATCCATCTTCTTAACCGCTTTGTCCCTTTCGGGGTCGCAAAAGAGGTGATTTTACATATTTATACTGTAATACAGACATTTTAATAAACAATTTTGGGGCATTTATTTGAACCTTTTGAAAGCAACTTCACTGTTTAGCATGATATATAAATAGCATGTTAGTGGAACCTTTAAGATGTATCAAACAAGATCTTCCGGTTGCAATAAAATTTAATTTGCTTTAAAGCTACCACGATATCTAAAACTATTTTAGCATATGTTTGTCTTTCTGTGCGTATCTCTTCCTTCCTAACATTGCCAATGAATGTTTCTCATTTTCTAGACTTTTTCATTTTAGCTTTGGCACCACCTAGTGGTAATATGTGTTACTACCGCTGACAGATCTGCCTGTGAAGCTTCACTTCATACCATTAATGTTAAGTTATTGCGATCAAAAAACAATTTACAGACAGTTTTTAATAATATATGTACACTATACATTCAAATAAAACAAGTAAATTAAAAATACATTTAACTTTAATTTTAGACATTTTTTTTTAAGTTAAAAGTTAAATTTAATGTGGTTGATGTATTTCTGACATTATTTCAGCCCTAAAAAGTTCTGGCCTAAACTTTTTTCTCCACTCATCTCATTTTGGGAGGTTTGTGTATTAGAAGCAACAGACAGATTTTTCCTACACAGTCAAATGTTAATAGTTCAGCTCATTCTAAGAGGTTTACTTCAAACTCCTGCAGTGGAACTTTCTGCTCCAGTAGTCCCTTCATCATTCGGACCACATTGTAGAGTTTTGGACCCGTGTACTGGCCGTCAGGAACCACTCGCACCAGAGGCAAAGAGGTCAGCTCGTCCTGTGTGATGATTGGTTTGTCTGTGTAACAAGTAAAAAACAAAGCAAAGACAATGACTAAAAATTGAGCCAAAAATGTTCCATTATTGGCTCTAATCAGAGTGGAAAGAAAAAGTTTACCATCTTTTGACTGGGAGTTAAGATTCTCAATTGGCAGTTCATCACTTCCCCACGTGATTTCATCCTCCTCTGGCTGCTCGGTATTCATCTGCAGATAGGTGGTGCTGAAAAGAAAAACACACAAAAAGAAGTTATGGCTTACAGATTTTTTTCCCCTGAAGGATTGTTTATTCAGATAAGTTGCGTACTTTTCGTTTCTTGGATCGTCCACGCTCTCCTCGTGCCATCCGGCTTTCCGAGGAGTCTGAAAAGATGAAGCGTTAGTTTTAAACGGAAATCTGAGCCCGTTCAAGGCCGTTTCACTGAGTGTAAATGTTCAGGTTTGTACCACAGGAGAGTCCTCCGGTAAGGAGGAGCCATCGCAGTCCGTGTCCTCTGACAGCGCGGCGCTCTGCTCTTTTTTCTGCTCCAACGGGTCCGCTTCATAATCTGCTGTGAGAGTTTGGTCAGATTTGAACTTAAAACATGAATACAGTTGAATGAATCCAATATTATGTTGTCTCTGTGTGTCTTTAAGTACCAATGGGGGGAATGGCAGGGAGATTGTTTGATTTCAGCTCATCTTGTGCAGCGTGAAGCTTCGCTTTTACTCCACTGTTCTCACTCACATCTGGAAACAGCATAAAGGTGATGCAGACATGAGTATTTACAATCCTAACTAAAGTTGAATTTTTCTCGAATATAAAAATACTCGTTAAATTAATTCAAATGGATACCCGCGTTGCCGTTGCATGTGTCAGAGTTGATGGGTAGATACGCCAGGTAAGTGTTTGGATTCTGATCAGGCGGTCGAGACACAAACAAATGCACCACTCCTTTAGCTTTCCGAATGGTGGTGACAGCTTTGGTGTGGGACACGCCTGCCATCAGGACTTCATTCACCTGCAAGAAGAAGATTTGTGATCTTACATGAAGTGTTTTTCCTTTACAAAATATAAACGTTAAATGCATATATAGTGGGTTTTTATGCAACTTTTTAAAAATAGAAACCAAACTAAAACAAATCGGCATTTCAGTAGATTCTAATTACTTTATTTTTTTTTAGAGAATAAATCACGTTTTTTGGCACAGTTTGGACAGGGTTGTGACTTTTACTCATGAGTGAATTATGTCTTTTAAAATAAATAAATATTGGTTAATTTATTTGTAATTTTCCAACTAACAACCACTAGAGGGCACTGTGGCGCCTCGTTTCTATTAAGCGGTCCAGACTGGACAGGACCGGACAGGTACAGGATTTTGAGTGGATATATTTGTAGCATTTTTGCTCCTCTGTTGGTTGTAGGTCCATAAAAAAATGGAACAGATCGGTTAGGGCGGAGCTTCTGTCGACGCACAATGAACCCACAGCAAAGGTCCGACCAAGCAGCGCTCTTCAAGATCTAAGCTGAAAGTTTTGTCTCCTTTTTCGGCTGCCTCTATGGGTTAGGAATGGGATGGTACTTCAGTTCATATGTGAGTCAAGGCATGTGAGCCAATACTTTTAGTAATATAGTGTATACAGTCAATCTGAGGGTAAATACTTCTAAAAGTAGCTCCTCCCACTCATGTCTGGAGCATCAAGTCTATTAATTTTTTTTAAACAAACATAGAAAATTTGACGCACATCGAAAAAGAGACATTGGATGCAAATTTGCTGTGGTTGGAGTAAAAGCAGCATTAGAACATTTGTTATGCCTTTTTTTTTTGCTGCTGCAACTTTTAGTCCAAAACATACGATACGTTTGATATTTAATATTCCAATGCCGACTCACTTTCAGGAGCCTGTCGCCGACTTGGAGGTTGCCTGATGACTCTGCAACACTGCCTGGTGTGATCGACTTCACAAAGATTCCTCTTTCCCCACCAATTACAGAGAAACCCAGACCTCCTGACGGAGGCTTCTCCAGATCCACCTTAATGATGTCCTCCTGCAGCAGAAGAGTTTTTTGTCACAAGAGTAGCAGGAGCTCACTGAGCGAAAGGGCGTTGTGAGGAAAAATGAAGTCAAACTGGATTTTTTTTTTTTTTACTTACTTCTACGGGACAAAGTGCACCAAGCTCCTTCATTTCTCTGGAATCTTCTCCTTTAATGAACCCTTGATAAGAAACAAACTGTGAATTTGGGGAAACAAAACATTTTTGGTGGAAAAAAAAAAGGTCAAACACAAACCGTTGATGCTGGAGGGAACCTTAGAATTATCATCAAGAAAAGAGACGCTTTTCTCCTGAGGATGAACCGGGATTCCAGCCCTGAAAGGTGCAGAAAAATGCAAAACAAAAGATTTGGTAATAGCATTGCATGAGAAGAAAAACATCTTTCTTTGGTCTTTGCTGATAGATTACCTCGTGGCTTTGAGCGTGAGGTCTTTCGGGGAGAGCTCCAGCAGTCTCTGGCTCTCACTCAGCGTCAGGTCCTGCGTGGGAGCGCCGTTGATGTAATGGATCAGGTCAAGCGGCCTCAGGCTTCCTTCCTTAGAGGCCAGCGACCCCGGGTGGATGTCTTTCACAAATAAGACCCCATACATACTGTCACTGCCTCCATCTAGGACCAACCCTGAGCACACAATAAAAATGTACGTTTAGGTATTAAAAAAATCAACTTTTAAAGAAAACTAATAACACAAATGAAGGATGTTCGTTTTTACCAAGCGGTTCTCTGTTGCTCTTAAAGCAAATGTCAGGCAGCAGATGGGCTTCGATGGGGGGTTTGGGAATCTCAAGGACCCTCCCTACTAATAATTCCACCACCGGAGGGGCGGCACGCACAAGATTAACCACCTCAGTGTGACCCATGTCACTCACATCGGTGCTGTTAACCTGTTGACGGAAAAACAAAGAAATTCATTCATTCCCTGTTGCTGTTCAATACGAACACTTTCATGCCGAGCCCACGAGACAGAGCCTTTAAATATATCTTAGCAGCTCCGTGTGATGAAACTCAAAGAAAGTTCCAAGAATAGCGGGGGATTTCCTCCGAGAATTAAAGTGTGAGGTTCTAGAAAATATAAAAGGGATTAAGAAAACATCTTCAAAACTCCAGGGTACATAGAGGAAAGGAAAAGGGTTATAACCATTCCAATTCTATCTTTTTCCTCTTCTGTAAAAGTGTTCCCAGTCGTCTTTCAATTGTGTTTATGTCGTTATTAGCCAAAATCAAAAAGCCTCTGATGATTTTTTGTAGGGCAGCAGGAGTTCATTAAAAATGTCCCTCTAAATTGTGGGCGGGGACTGTTGCCACGGATGTAGACCTACAACGATATACCAGTATTCAGAAAAATAAGCTTATAACTGCATTTCTGAGTTATTTTTTTTAATGGTGGTGAATCAGGAGCAGACAAAAAAATACAGATTGAACAAATATGTATTTGTGGCATAGAAAAATAAATAAAAACACACTGGGTGGAGCACAAGCTCTCTGCTCCACTACAATCTCAGCTGTAGAGGTCTTCATTTTCCTGGTCCGAGGTGCATCTGGCTCAAAACTGTACAACTGTATAGTTCTAATATTGCTGACCAATTTTGTTGCACTGTTAATGTTAGCTTAGGGTTGTGAGGTGCTGTAAACTAGCAGGAGAGCATGTAAACGGAAAGCTCTCAAGGTTGCTCGGTGCCGACGATCCAGAACTTAAAGGCACATTTTAAATAACTCTTATAATGTATTGTATCTCCACACTCGAAAATGGGTCAATTTTGACCCAAATACAATACAATAAGGCGTAATGAACTACCTAAAAACAGCCAAATGATAACTAAAAGACCACAAGGAATGCTTTTAAAATAGATCATAAGATGACCGGAGAGGGACAAAAAAGAGAAAACAAAATGCTCCCAATAACTACAGTAACTATAATGCAGTTTGTGGGTCACTTTATTAGATCTAAATTCGGACAAATTTGTCTTTCTTTAATTTTTGAACATTTTTTGTGTCTTTTAGGACTGTTACACATCAAATTGGCTCATCTCGCATCTCGGAGAGGGAGAAATTCCAGATTCCGGGTGGCTTGTCTGTGTTCCTGTTTTTGGCAGTGGACCTCGCCTCTGGCTTGAGATGGATGATGGATGCTACACTATTCAAACATGTAGTTGAAGAGTTAGATGAGCCAATTCTTCTTTAACAGTCATGTGGACATCCCGGAGGTTTCTTATTTTTTTTCTCCCCGGAGTCTGTTTTTTAAGATTTTTTCTTACCAAGAAGGAGGGTCTAAGTTTATCTTAGTCTATTAAGTTTAGTTTAGCAACTAGCTTTTATTTATATTTTATGACTAACTTTATGTTTTTGTACAATTACAAAAAATTTGAGACAGCTGTATTGGGCCATTGGGCTATACAGTATAAACAAAATTGAATTCAAATACTGTAGGTTAAATTTGGTGCTCTTAGTTTTTTATTTAAAAAATATGATCTTGCAAAAAAAAAAAAATCACTTGTGGAAAGATGTTTGGAGAACTGATTCCTTAACAGATGTAAAAATTGCATTAAAAATGGTGTCAGTGGGCTTGTACCGCGATCATTCTGTCTCCAGGTTTCAGCCTCCCGTCTCCTTTGGCTGGATCCTGGACGATGTCATGGATGTAGCATCCGTGATCACTTCCTTTAGTGAGGGTGAAGCCAAGGCTGCCTTTCTCCGACTTCACTAAAGAGACCTTCAACTCCACTTCCTGACAAAAACAACAAAATACACATGACTTATCATCATCTATAGTTCGACTCCAGAAGCCCCGACTTTGTTGTGCTCTTTGGCTCTTACCGGGAGAAGTTCCTCCACCTCCTGACTGTTGTCGGGTACGGAGGCGTTCAGGGGCTTTGGTAGGGGAGGGGGGAGGGGGTCCGGACTCGGTGATGAGAGCGAAGGCTTCCCTCCTCCGGTTAAGGAGTCGAGATCCGTTTCCATCGGTGGTGAAGAACATCTTTCAAAACATCCACAATATTTGTAACAACAGTCAGATATTAAAACGGTTGTTTTCTGGTTGTCAGATCAGCTACCTGTTGCTGTTGTTCAACCTCATGGCTGAAAGGTTTGGGGAGTAGAAAGCAGAGAGGCCCGTGTCACCACTGGAGGGGGGATAAGCACTCTTCTCCCAGATCTGCCTGCTGAAAGCTTCCTCCACCTCCTCATCTCCATCCGTGCTGTCGCTGTAGCTGTTGTGTCGGGCGGGGGTTTTTCCCAGCAGCCGGTCCAGGGCCGCCTCCACAGGGCCGTGCTTCTTCCCATCTACTGAATCTGGAGAAGCCGTTCTGGCCAGGATGGGATCGGTTAAAGCTGCTGGCTCTTTCCTTGGTGATGGCTTTGGGGTCTGAGAAAACATCTCGTCAGGTTTCAGAACTTTACAGATGAGCTTCTAGATAGGAATTAAAGAAAAATAGTTCACCAAAGCGGAAGTATCCATGTCAGGAACGGTGCCGTGCTCGGGCCTGCAGAGGAGCAGAGTGACCTCCTGCCCCGTCCCTCTCAGGGCAGATATCACCTCCTGAAAATGTACTCATCATGAACATGTTGTACACCTAACAAAAAGTGGTTCAAATAAGGGAATACAATAACATACATGTTGTGAGAGTCCTTTGAGCGGCGTCTGATTGACTCGCAGGATCACGTCGCCCACCCGGATCCGGCCGCTTTCTGCCGCCGGTTGGCCTGGGAAAAGCTTTTTGACTCTCACCATGCTGGAGCCGTGGGCTTCCCCGGGAACCTGCTCCTGCCGGCTGAAACTGAACCCCAGTCCCGACGTGTTCTTCAGCAGCCGCACCTCAAACACATTATCTGCGGGGACAGAGGCATTCTTCAATTATTCTTGGCCCATTATTTCCTCAGAAATGTCCTCTCAGGAATGCCGGGAAAGATTACTAAATAGTTCCTCGAACACATAAACATGTTTTCTGCATATTTTCTATTTACTGTGGAGCATTAGATGTGTTTTTTCACTCAGATGTACATTCTGTCCAGACATAATTCCAATAATCAAATAATCACAAGTTACTTCCATTTAAATGCTCTGTTTGGTCCATTACCATAGTCTGCTGCTTAGTCACACTAATAAACTAGAATTATGGCCTCGTGGTTACATCCAAGTCTGCCCTGACTTGCACTAAAAAAGCAGTCATGAATATTAAAGGACATGTACACTGTAAAAAACAAAATAAGTCATGATAGAGCCACGAAAACAAGTTTTGCAGCAATCTGACTGGACAACACTTGATAGATTTAAAAAACTTTCATAAAATGAGGAATTTAATTAATAAAATATTTTAGTTTTAAAGAACTCCGCTCTCAGTGGTGCCTTTTTAGCATCTGTCATGGTCAAAAATAAAGGCATTGTTCTTAAGTCGATGGTAAAAAGAAATAATTTGATGTTAGTAAACTTTCTGTCCAGGTAAAATATTAAAAAAAAGATTTCTACGGCGGCCCTGTTTTCTGACAATTAATTCTGTTCTCCGAAAATTTCCATTAATTTTTTTTGGTAATGTGTTTTGATTTCTGGAAGTTTGTTTTGATTCCTAAATTGTAATGTTTTACATTTATAATTAGTTTTGCTTTTTAAATTGCCATTGCAACCTTTATATTGTTTTTGCATCTGTTGAGTTGGACTTCAGGGCCAGAGTAGATTTGAGTTAATTTGTCAGAACGACAAACAAAAACAATTTTTAAACAAAAATTGTTCTGCCTCTCCTTGAGGGCGTCATAGTTTGGCCACTAGGTGGCAATCGCGCTGTAACATTACACCTTATTCCAGAAGAAGAAGAAAGTATGAACAAAGAACAGTTTTAGACTACAAATGGTTACTTTAGAAATATATTAACTTAAAAAATGTGGTAAATTCATGCCTGTGAGTTTATAAAGATGTTCATTTAGTCAGAAATGTATGTTTAGGTTGACTGAACTTTAGCATTAGCCGACCTATGGGAAATCCCATTATAAGTTAGATCATATCGTTAGTGCATGCGTTAGATCAATCTCTACTTTTATGGTTTGTCTATTGATCGACTAAGCTAAGATCAATTAATTGATTTGATCAATCCTACTTAGCATTTGATAAATGACCATGATGGTAAAATGATTCCATTTAAGGAGAACTGATTTGTTTTTATTTGCTGCAACTTTAACAGTGTGCAGTTTTTTGAGCTAACACAGAATTCTACGAAAGCACAGCAGATCCCAACCACCCATGGATCTCCACAGCTAATAGGTTGTGTGCTCATTTTCCTTTAAATGAGATTATAAACAGCAACTTACTTTGTTCAGATTTAGGACAAAGGGTCTCAGTGTTAGCTGTGCTAAAAACTTAGTGACCCAAATAACCAGTGCTGCTGAGGGTTTTCCAAGAGGACATTTACACGAGACACGACGGCCTCAGCGGGGAAAGAGAACGAGAAACCCTCCAGTGAAATAGGCTCAAAGTGGGGCCTGAATAACAGAAAAAAATCTACATCTATAGAATTTTCAAATCTCCATTGTTACAACCTCACCTTTAGTGACAAAGAAATAGTCTTTTTTGTCTTTGGACTGAGTGGACTGCTCTCTGTCTTTGGCCTGGTCGCGCTCACTGGTAACGCCGCGTACCATGCACTGGGGTGTGAGCGGAGCCGGGACGTTCTCGGGAGACAGGTGACTCTTCTCCAACGACAAGTGCACTGTCTGAGGTACAAATCAGGACGTTCAAGGTGTTACAGAACATGTGGGTGGAGGCTGAACAGACTTGTTCTCAGTGTAAACACCATCCCTCACCTGTCCCGTGTCTCTCAGGGCATTGACTGCCTGCTGATGAGAGGCTCCCTCCAGGCTTTTGCCATTTACCGCCACGACGCGGTCACCTGAGCATGAGTCAGACGCAGAATGTTATTTCAGGTAATTCTCCTACTATTACTTTATTTTTTACCTTTTTGTATCCTTCCATCCAGGTCAGCAGCACCTTTAGGAGTAAGAGCTTTGATGTAAATTCCTCCGTGTTTGACCGATGTGTCGACTCCCCCCTGAAAGACGAACACAACTGTTAATCCTGGCAGCCTAAAGTTACTATTGTAGATTACTTGATTTTTTTTTAAATAGGTTTTAATGAAAGTTTGAGAATTTTAAGTTGAAATTAAGTTGTAAAATGATAATTGCCAAGTTGCTAATAAATATTTCATCAATACCACAAAAAGAGAAAAATATATAATCTTTTAAAACCTTCAATGAAAATTAAAAACAAAGCAGTTATCATTTTACAAGAATTAAAATAAAAAGTAGAATTTTTTTTCCCCATACAATCTACATGAAAAAAAATTTGTGAAACTCTTCATTTGACTAAAAAAAACAGCTTTACTTTTAGGAGTAACATGCCCATAGAGTCCAGAATGAACTTTGGGTTTGTGGGTTCATGTCCACAGTCGGGTCATACTAAAGACTAAAAAATGGGACTCAACGTCTTCCTGCTTGACACTCGGCATTAAGATGTTGGGTTGTGGGAGTTAAACCACCAAAAGTCTGCAGCTTACGACTGCAGAGAACAAACTTCACACACAGAGACGTGTCAGCTAATGGAACATTAACTTTTAAACACTTATTTTGCTTAAAAAGCCCTAATTACATGTGAATAGTAACTTCCTTTGCTTAAATTTGACCAAAAACCCCACCTAAATGAATATTTAAAAGTAAGGCGAGTGATTGATATTGAGAGTAACTGTGCCAAAGAAGAATTACCACAAATCAATGTTCAAAGTTAGTGTTGGATAAAAGCTTGTGGCACTAGAGTAAATAGTGTTTTATTTAAGTTCTAAAAAACTCACAAATCAATTATCATACAGTCTGCAAAAATGACTGTGAAAGCACTGAAATGTAAGACTTTCCTTTAATCGTAAACGACAAGCATGCAAAAAAAAAATAAAACAAGTCTTCTTAAGGCGGCGTTAAAAAAGCAAAAGCTGCAACATAAAAGCAGAGAAGATGAAAGGAAAGAGAAGCAAAAATCAAAAAAGGAGGAAACCTTGCCAAACAGTACCGTGACACTTATGCCCAGGCTGCTGTCTATTTTAGACAGCTCAATGTCATATAGTTCTCCTGGATGGAGACTACTGACCCCTGAGGCATTACCGTTTACATTTTCCGTGAAGCATTCCTGTGAATAGAGAACAGGCGATTAAGATGATTCAAAACGAGCAGGAACATGCAGAGAAAGAGACCGGCAGAAACGGCTGAATTAGGTGAGAAGATGAGTTGAATTTTCAAACAATAGAGCAAAGCTTGGAAAATAATGAGTTTCCTTTTAGCTTCACAAAAGTAAGGCGGTGACAGGATGAAGACAGTTGTACCAAGCAGCTGACAAATGACATGCAACACCGTCCACAAATGCAGGATGAAAAAGCCCCACTAGAGCAAACAAATGCAGTTTTTCCAGAGATGAGTTTACAGGACAATGAATTAAGACCCAAACAGGATCACAACCACATGTACCACACCTTTTTGACCTTCACTTTCTCCTGACTACTGGAATAAGTCTCTTCGTCCATGTCTGAATCTCCCCAGTCTGAGTTCTCTGTAGGTTTAGGAGCTTCGGGGACTTTCATTTTTCTCATTTTCGGTGGCAGAGCAGGTGGCGTCGGATCGGTTCCGCGATGTTGGGGAACGGCTGGAAATGCGGAAGCAACGGAAGTTCTTTCCAGGAACTGCTGAACTCCATTAGGAGGAGGCTGGCTGATTTTCAGAGCACTGTTTTTCCAAGAGTCCTGGGAGCTGAGGCTGGCGTGCAGGTGGGCTGAAGACGAAGGGGATGCGTGTTTAGCAGTGCTGAGAAGTGGGGGGCTTCTAGCTCCTGGATGCTCCTCTGAAGAGGTATCAAAGTCTAGATCTCGCCTCTGAGAGGACTCGAAGGAAGACTTGGCCTCATAGGGGCTAAAATCTAAGGAAGGTTCTGTAGAAACATAAAAAATGAGAACTCTGAAAATCACAACTTTATTTCCACAAAAAAATCTAAATTTTCCATCTTACCTTTGTAAAGCCTCTCAACAGGCTGAGACACCACAAGAGTGACATCATCAGGAGTATTTTGGAGCACATCGACTGTGCCAGTGTGAGAGAGTCCTTCCAGGTTTTTACCGTTCACCGAGATGAGCCGATCACCTGAAACAACACGCCCTCCATCACTCAAAATCAGACTTTTTCATCCCAACAGTATATCAACTGATAAAGTCCCTACCAGGTTTGAGGCAGCCGTCAACATCAGCAGGACCTCCAGGAGTGATGGAGCTAATCAGGGTGCCGAGATCCTTTCGACCGGAGTTCTCTCCTCCGACCACCTGAAATCCTGCAGTTTAAACATTTTATACTAAACTTTATAAAGTGTACTTGGATTGAAAATTAAATAAATATTCAAATAAATTCGTAAAATTTGTTTACAAGTTATACACCTGAGAATATATAAGCCATATATGCAATTAGTCAATGCCGAGAGCTCAAAAATACAAATAGGAACTGAATGAGACATTTTAGAGGAACACAAATAACTGCTTACCCAGGCCATACTTCACATCTTTCCTGAGATTTACAGTTTTGATTTCTCTTTCTGGAGACGGCAGGTCATTTAACTTTTTCTTCAAGGAATCTGTCAAATGATAGCCAAGAAATTCAATTCATTTTGCTGCAACAGTTTCTAATGGTTGAACACTTTTTCTTTGCTGTCCTCTTTTAAATTCAAACAGCAGGCTCCTCTGAGAGCATGGATGCATCCACACTCATCTATTAATCAGTCCATTTAGTCCTGCTGAAAAGCTCTGCAGGCAAATGAGTTTTAACATACTGGATAAACTGGAAAAAAGGAAGTAGCTCAGCGCCAAGTATGATGTTGTGCAATGGTGGGAGTGCAGCCAAAGTTAAAGGGGTGAGGCCAAATGGCACAGAGAGGACAAAAACTACTGCTTTAAAACATAATATGGATACATTCTTTATCATTAACACCCTTGTGGGGTCGCACACTGAACAAAATAAACTGTATTTAAAAGTAGTACTAGATCAAATAATTGCACTTTTTGACTTTGTGTTGTACTATAAGTAAAGGAAAAAACAGATGTTTCATGTACTTTTTTGGTATCTCAAGTTAAAAAAAACAGTAAAAGGATTTTTTTATTCTATTATCTATTTTTTAATACAGAAATTTTAAAAGAAGAAAACGTCTTTTCACTAAAAACTACATATAAAATTAGAACAAGATCAAATATTTTGCACTTTTTCACTTTATGTTGTACTATAAGTAAAGAAATACCTGGATGGTTCATGTACTTTTTGGTATCTCAAGTTAAAATAAATATTTTTTTTCAATGTTATTATCTATTTAAATGTAGAAATTTTAAAAGAAGATTTTTTTTTCACTGCAAACTATATTTAAAATTAGCACAAAATAAAATATTTGGCACGTTTTGACTTTATGATGTACTATAAGTAAAGGAAAAAACATGTATAGTCCATGTACTTTTTTGGGTATTTCAAGTTTTAAAAAAATAAACAAATAAAACAAAAAAGGTAATAATTTGTTTATCCTATTTTCTGTAACACAAATAAAAAAAAAGTTTGTATTTCACTCCTTCATTTTGTTAGTCAGGAAAAAAAAATTAGAACAAATAACACATTTATTTAATTTTGTCTGAACTATAAACTTTTTTAGACTAAGCTGATTCTGGGATATATTGCTACCCAGCAATAAAACCTGTTTGCTTTTGAATGAATCATTGCAGCAGCTTTAGAGGAACACTCAGATCCGATTTTACACACGGCAAAATTACTGACATCCAAATTAAAAAAATAATACGGTTATAAATAAAACTGGAAAAATGCATACTTTAGATTTCAGGCAATGAAAATACAACAATTTCATTAAATTCTAAAAAATGAAATTCTCAAGTTTCCTTTTGAAAAGAGACAAAAATAACATAATTAAAAATAAACTTTTTAAAGGTATGAGACGTTATTTTGTTTTTTAAAATGTATTTGTCTCTGTTGTTGCAGCTTTAAATACCAAATCGCACATACATACCAGTAACAGAGCCCGTTGAAGGCGGTCCAGAAGAGCCTTGGATGCTGACACCTGTGACAGAAATGAGCAGAACAATCAGCAATTGGTTCTCTGACAAAATTAGCTAGAACCTGATCAAGATTACATATCCAAAACTCTGATTAGATTAGACATAAAAAGGAGTAGTGAAAAGAAAATAACATTTTTAAACACCGGTGACAATTTTCTTGTCCTTACCGACAACATATGCCTGGCCAGCATCCTCTATGGATGAAGAGTCAGATCCTCTTTTAGGTTTAAGGCGCCGGGCCGGACTGCCCTGAGAGACGGCGCCAAGAGACCTGAGGAGGTAAAAGCAGGAAGTTAGCTGTAAGAGGATGAACTCAGAAAAGCACAATTATTACTAATAAAATGAATTATTTGCAGATCATGAATAAATCAGACAGGGGACAGCTGCAGTACAATCCCAGATTTGCAATTAAAGGAGAGGCCTTTTTTCCTCAAAAATTAGCACAACTGAAAATACAAAAATAAATCAGAGACATTAATTCATCCTTTTTTTCAATGTATCATTTTCATTTTGCTGCTTAATGTGAAAGTGCAAATGCCAGCTGTGAAACAATTATGTTATAAATCTGTCCTAATAACGAAGTAAAAGTAATTAAGAAATGCCTTAAAAAGTGTTTCATCAGAACTGCAGCTCACAATGATGACGATGCATCGACACAAACAAATATATAAAAGTACATGTGCTCCCTTTAGCACAGACCTCTAAGGAACAATTAAAGGCTGAAGATGGAGTTCTTGGAGTTGTGTCTCTGCGCCGCAGAGATGCAATCCCAGCAACAAGTCCTAGCAACCAAACTCTGAGAAACTTTCCATAGAATTAATTCAGAGCCGACCCAATTAGATCTCACTAAATTTGACATAAAAACATCCAAAGCCATGCTATAAATGTACATAAAAATAAATGAAGCTTCTTTTTAACAAATATTATTTTACTGAACGCATATTTCAGCAGGTATTTTGTTTTATTTTTACAAATAAAAAAAGGAGAATAGTTATAAATAAGAACCTTAAAGTAGTTATTTAAAGTAAGATTGTGACTGAATTTTGTTTCTCAATAGGTTAAGATGAAGATCTCATCTGTCTTTGAGCAGAACAAAATTGTGTGGGAATTGTGGCAAAGCGGAGAAAACTTTCAAATTTGCTCCTCATAATGGATAACAGCAGCCAGAAGCCACCCGAAGCGTGATTTGATGAGGGAATAGAGATCTACTTCACTGACAGACGACTCTTCCTAAACTCTTTAGGAGCAGAAGGAAGCCCTTACTCTCTAAAGGTAAAATTATTTTTATAGATAATAGTAAAAAAAAAGAGCAGCGGGGACTAATTTAAAGCATTTGTCATTTTTATGTCAGTTTTAATCTAATCTGTTCGATTTAATTATCTTTAAAGCCTATAACAGATGTCACATGACAGCATCTGTCAATCAATGTTGCCACAAGGACACCTCACATTTTATTTATAAGATGAACAACCTTTAATTAAAGATTAAAAGCAAAAGTATTTATACTATCCGTGTTTTTATTTAAAAAAAAAAAGTTAAAGATTTAAAATAGTCTTCATACCAATCAATTTTGCGATGGATTAGAGTTACTTGACAGATACATTATAATGAATAAGTGAGTGTAACTCAACTCAGTGGCCTAGTGGTAGAGTGTCCTCCCTGAGACAGGAAAGTCATGGATTCAAATCCCCAATAAAGTCAAACCAAAGACTGCCAAACCATCAAAAGGTTGCGGGCGCAGCTGTGTCTGCACCTCACCGCTTCCCCAGAGGATGTGTCAAATGCAGAGAACAAATTTCACACAACTAATATGACTTTAATGAAACAACTTAAAGGGACTTTAACTTTGATCATGTATTGTTTTCAATACAGTGACTTTTGCTTTTGACAGTTTTTCTTTTTAATGTCAGCTTACTTGTCTTGCAGCTGTGACAGCGAGTCGGTGTCGGAGCTGGCTCTCTGATGCTGCTGGAACAGGGACGGCCCCTGGCTGGATTTGGATAGGGCCAGTCTGTTGTGTTGATTGCCCTCTATGGACTCGGGCAGATGCGCCAGGTTGTGGTGAGAGCGACTCATCATCCGTGGGTTGGAAAAGGCTGTGGAGGCTCGAGGGTTGTAACCAGGCAGGTGCAGCTCGTCGTGGACTATAACAGAACCTAATGGAGCCTTGTTGAGGGCCAGTTCTGAATATGAGATCCTCTTTAGTTGGTCTGGGTTGGATCGAGTTGATAAACTCTTGGCTGGGCCGTCTGAGCTCCCCATCCATCCTGATGAACCTCCACCCCGGATATCAGCAGAAAACGGCAGACTGCTCAAGGGGGTGTTTTCTAATGTGCACGAATTAAATAACATTCTAAAAAACAGTTTCATCCATTGTAAGTAGCTTTAAAAGTGTTCATTCATCACATACCCAAGTCCTGCAGGTCTTGCAGGTCTTGCAGTTCCTGGTTGTTTTGGCGAGCCTTCATCTGCAGGTGGAACTTGTGCTGATCAGAGCACAGCTGCAGCAAATACTGGCATGTCTTAGTGCTGTCCGTCTGAAAAAAGTGCTTTATGCCGTCTGATGTGTTCTGGAGGCAAATTTTCTTTTTCTAAAGGGTGAAAAGTGAGGAAGATTTTAGATTCCACGAACAAATCTCTGTATAATTCCGAGTCCTCTTATTTCTGAAAACATGCACTCACTATGAAGGTAATCTTCTTGGTCTCCCTCCAAGGAAACCTTAATACAGGGGAGCGGTTGCCGTTAAGGACTTCAAAAATCTGCACCCCTTTGGAGTAGACGCCCAACAAGATGCCAGTCTGAGACCTCTTCTCAGGAAGTACTCGATGAAAGTGGACTCCGTACTCTGGCAGTCTTTGATTCACCTTTGAGAAAACAACATCAAAAGATTTTAAAACAGAACACATTTTAAAGAAAGGGGTTTTAAATGCTATTTTCCTCCCACTAAACCAATCTGGCGGCTGGCAGTTTTACTATTGTGAATGATTGTGTTATACCTGCACTCTTAACTAATACAACGTCTTCATGATGTTAGAATTAAGCTTCTTGAAGACCCATTCTGACGAAAAGTTTTTTTTTTTTTTTGTTTTTGGTTCCTACAAGTTATTTCAAGTTAAATTTAAGAACGCAATGCACGTCAAGGGCTGCACGGTGGCGCAGTGGTTAGCGCTCTTGCCTCACAGCGAGAAGGCCCCGGTTCGAATCCCGGCTGGGACCTTTCTGTGTGGAGTTTGCATGTTCTCCCCGTGCATGCGTGGGTTTTCACCGGGGACTCCGGCTTCCTCCCACCGTCCAAAAACATGCTTCATAGGTTAATTGGTGACTCTACATTGCCCCTAGGTGTGTCTGTGAGAGTGAATGGGTGTGTGATTGAGGCCCTGCGACAGACTGGCGACCTGTCCAGGGTGAACCCCGCCTTTGCCCATCAGCAGCCGGGTTAGGCTCTGGCACCCCCGTGACCCCGAATGGGACAAAGCGGTCAAGAAGATGGATGGATGGATGGAATGCACGTCAAAAATTAAGACCAATTTATCAGTCTATTTCCAATTTTATACATAATTTCCCATTTCATGATCAAAACTGAAGCTTCTTTTCTTGTTTGTGCCGTGATGCTTTAGCGCTCTTCTTTTTTAAAACCAGCGATGAGCATTCAGTGAATTGGTGCATAATAACTGATTCTCCTGCTGTTTATTTACATCATTGGATCAAAAATAATTGTATTAAAAAACACATTTTTGCCATGAAATGTGAAAAAAATATTTTTTTTATTCAATGTGACTGCTAAGATATTTTTTGTATATTAAAGAAAAAATGTTTTATAAATACGTAGCTTTATTTATTTAGTATCTACAACTTGTCAGAAATACCAAGATCATTTCAAACTGGTGGCAGGTCTTTTTGCTTTAACTGTGTTCCTTTAACTGTGTTCCTTAAAAAAACAACATATTGCTGCACAATAATCATGTTTTGGTCCATTTATATATCTATAGAAATACCACCGAACTTTAACCTTGTTTACCTTAAGAAACTCAAACTCTGCCTCAGAGTCTGACGCTCCATAGTAGTTGCTGTGAAGTATGGGCAGCTCTTCTCTCAGAGTGGTTTGGTCCACCTTATCCAAGACAGACACCGGCAAATAGTGCTCCAATCTAAAATAGGTCTTCCCATGGAGCTGCAACATAGACAGAATCCTACATTTGTACCATCGACTTTTTCATTAATTGAGACCAGTGAAATGGAAAGTATGCTTATATGGAGATTGACTTATTTAAAAAAAAATAGGGGTCATAAAGATAATCTGATACCTCTGGTTGATAGTCTCCAAATTCAGCCTGCAGAGCCAGTGAGGCCAGCAGCATGGCATTTTCTGTTTCGCAGCGCATCCTTTCCTCCAAGATATCCTTCCGCAGCTGCAGATAGTACTGATGTTTGGTCATGGCATGTCTGTTTTACACAGAAAAATCACAAGTACAGGCAGATGTCTGGTTATCTCACAGCGCAGGTGCCAACATTTAGAACAAAATACAGTCTAGTTGTTGTTGAAACTTTTATCAGCAAACCTCCACTTACAGTATGAAATTGACATCATCAAGGAAGAATTTTATACGGAAGAAAAGATTAAAAGGCACGTCGGATCTCCTCTTTTTAGGCTCCTCCTTCCACCCCTCAGGGGCAACTTTGGTGAGTTTGGCATCAGGATCGACGAAGAAAAACTCATTATCTGTGGGGTTTAAGAGAGACGCTTGTTGATCAAATTTCTTTGCATGGAAAAAAACAGATTGCTTTATTAAACCAACCCTTTTGACTATAATAATAAAAGATAACAAATACAAACTATACAAAGCTTCAAATACACAACTAAAATAAAACTTTTCTCACCAAAAGCACAGAAACAAACTACATAAGACAGTAAAAAACTTACCTTTGAGGTAAGCAAGGCCAAAAAGATGGTGCTCCACAAGCCCGGTGTGGGCGACCACCATGTCCAGAACATCTTTACAAACTGCCTTGATGTCACAGGTCAGCTCCAGCTTTTGGCCGTTCAGCAGCACCACTCCCACCTTCCTCTGCACCTCTTCAGCCTTCCCACGTTTCTTATTTTTGAGAAGAAAAAGCGGAATGAAGCAAAAATAAAACAAGGGATTACACTGGATTCATAGAGACGAGGATTTGTGTGTTCTCACCATGATTGAACCGGGCACAGTCAGACTGACGCAGGGCTCACTGGCCATCTTCACAAACTCCGGCCCGTTAAAGTTCTGCCATTAAACACAAAAAAAATATTTTCAGAGGGAAAATATATTTTAAAAACATAAAAAACAAACAGGAGAGGAAATTATTTCTTTGGCAAAACCACTTAACCACTAAACCACTTTAAATATGCTAATTTCCAAGTTTTAGGGGTTTTCTAAATTAAAATAAATAATTTATAGGAGCCAAAACATTTTATTTCTTTCCATGTTTTCTTGTTTACTCTGTAGTTCTGCATGTTTCAATCTTTTAGTTAAATTTTAGTGACAACTGGCTAAAATGTTTAACAAGTACACACATGTTTAAGGAGAGAAACTTAGCCACAGTGTTTCCTTTATTTCCTATTTTTATGCCTCTCTTATGGCTTTTTATTGTTTTAACTAATATTTTTATGTTTTTTTTTTTGTTCAGCACCTTGCGTTCAACAGCAGGTGGATGAAAAGATCTATATAAATAAAGCAAATGATTGACTGATTCTTGCTGACTGCTATTTTTGCTACTTCCACGCCATTTGTTGCTACCGTTTTCTTTGCAGTCATCCTTTATTAATCACAACAAAATTGTATTACTTTCTTCCACAGTTTTTACAAAAAAGACTTAAACTTGCAAAATTACGGAATGGACTTTGGCATATTTTTAAGACAGAAACGCGTCATAAACAAATTGAACCTATTGGTTTTAAATGGGGTTCAAATATTTAGCTACTATCAATAAAGTTGTACTCTATTAATAAAATCCCCTCTACATAATATAAAACAAAAAAATACTCCATCACAAATAAGATGGATTATTTTTAGATGTAATGTTCTTTAGTGTTTAAAGTTTGCTGCCAAAATCAGCAGATTTGCTTCAAAGTTTACATTACATCATTTTGGATTTGTAAGCGAGATAAATCAGAGACTATAAACTCTGCGTTCCTCACATCTGTAATTAACAAAGAGGCTGAAATGAGTTATGAACTGCAGTATGCAATTATACAATATTAGGCTCAGCAAGTTGGTTGCCAGGAGCTCATGCAAGTTAGAATTGTACGTCCAGAATCCAACAATGCAGCATAAACAAGCATACTGCTGCCAAGTTAATTGATGACTTTTTGTTTTCAAAGTTGTCGTGCACTGAGTTAACGCTTTGACACAAAAAGGAAAAAAACAGACCCAAAACAACAGAGATTATGCAAAACCTTGGGATAATTGAGATTATTGCTGGTTACAAAACCATAGAGTATTTAGGGACTAGAGTGCAAACCTTGTTCTTGCGGTGTGGCACAGAAGAGGAGTAGAGAGGGTCCTGGAGGTCGAGTAATGAAGCCTGAGATGGAAGCAGAGGATCGTCTGGAGGGTAGAAATTGGCTCTGGACAGCCTGTTGGCCAAATGTGCCTGAAGTCGCTGCACCTCCTCCTCCTGTCTCTGGAGGAGCAGCTCCGCTCCCACACTCTCCTCAGGTGTCCCCTCATTTTGCCTACAGGGAAAAAAACAGTCAACCGCTGAATTTTTTTGCAAAACATGAACCGCCTTGTTAGAATTTTTTTGGAGGGGGAAAATTTGCTTGTCCTCTTCCAAGACAGAGGAATTCCAAACTTTCTCTTTTAGTGCAAGTAAAAAAAAAAATGCTAAATGATCTTTTTACCCCAGAGGAGGAGCTTTGTGCTTTAGAGACAGATTGAAAGCGTGTTTTGTTTTTGTGTGAAAGAAGACACAGATCCAGCAGGCAGGTCAGGGTCTGTAATGCCAGAGATTAGAGCGATGGAGAGCGCTGAATGTGGATGTCACATTAGATGACCTCACTAGCCAAGCGTGCAGCAGACTCTGCAGAGCGACACCAGCTGCGTGTGGTCTAGACATCCAAACAGAACAGCGTTGTGCGTTGCGTCGGAACTCAGTGATGTGGCGATGCCAGCTCTCCAATTAAACAAACAGGAGGCAAAATAAGGATTGAAAACAAAGATGCTACCATATGTTCCAGCAGGCATTTATGCAACATCCCAACTCAATCAGCTCTCAGATCATTACATCACTTTTACATAAGCCTGCAGTTCAGCCAAAGGAAAAGAGTTGGTTCGGTCATCATGCATTCACTATAATAAATATGCTAAGTCAATTTTTAAAGTTAAAATGTTAAAAGTTAAAGTTAAAAGACACATGAAGCAAAAGCAATGCCTTTTTATTGTGGAAACTACCAGAATTGGGTTTTTTCTTCCGTCTTTCGGGTCAGTAGGTGATTCTCAGATGCTTATCTCTATTGGCAAGCCTGCTAACAAGGGTGTATCTAAGATAGTGTCATTTGGGATGTTCTCCAGTGACACCCGATTCAACAAAGTGAAGCATAAAATGGGCCGATAAAAATCAAACTAGTTTTTAAAGTGAACTGAGAACTTAGCTTCAGGGGGGTAAAAAAAAATCTATAAAAACAAGAAGCTCTATTTTTGTGAGGACTTATAAAATGTCCCAAGTTTTCTTTAAGCTCATTAGTAAAAAACAAACACAATTTCTGAGTGTTTGCATGAACAACAAAACTAAAGACAAGAATTTTAAACACGGGATAATGGTAGATAAACAGTACAGATATTTGGTTTCTTTGTAAAGTTTGAGACCTTTTAAAAGGAAAATTGGAGCAGCAGCTTGAGGAGGAGGAGGGACAGTCGGGGTTTGTTACCTGAGTCTGTGTGTGCTGTGACTGGTCAGGGACAGGGCGTCGTGATCAGATGAAAGTGCCAGCTGCGAGCCGTACCTGGTCACCTCGCTGGGTTTCTTAGCTGGAAGTGATATGAGAGTATTCACTGCACACAGAAACACTCAAAAAGATGTAGTTTTTTTATTTGTTCTGTTTTGTTTTGAAAATCAAACACACCCTTTTAGATGCAAGAACCAACAAGCTACTGAGAATCGACTTGCATGAGCATGTTTGAATAGAAAAGTAGCAACTGAAACCACAGAAATGTAAGTCTTTCTTAACCTAAAACAGGAAATAAAAGACCCTATTGTATTACAAGAACTGTGTTTTTGCAGGTTTTAAAAGCTAACATTCAGTTAAAAGACATTCCAACCTACATTTAGTTTAAGAACAATTTCTATACAGGTCTGTCATTCCACGTTTAAAAGACACTTTGCCCTATAATGGTACTGAAACAATTAAAGACCCCCAATGATAAACTTCTGATCTATTTTAAAGGCATTCCCAGTGGCTTTTTAGTTATGAATATGCCTGATTTTAGCTAAAACTTGTGCAGTTTTATGGAACATAGTTTTTGCAGAGCTGCAGTAGCTCATCATAAATTTGCCTCTGAGTTGTGGGTGGGACCGGACCGTTGTTGTAGAGAAACTCTGCCTCTTTCCCCTTCCAGTTACATATAGCTCTCAGTTTACTCATTCTTCCGCTAGCTTACAGCCTCTAAATGCCCCAATCTAACATTACTGGTGCAACAAAAAGGCAAAAAAAAGCAATACTGAAGCTTTCCAGATGTACAGTTTTTAAGCCAGATGCCAGCTCGGATAAAAAAAAAAGGAAGACATACATGAATCTATTTGTCTACAAGTTGATGCATCAGTATGAAGTGGAGCGGGGAGCTTATAGCTCCTGCGTATTTTCATGCTTTTTCAAACTGCTTTTTTTTTGTCTGTTCCTGAGTCGCCATGATATGAATAAAAAATAAGCTCAAAATTGCATTTTAGAATAATTTTCTTTATATATGTCTCTATCTATGGAGAGAACATGATAAAAAAAACACCATAAAAAATAATTTCATTGGAGTGTTTTTTTAACCACACTTTCAAACAGTTTTTACAACTTAATACAGACGAGGATATGATGCAAGACAGCAAAGGAATTCTCAAACCACCTGATAACCGGATGCCATGCTAATAGGAATCAAGTTAGAGCAGTTTCCTTCAACATGCAAAACCTGTCCAGCACCCTCTCTGTGACATCACCACACGGAAGCAGGAATCTTGAACCCCCGGAGTCTGTGGTATCTTTCCCTGGTCACATTTTCCAGTTAAAAACATTTGGACAGTCATGTTGGAAACTAGCCAGTCATGTGTAAAAAGGTAGCTCCCACACAACATCAGAATTTGTTTCTATTTTTACTCTGGATATCTGTTCAAGGAGGAAGTAAACTACAAAAAAATAAACGTGAGCATTTCCAGTAATGTTGATAGTCCTCAGGATTTAGATTTAGTAGCAACAACTTAAACATTTCCTTCTTGTTTTTGACTACGTTTCTAACAACGTTATCGATATTACTTCATATTTAGATTTCCAAAGAGAAATAAATGTTTCTATACTTGATTGGGTGTCTTAGTTTTTATTTTTTTTTTCGTAAAAATCATTACATACATAGATCCACCAAATGTGGTATTTGGTTGATATCTGAAGCAACTGGGGTCAAGTGCTGTGCTCAAAGGGCACCACAATGGATTAGAGTCTGGAAAGCACAATTGGAGATGCTGCAAAATGTAATCTGTTTTTATTGAACTGCAAAAAATTCCAGTTTTAACCAAATTTCGCTTTGGAACTGATAAGAATGTGCTTGCATAATAGTGAGACTTGCAACCGTTTGCGTGTCTCGAGCACGTGCAATTAAAAAAATCCACCAATAATGCAAACCATGAGCATCAAACCACATTGCATACATACTGATATGAGACAGCTTAATAACAAAACCACAAAGCTCTACCTTGTCTGTACTCTGGATCAGAGGAGGTCACTGAGGGGCTTTCACTGGATGAACTAAAGTCATTGTGGTACCTCTGGTGGGTGGAAACAGGATCTGAAAACAATAAAAGACTATCACCACAAAGATTTAAAAAAAATAACAATAAAACACATTTTATAATTGAGTATTATGGAGAAAACAAATGAGTCATGCAATGTCCTGAACCTAAAAATGGCTCATTTGTTTGTCAAAGAGGTTAAACTGAAGCAGTTTTAATGTAACAGAACACAACCAATAAAAATATAATTTTTTTACTCTACTAAAGACATGTGAGCTATTTCTGTCCTTAATGGTGTGATGACAAGCCAGAAGAATGAGACACACAAAGTAGATATTAGTCATGCTCCTCATAAACACAGCTATAATGAAGGGCACATGTTTCCATACAGGAAAACAATACAAGTGTGTAGCCATGCTTTCTGTCAAAGTTTTGTCATGGCTGATGCTTTCCCTTCTACTTAGGTGAAAAAAGCACAGCATAAAAGCATCTGGTCATGACCCTGAACTCCTTGATACCAATAAGTCACACAGCACTTCAGTGAACCAAAGTGTCACATGCTGGTTGTTCCTTAAGTAAACCTGAAAGTCCTGCTCCACAGTTTCAGCTTTAGTGACCAGCATTCTCTTGCACCTGCTGAGGAATTTACCTTAATGTTTCACAATAGCCTTCAACATCTTTGTTGTGATCGTTGGTAAACACCTTAAGTAAAAAGCTTTATGGACACAAAAAGGCCGGAAGACCTGCAATGGCTTTGCTGGCAGAGTTCATTTTTGTAAAGTATGGTCTCTTTGAAAAGGTATATACTTAATGCCTCTCAAACTGTAATGTACCCATGTGGTTACAGGTGAAGTGCTCAACAAGACCACTCAAACACTCATGCAGTTATCTGAAAGGACATTCACCTCCCCATTAGTAAAACAACCGGATAGCGTGCAAGCCTTGGGAAAATAATGGGCAAAGAAGGGAATGTAAGTAGAAACATAGCAAAAATAGAAATATTCTTATCCTTCATTTATACTTTTAAAGTAAGTTGTGCCCTACAAGCATCTACTGGAACTTGAGTCCCACTCCAGTCATATTTGAATCTATTATAAAAGGGAGTTTATCAGAAATTTGGTTCTGATTTGTGGACGGTACTGCTGCATTGAGTAAGCCTGCACTCATTTCCTATCATACCTTTGTTTACACTCTCTCCTGCTAGCTTACAGCCCCTCACAACCCCAAACGGTGACACTTCCTTTCACAGCACAGTATTTAAGTGGCATTTACACCACCATATTAAAAAAATGTGCAGAGAGAGGGTCTCCAAAGTCAAGAATTTATGCTTTTAATAGTTGGGGAAATTATTAAGAGGAAACAGGAAAGAAAATATTTTTAAGCTGATTCTGAGTGCCAGAGAGAATCTGCCCAAGAGCTAGGAGCACAATCAATAGCTGGCTTTTTAATCTCAAGGAACCACACTTATTCAGCAGTTCCAAGTTTCCCAAAACCACATGTCTAAGATTCTCTGGTTTCCTCCACAATCCACAGGATACCAGTGCAGACAGTCCACAGAAAACTTCTTTAACAAAACATGCAGGAATAAAACTGTTTTATCAATTTAAAAGAATTAAAAAGTGTATTCTTAAAACGAAAATACGGGTCAATTAGGGCATTCCTTACCCATTTGTGAACTTTATAGGTGTTTCTTTTAGATATTGACAAAAGTTATGAAGTAGTTTGCCAATAAGTTGACACATACTGATTGAATCTAGTAATAAAACCTAAAAAAATAACTTGTTTTTCCATTTTACATTCAAAAAAAGAAGAGCTTCTCAATCTCTTCAATGTTGTTGTTCAGCCCAAAACCACATGACCTGATGCCAAAAGCCGGAAAAGTCCAATAATTTTAGGAATTCTTTCATCCACTGTGCATGACTCCAATTACTCTTTCTCCATCTACGGGGAAAGTTTGCTCTCCGTCAAGATTGGCACATGTTGTTTGAAAATAAAGAAGGGGGTGGACTATCAAAGGAATAGGGCTAGATAGAGGGGGGCCAGGTAGAAACATGCCCCTGCACACACAGACATGCACATGACTTGCAAATGCACACAGAGAGAGGACAGAAACGGGGAGTGTACTTCTGTGGAACCTGAAACCTCTGGCTACTGCTGTGCCATCACTTTCCTGCAAGAAAAGGGGAGAAAGAAGAAAAAGAAAGACAGAAAAGGAAGTATCTGCCAAGCCAAACATCCTCAAGACCCCACAAATGGATTTTGCTTGAATAGGTCTCATTCATGCTCTGGTTAAAAGTAAAAAAAAAAAAATTGGGGGATGGAATGCATAGTTATTCTGGTTTAGCCTTCATAGTTGCTCAAATTTTATGATGGCATGTAAAGACTCTTCTTGAGTATTCATCTGAATGTGTTTTATCACTTAGCAAAAATGTAAACACAACTCTGTGAATCTTCAGTTGACATTTATATGTTGTTGAATATATTTGATGCATTTCAAACAAAAAGCATTGCCACAGTTTTAACATTCTGCTCTTTGCACAAAAATGTTTGTTTCTAAATAGAGATTATGACCTGCCATTGTTTAATCTACAAACTCATATCTTTTTATTTTTCAAATCAAAATTTATTTCATAAAATAAAACAATTTGCATCGCTGATTCAGACTTCTTTGTTCTCTGTAACTGTGTTTAAAAAACTGGTGTTTATAAATCCCACTGCAGTAGAGTTTATGAAGCTTATTCTAATGGAAGTTAAAAAAGTACATATAAAATGTAGCATCTGCTGATGGAAAGATGTTAAAAAGTACATAATGAGAAAGATCTGTGAGAAACCTTAAAAAATAAACCTAGTTCTCAGACAGCTGAACCACTTTAGAAGAGTGTTCAGACAAGAGCAAAACAAAAACTGTTTCGAGTCTAAAACAAAAAAAGACCACAGGCCACAAGGTTTGTTTCCTTTTGCTAACAATTCTGTGTAAACAGCAAAAATGGATGACCTGCTCAGTTGTACCTTCTCTAGGTATTACTCCAACCACAGACCCAACTCAGAGTTTCAATGCTTCGGCTGTTTGAAAATTATTGCATTTGTGACAGAAAAAATGCTGGGAAAATACGCAGGGCAAGCCACAAGCTCCCTGCTCTGCTCTATTCTGATGTTTCACTTGTAGACGACCAGATCCGGAAAATTCTTGGTTTTTCTCATCCAAGTTGGCATCTGGTTCAAAACTGTACGGCTGAATAGCTCCAATATGGCTGACCTTTTTTGCTGCACCGGTTGGGGTTGTGAGGGGCTCAGAACTAGGAGAGCATGTAAACGGAGAGCTCTCAGCAGTGGGAAGGGAAAAGGGGGATGGGGTTCCTCCAAGAATACAACAAAGGGGCACATTTTGAATGACCCACTGCCACACTACAGAAACTACGTCCTTGAGAACGACGTTTTTGTATTTGGCTTAATATGGAATAATCAGAATTAAAGGACTGCTGGGGACACTTTTAATATAGCTCAAAGATGACCGGAGTGGGTCTTTAAGAGCCAACACGGCTTTCTGGGTTTTTTACAAAAGATGGAATTTCCCACTATTCATTCTAGTTTTCATGTAAATTTACAATGTTCAACTGTGTACAATAAAACAAAATAGTGAATTAAAGTTTAGTCATAAAGAGTCTTTTCATTGTCTATATCTCGTATTTTATCTACTGTTTACACAGAGACTGATGGGTGGAACAAACACGGGAACTCCCAACTTTAATGATCTTGCCCTGACATCGTTAGACAGAAACACTAAGGTCCTTATTTTTAAACCAAAGTATGAAACATCAAAGACAACAATTAAATCAATAAAAGCCACTGAAGAAGGGGAGGAAAGAAATGTAGGTTTTACTGGCGATGTGAGAGCCACAGTCGAGGAAAAGAATGCTTGGTTGGTGGTTTGGTGCTACTTAAAAATAGCTCCAAGAAAGCAGAGAGGCTGGATGGAGCTGAAAAACATGGATTGTGGAAGTAAAAGGAGGTGAGGAAAGTTAAGCAAAAGTTTTAAATTAGGTTTTTCTACACAGCCATCCAACTCTCATGTTTCTCCACTGCGCCAACACAAATGTTGGAACGTAAATTGGATTCTATATGTATTTTTTAACCCAAACTTCTCTTTTTTAACAGACTGGTTTCTTCTTTGTAAACAAGTACGCTGCTGACCAAAGGTGTAAAACATTTGGTTTGAAGCCTATTTTTTTGTAATATATGTCTTTTTAGGTACATTTTCTTCTTTTTCTTTGCCTTTAGGCTTCTTCTCCCTTACGGAGGTCACCACAGAAATCATCCGCCTCTGTCTATCTTTATCATGTGCATTCTCCTCGCTCACACCATCAGCCCTCATGCCCTCCTTCAGTACATTCATGGGCCTCCACTTTGGTCTTCTTTCAAGCCTATTTCCTGGTAGCTCCAACTTCAGAATCATTTTACGAATATAATCGCTGTCCCTCCTCTCAATGTGTCCAAACCATCTCACTCCCAAAGAGAACCGTAACATATTGAGTTAACATTTTCACTGTTTAAAGCAGAGGTGTCCAAATCCAGGCCTCAGGGACCAGCCCCCTGCTGGGTTTTCAGAAACCCTGCCTTATCTGCTGTTGATTTGCCTGAATCAGGTTGTTTAGCAAATATGGAGCTTCAGCAGAAGGTTGGTTAGAAAACATGTAGGTCATCGGCCCTCAAGGCCTGGATTTGGGCACCCCGGGTCTAAAGCATCAAGTACTCCACCTTCTCTACCTCTGCTCTATGTAACTTCATCATTCTGCTCGAGTTTCTCCTATTTACACACAGATACTCTGTCTGACTTTGGCTAACCTTCATAGGTCTACTTTCCAGAACAAACTTCAACTTTTCTAGATGTTCCCCACCTGCTCACTGCTTTCGCTACAGATCACAATGTCATCTGCAAACATCATGATCCACAGAGATTACCATCTAAACTGTAAATCTGTTCATCACCACAACAAACACGAAGGGGATCAAAGCTGATCCTTGGTTCAGTCCCACCTCCACCTTGAAGCTGTCTCACGCCTACAGCACATCTCACCACTGTTCTGAACAACTTCAACGCTCTTCTCTTCCACTCCTCTCCAGACCGTCATTAGATCTACAAAAATACAATGCAGCTCCACCTGACCATCTCTGTTCTTCCCCAGAAGCATCCCTAAAGCATATATTGCATCTGGGGTACTTTATTGGTGTGACATCATATGGTTGTTTATGAATATGGCTGTGGGGCAGTTGTGGTGCAAAGGTAAAGCGGTCAATCTCTGAGTGGAAGGTTGCCAGTTCCATTACCGGCTTACCTGCCCATGTGCTGAAGTGGGGAATGCACTGAACACCAGTTTGCTCCTGAAGCTCCCATCAGTGTGTGCATGGATGAATAGGCCTTATGACTGTAAAGCGCTTTGGATTTTAACTAGGTTTTAAAAAGTCCACTAAAAGTATATGCCAGTTACCATTTTGACATTTCTAAATAGTCAATTCTGATACGTGTCCAGAGTCAAATACTCAAACCTAACATTACCAGGCCAAACAAAATTGTAAACAATATAGGAGCAATCCAGCCAAACAGTTTTAAGCCAGAAGCCAGCACAGACAAGGAAAACTAAGATGCACATGGATTTAGTCGACTGCAAGTAAATGCATCGGATGAAGCAGAGCAAGGAGTTTGTAGCCAGACGATTGTTGCTTCTACGTCACTGACAGGCTTATTCAAACATCAATTGTTTTGTCGATTCCCGATTCACAACAATTTGAAGACAATTCTCAAACATGCAATTTTAACCTCAATTTTCTTTGCATTTGCCATCTACTACGAGAAAAATGTCACAAGAATATGTTAATCTCTTAGCCTACAAACGCCAAACCTCTATTTTATTGATTGTGCCAGTTGTGCATTCCTCAATCATTCCTCAGCATCAACGATGATGTTGGTGGCAAAGTGGTAATGTAAGTTTAAGAGAGTAAGTATATAATGAGAAAAACCATAATCAGTGGCAATAAATAACTACAGAAACTTTAAAGAATTTTGAACAAGGTAAATGCTAGGAAGGTTTTTCTGGGACACAGGCTGATCTGAATTAATGACGACAACAGGGTTCTATGTTTGAATAAAATCATTGTTAAACACGGTGAGATAAAAATCCAACAGAGATACTTAAAAGTTTGAAAGTTAATCTGTGCACATTTCTTTACTGCAGAGACGTTCAAGGCACAGAAAGGAAGTGCTTTGACTTCTGATCAGCATTTAGCACGATGAGAGATAAAAACTGCTGTATTTATGAACTTCAGGAAAAGAGTTACAGAGGTATATTCGTTTTCCAATGTATTTTGTTAGTTATAAAATGATGTCCACACATGTCATCAAGTTTTGCATACTTAGGCAAAACAGAAAACCTTTTTGCAAGTGTGAAAAACATTGATACAGTTCTGAATATTTTACATATCTAAATAGTTTTGTAGCCACAATCCCTTTTTAACACCAGAACAATTTGGTCAAACAGCACAAGATAATTCTCCACTTGCATATTTTAGATGCATAAATGTTGATTTATCATCAGGAATTGCCATGACGACATAGATTTATTTTATAAAATACAAGTTCAATAACATCTTATCTTTGCTAATGGCCACTTTGTTATAAAAATTTAGTTTGCAAATAGTAATACATGTATACAAATAATATGTACAAGCGCTACTTGTACTTGCTTTCATGATGACACAGCAAAAATGTCCCACCTGTAGAGACTTTACTAGGAATAGAATAAATTCATGGGGAAAACAGAAGGCCGACTACAGAGGCGCTGCTGTCATTGTGTGAACTCTAAACACGAGACAGTTCAGAATATTCCCTCCTTCAGTGCCACCCTGACAGTTTGTGGCATATTGAAACATTTTGCATGGATGTGAGATCATTTGTCCACATATTCACACCAACATGCGACATAAAATCCAGTTGGACAACGGGCTAGAAATAAGTTGGTTTGTAATTATAGTGAAATCTGCCATTTGGCTGCCTTTATGCCAGTGACTCATTTATTCTGTAAAAAATGGGTTACCCAGCCACCACCAATGTTCATTCATGCCAGGATCCAGCTCTTAACCCACATATAGGTTCCACACACAACTGCTAATAAGTCTAAGTACCTAGCTGCTAATATGAGCCCACCGCTTTCACAAATCCTCCTCCCAGATCAGACCAGCTGCTGGTTCTAAGCCTAATAACCTGAGCTAGATTGGAGTTCTTTTTTACATCTCGCTTACACATTTGGCTCTAAAAATCCAACGTTTTACAGAATATTTCAACAATGATTCATCTGATTTGAAGATTTCCAAACACTCCAGTTACGACCAACACCAGCATGTTGTGACAATGTACGAGCCACTGCATATTATTGAGTAATGTCACATGACCTCAGCTTAGGTGTGTCACCACAATGGTATTATCCGCTAATACAAACGAGGAGGCGTTTGTACTGAGTAATACGTTGTAAATCAGGAAAGCCATGGAAGACAGGGATCTTGAGAGAAAGTCTACCTAAACAGGTCGTGCGGAAAGAGGATTTTTGATGCTAGTCAATTTTGATAAAAATTTGTTACCGTGGGAAAAATACCAGAAAATGTCTAAAATGCTATTCATTTGTTTTTCTGCACATTTGCAGATAGCATATAGTAGATAGTGCAATATCTATAATGGTTTAGAACATAAAGATAACAGCTGTATGTTTCTAGAGGGAAAATTGAACATTTTGTATATTCGTATATCAAGTATCAAGACTAAATACAATCTCATTTCAGGCAAAATGCAATTACTCACCATCTACTGCTTGGTGAAGCACCTGCAGCTTTCTCTGTCTTTCCTTAAACCTGTCATAAGCCCCAGGGAGGCCCGAGCCAACAGACAGAGCAGAGAAGTGATGAGGCCTCTGGCTCTTTAGCCCACCGAACTCCAAGAGACGAGAATCTCTTCCTCTGGTAGCCAACAACGGCGATGTGCGCCTGCCCGCTGAACGGGTGCTTAAGGCACTGCTGCCTTTGCGAGCGTCTTCCAAAGCTCCAAAACGAAGAGCCTCTGGATCGATGTAAGCCAAATCCACAGAGGACGCCCAAGACTTCCTGGCCTGTTTCAGCCCCAAATCCCCGCTGTAGAAGTTCAAAGACCTTCGGTCCAGTTCCACGGGCCGGCCTTTCTGTTGGGGGTGAAGAGGGTGCAGGTGGGGATAGGAGTGCTGCTGCTGCAGCGAGGGTGGTTTGGGGTAGAGTTCTGTGGGTGATTCAGAGTTTGTTTGATAATCTGGAACAGAATACTGAGGGGCTGCGCCATCTTCTCCCTTTAACATCTCCTGGATGGGGAGCGAACCCATGGACCGACTGAGGCCCCGGTTAAGAAACGTTTGCTCCTGATTCCTGGCTTTGTAGCGCTCCAGAACCCTGGGGGCGGCACTCCTTCCTGAGAACAAAAATCATTATTAAACTTTGAGGGATGGAACAAACTTCCAGAAGCCACAAACATAAATTGACCACATAAACCTTCATCTTGACTCTTGGTAATATGTTTTTTCTTTTAAAAGAAATCTAAAACCAACTTTCGGGGAAGTTAGTTAAAGATAGTTAAAAAAAAAACTTTCGGAAACTTTTAAAGCTGCTTTTCCTGACTGGCAAGACATTAGCAATCCTAAACCATTCATTTTAACATTTAAGAAAAAGATGGGCAAAAAGCAAAAAAATAAAGGACAATCATTCACGTAAAAATTAACTTTTTATTATTTAAAAAAGCCCATAAAGTGGGAAGTACATCATAAATATGTACTTCATTCTCCCGGAGCTATTTGAAACCCAAAAGACTGTTTAAAAAGTTCTCCAGAGAAATTGAACTTCCACAAAAAATTACATGTACATAAGTTTTTGACAATCACAAGTATGACTTAAATCGACTGGACTGAGAGCAGATCCCTGAGAAGAAAGACGCAAAGGAAGTGAGGGATGATCCTTGCATGTACTTCCCCCTGGGGGGTGGCTGGTGCTCGGTCGGGGAAACAAAGCTCTGATACAAAACGCCAAAACCAGCAGCTTCACTGGTGACTCAAAAATATGCATCTGTAATCAATGCCATGCGAAGCTTACATAATCACGATGACAGCCATGACTGTGCTCTGCTCCTTCTCTATAGCCTGGAGAAACACTCACAAACCACCGGGAACATTTGCTCATATTTTCCAGAATTAAATCCCCGAATTTGAGATTGAAGTGTGTTTGTTCACTCAAGAGTTTTCCTCGACAAAACTCAGAGATGTGGGCTGGAAGCAAATGAAAGCCTGAAGGAATGTCCATCTTGTTTCTATGTAAATGTGAGCACAAATATGAACTTTGTACATGCAAGGACACAGACTGGTAAGTGCTTAAAGCTCAAAACATTTTTTTTGGAATCATATAGTAGAAGCAAAACAAAAGCTTTAAAAATACCCACAAATTATCTTCTCGCACATATTAAAAAAGCCTTAATTTAGTGGCTCAATATGTCTATACTTGTCTATTAGCTAGGCATTCATAATAACCACTAATCCTGTCTTGATAATTAACTTTTATGAGCTAGCTTAGGTTTTTTTTAATAACACATCTTATACCATATTTAGAGTATTTTTCAGACATTCCAGTGGTCGTGTCTTACCTGCAGGCAATCCTTTACCCCTCAACCGCTCTCGAATCTCCTTACTCCTCTCTGGAAGAGACTCTCTATCCGTCACCAAACCATCCAACTGAGAAAAGAGTTGGTGAAGAGAAAATAAATAAATTCTGAAATCACATTTTCTTAGCTTTATCACCTGGTGTCTGTTCAGTCATTTTTAGCCATAAAAGTACCTGAGAGAGGCTGCCGAGCACCAACCGGACGAGCTTTCGGATGTAGGAGAAGGGGGGGTCCCCGCTGGAGTTCCTGATGTGTTTGCTGCAGATGTCCAGCACCGTGCGCAGCGACATTCGACTCACTGTGACCTCATCGCACATGTTGAGGAGCAGACTGTTCAGGTGCTCCCCCAGCTTCATGGGCTGCATCACAAACATGACAACAAAGCTTCACTCCTACATCACGGGTTACCATTATTTCTGCACTCAATTAGACCTCAACTCATTGCATCATAAAAGTTTTTAAAATCTGATCTAGTACCAAGTGTTGTCCTAACATTTTTGTAAATAAATGAGAGGTGAAGTTTTTATGGCTACGTGACAGAACATTGTTTATCTAGCTGAGCCTGAAACCGGGAGTTGAACTCACACAATGCCATCTGTTTTGCAACTAAATAACTCTTTTGGAGATAAGACAGAGAACCACCATCGTCGCATTCCATAATGAGATCACAGCTCCAAGAAATACATTTTTTTAGGTACTGATCTGTCATCGTTTGCCATCTGTGTGATGATGCAAAGATTTGCGTCAACATGGTGTGTATTTTCCTTTGAATGTGGTAAATCTGGATAACATTAGCACATAAAGCATTTGTTGTTGGATCTAGAAGCACTTATCTGACTATATATTATAGATA
The DNA here is from genome assembly GCF_002922805.2 of Oryzias melastigma. Classification (NCBI taxonomy): domain Eukaryota; kingdom Metazoa; phylum Chordata; class Actinopteri; order Beloniformes; family Adrianichthyidae; genus Oryzias; species Oryzias melastigma. Next base: position 10,211,602 of record NC_050523.1, on the reverse strand, counting down.
TATAAAACAGATGTTGATTGCATCCTAAGAAAAAAGACAAATTTTATTAATTTTAAAATAAAAGAATTGATATTTTATTATTATGGTTTTGTTAACTCATATACTTCAACTTCGGAGTAGGTTTTCCACAGTAATGATTTTACCTGACTTTGGGGGATCTCATAGTCGGCCCCCCAGAATAAGGTCATTCCTAGAGAGTATATGTGCATCTGTAAAGAAAGGGAGAAAAAAAAGTCATAATTTTTTATTCCATCTTGGTCAAAGAAAATGTGTCACAATGGAGCTCATAAAGATGAAGAGAGTCAAAGTATAATTTTGTGTGGAAAAAGCAGAACCATAGAAATATTTTTTTTTAATTCATAGGAAAAAGAAGAAGGGCCTTCAGCTCCAAAAATCATTTTTCATTTCCATTTCTGTTTAGTGCTCAAGAGAGAAATGACTTCCTTGACTGGTGGAGTTGGTGAGGGAAAGAATAACCCAGGGACTGCCAAAGAATGCAACACGGCTCTCAAGGTCTTTCAGAAACAGACCTCTGAGCACAGATTTAAACACATTCATAAAAAAAATACCAGGAAGGTCAAAAGAGAAAAAAAAAACATTAAACTCCTTTCATGTTTAAAAGAGCATTGACTAATAATCAACTCCAGTCTTAAAGTGAAGGGAAAAGATGATGGCTTCTACAGTGAAATAACTCAGCTGGGAAGTCGAGCTCAGAGCTGGAGAACTGAGTCAGCACAAAACTAAGTTGAGGTCTGTGGGGTTTTGCCAGAGACAGGTTTCCAGTCATGCAAGCTTTTGGCTCTTTTAGCAAATGACCAGAGATGAAATGAGCGGGTGTGGCGATTCTCCACACTGCTGAAGATTATACAGGGGCTCCAGGCTTTGCATATGTACAAGCAGAGTGTGCTGATTTTTAATTAGCCGCTTGCTCTTACCAAACTTTTATTTCCATCATTGCATATTTTTTTAAGATATGGGTTTGCTAAAAGTTGATATATATGATTTAAAAACTGCATCAATTCATGAAAAAAGGTATAAAAGCTCAGAAAGTGGCTGAGAACATTAGTGTCATCACAGAATACATTTCTTTTATGGCTTTACACATAAAAGAATGACAAAAAACTGAAAAAAACGACAATAAAAAAATCTGTTATGTACATTTTTTATGAAGGGGAAAGATTTCCATCCCACTGAAAATACAAACGTTCTAGGTCAGAGACTGAATTCAAAATGTGCTTTTATTAGAAATAACAAAGGAGAAACCTGGAAATGAAATTAAATGAACTTGTTGGGATTATTAAAGATAGAAGATTAAAATGAGTTTTTACCTTTTCTATGTCAGAAACTGAATTCAGGGCATTCCCCTCCAGAACTTCTGGGGCTGTGAAAGCTCTTAAGTCCTTTTGTGTGACATACTCATCGGCAAAGGAGATGTTGCCCGATGGCATGAGCAGGAGCGACCAAGGGGAGATGATAAAACCCATGGCTGAAGGGTCTGGGGATGGAAACAAACAATGGAACAAAAAGGACACATTTTAGAGTTTTGTTGCCCTAATCTTAGACCTTTCGCCAAATAGAGGCAGCGCTAAAATGAAGCAAAATGTAGAGACTTTAGACAGCAGTGGATAACCCTTCACTGATGATTTAATGATTTTAAGGATGACTGAAGAAGTCATGCTGCTTTTTCAGCCTGAAACAAAATCACTGTTGAGGTAGAGAACCAGAGAGAAACAGCTACACGGCATAATTTCCCAGCCACAGATATGATGTTCTAGAAAACATGCAAGGAAATGCTTGAGCACGGTCACAAAATCCTTCTCTTCGATCTTCAGGAGCAACAGACTGAAAAGGAAAACTTAAATTTGCGGCACCACACACAAAAAAAAATGCTGTCAAAAGCTGGAATTTACAAAGTAAATATAAGTTTCCTGTTTAAAACAAGAGACCATTTGGAAATCTTACCCAATAGGCTGAGTCACAAAGTGTAGAGCACTTACAAAGCTCACAACAAAGAGCTCAACACAGAATGCCTCAACAATAAATTCATCTTTCAGCAAATGTCAAATCAAAATAGTAGAATAACATTAGAATTTGTGTTTTTCTGGCTTCAGTGTTGCTGATAAGCTGCTGTCTGAACATGAAATTAGGCTAATCTAGCATGCATTCAATAGTTTGTTATCTAAACACATATTTACAAACTGTTCTGCACACATTACACACAATTCCCTTGCAAACAGGCAGTTAAAGTCACTTCAGTAATGACTAAGAGCCAATGCAGAGTACACAGCAATTACCCAAAGGAAGATAACGAAACTGTGAAGGCATGGTGGGAAATTCCTCTGTCCAATCACAAGCACTGACGTATGGGTTCATGAAACAAATCAATATTTTACAGGCAGCAATCGCATTAAGTGTTTGACAATGTAGCAAGTAAATAAAAAACAGTTCCCAGCCTTTTTCTATTAGGCTCACTTTCTATTAAAAGTTTCACAATGTCACACTAAGAGGAAAATGTAAACATTCTTTAAGGTAACCTGTGTTGAGTTATAAAAGTCTATTGATTTAATGTTTGCATTAGATATTAACATAGCTCAACAACAGTAAATCATAAGTGAGTAAAGCAGCTGCTATAAAGTCTAACACTCTAAAACACATTGACAAAAACAGTAAGTCAGATAAGAGACATCTGTGACTGCAGCAGAATGTATTGTAAAAAACTATCAGTTATCTTTAACTTTATCTTAGAAGCTTAGACTATCACACAACCATACAAACGCATTTGTGCAGTCAACTTATCTCGACAGTGAGCTCAGAACAGTAGGAATATCTACCAGAAATGCAGGTTCTATGGCGTGTCAGGATTATCAGCCCAGTGACCACACATCATAACATGACGTTGATTTAACACGTACTTTTCCAGAACACGTCAAGATCCTGGTTGTGTTTCGTAAGCGATTACAATGACCAGCAGATTAAGATGACACAATTTTGTTATCAGGTACAAGAGAACTATGCATGACAAACCAAATCTACAGGCAACTTCTGACCTCTTTGGTATCTTATGATCTTTTTAGACCACCTAGTGCTTAAAGGACACCCGCAACGACGTTCCTATTTGTTGTTAGAGTTAAAGGGCCGATACCATGATTTTCTTTCGTTTAGTCTTTTACAGTAAACTATATCCATATGTGATCATATCTTATCTTTGGCACTCTAAAGAACTAATAATTTATGAAATTTGAGCTATTTTTCGTGAGTGTTTTTCTACCCAGAAGAAAGGCATCTTGATCTCTGAGGCACCGCCTTTCGCTGCTTGTAGGTGCCGCCCATTTCATGACGTCATCTTAGAGACAATATGGTGGTCAGGTTTCACTCACAAAAACAAACAACATTCGAAGTGTTGCAAAGATGGATGTCCATACAGTATATAATCCTTTATTAGTCCTGACCGGGGCTAGTAGCTAAGTGGAAAAATTAGCAGCTGATTGCCGCTAGCTGAGCGGTGAAGCTAGTGGCTGAGCACCACAAGCTGAGTGTTAAAAAATTGGGTGTTTGTTTTAGCTTGGGGCCGGTTCTGGCAGCACAGACTCTTCCTGAAAGGGGCTGTACTCAACTTGTGATGTGAGCTCACGAGAACCCACTCATTTTTGTGGCTTTGGGAGGGGCTGGTGCTCAGAGAGCAAGTTTTTAAAGGAATCCTTAGAAAAACGTGAACGGATCAAAATAGCACTTTGGGGTTGTTTATAGTGAAGAATAAACAATATAATACTGTCTGATATTAATTGGTGAAATTACTAAGTGTGTCTGCTCTGCTGCTGAGAAATAATTTTCCAGAGGGGCAAAAAATGTACTAGTACTTACTCATGGAGGTTAATTTAAAAACAAAATGAATGAAGCCAAAGCAAAAAAATCTTTTAACTGGTGGAGAGCTTTTTAATAAATTAAAAACTTCCCTGCAGTAATACAAATATTTTTGACAATGTAAACGTGTTTATTACAAGGATTTATAGATTATAAAATTATAGAACTTTCTTTTAATTCATGCCTTTTTTTGTCTAAATTAAGTGTTTCGACAACTGACAGGTGTGTCACCCAAGTTTCCCAATTTTCATAAAGTACCAGATGTTTAATTACATATATTTATATATATATCCAGTTTAATGCCACTGTTAAAATAGTAATTTTTGTTGCCTTTTTCTGAACCAGCTCAACACTACTAACAAGAGGAACATCAGGAAGCAGTAAAAACCCTGAGGACAGCTAATTCTACCCTGTACCTTCAAACTTACTGGAACTGCAATAGACCATGTGCTAAAATAAACTTTGGGTCTCTTAGATAAATTCTGGATTTCACTTTGAAAAACTGCCTGTTCTCATAGCATTAAGATTTCTATAAAACCATTCTATGAAATGTGCCTACCTTTGTGGAAAAGTTCTTGGAGGCTTTCTGCGCTCTGGCTCAGCAATGCCCAAACTTCCTCCTCCTGCAGTGGGCCTCCTCGAACCTCCAGCGCTTCTGCCAGAGACACGTGCATCTTTCCTACACAGACAGAAAATGGGGGAAAAAAAAGGTTAAAAATTGTATTTGGGTGTAAACAAAAGTAGAAACAAAAGAGCTCATAAAGAATGAGACCAGTAATTTATTTTTCCTTTTGTTATTTGGTCAATAAAAAAAATAATAAAAAGGGGTCAAACTTAATTGGTGGCCTCAAAATAAAGGTTTCGAACACCATTAGTAAAATGTGCATTATACAATATCATAGCCTCATACTGCTTGACCCAAAATATGAAAAGAACATATATTTAAATGAATGGCAAAAAACAGAAAGCCACATATTTGCATTTGATTATTGTTGTGAGGTTATCAGTATTTACAAACTGTTTCTCTCACGTTTGTTTTAAGTGTTAATGTAGAACATCCTGCACTAGTTTATTGAAAACTAAAGACTTTTCCAGATCCTCAAATCTCTACAGTGGAAATTCCAACTTCCTCAGGGTACCTCTGATTTATGCACTCCCAGCCAAGTCAACAAATTAGTGTAATCTTCCATTTGTAGGAGAGACTGCTGGATATTGCATTTTTAAACTACCTATTTTGACTTGCAAATGTTTTATCTTTTCCCCCAAAATTAAGCAGCACATTACTTCTCTCTAGCATGCTATTAGTGATGTGTGGTTGACACTAACAGCTCTGAAAATATGTCTCTAGAAAATGTCAAACAGAAGTCACAAAGACTAAAATTACAACATGACTGAAGGAGGCAAATTAATATAGATTTGAAAGCCTCAAAACTAATAATTTCAATATTATTTCCATTTATTTTAAACTAAACAATCTGACCAGAAATCTAATTTTTAATAACATTGGACAAAACCAAAACATTGATTTAGTTTGGAGAAAGATTTTTAAAAACTACACAATTTATTATTTATTAACCCAAAATGAAAAGTCGGTGTGTTTAAATGATAATTTATTTGTACTTATTATGGGTACCCTTAAGAAGTACTAACATTTAATAAATATATATTTCCATTTGTTCTAACTTGTTAGTAAAAAAGGTCACAGAGAAAAATATTTTTTCTCTGCAAAATAAAAGATTTAAGAAATTAAGCCGTGGGTTAAAAATAAAGACAAAAATTGTCCAAAAATGGTTTGGCAGCTTAATATGTAAAAATCTACTTTTCTGATTACAAACCTAAACTGCAATTTTATTAGAGGAAAAAATGTCTGATAGTCTAAAAACTATTAAATAAAGTAAGCTTTAAAATCTACCCATTCAAAAAAAACCCATTTATTTTTAGTATGAGGAAATAATGCAGATAAACTAGCATTTATTATTGTTGCAAGTGGTGGAGAATTTAGGTAAACGATGACACACAGTAGTTATGCAGCATACCAGTAACACGTGACAACAACCCAGTTCATATGAGTAGACATTTTTTCTCGGTAGTAAATTCTGAGAAAAAAGGCTTACCGGCAAAAGGAGTAAAGGGAAAATCAAAAACCTGTTCACAGCTCAGAAAGAAGAAAAACTTAAGGAGAGAAACTGTACCAGAATACTTGCTTCAATGCATGTGATGCAGCAAGCTACAAAACTGCTGACACATGACTAATACACTGAATCCTCTCATATGAGTTCCAAACAACTCTTTTCCAAGGGAACCAATAGTCTAAGTTGGTGGTTAAACGTATTTTAATGTGACGTAAAAGGTTGTATGAGTAGTTAGATTGTAACTATCCTGCTGCTTTACAAACTTGCAAATGCTTTAGGATTTGGATCTGAATCAACCTTGAGCAGGACAAAAAGTCATGAAGGATGTTATCTGTCAAGTCTTTATCTGAACTCCAGACACTGCACATAAAACAATTGTCTCAATTCCTCTGTTAAGCAATGGCATGAGACCAATGCCAGCGAAACTAGAAGCACCAGTTTGACAGACTGCAACCAGCTGAGCAGAAACTAAAGAGTCAAACACTTCCAAAAAGTACTTTCAACATAAATCCTTTGCTTTTCCACAAGTTTTTGAGGACTTTGTAACATTTGAAATGTTTGTCATTTACATTTAGGCATACTGCTACATGAAATAAGTAAGAAATGAAATATTGCATAACATTCAGGCGCCATCATGCAAATATCCCAGGCAATGCAAACCATCTAAAAATATCAGCCTTCTACAAAAACATGCAGGTAGGCATGTCCGTTCAGGTATTTAATGCTGAAACAATGCTGTGGTCAAGAGGTCAACTCAAACAAGTCTTTACAGAGTAGAAAATGACAACCCAACACTCCTCACTTCAATAGAAGGAAGTAGACCTGCACTTACAACTTGATCTGTGGCCTTCTATGCGGACAAATTAAGACTGAACAACTAATAAACTGGGTTTTCTTAACTTTCATTACAGTCAACATGGGAAACGATTCTTACAAGATATAAAGGAAAGAAGTTATCGACTTAACCAAATTAAAACAGCTTTATCTCACTAATTTCTGTTACTTTTTTTAATTCAAACAAAATTAAGACATTTAAAGAAGTTTTTGAGGGTGAAACACATCGGCTGATGACCAAAATTTGTAATATTTGTGTGTGATCAGCCCTGACTGAGGAACTTCACATACTAACCTAAACTTAGGCATCTTTTGCAGACCACACAGCGACTCGTAATTAAACCACATATGATCAATATATTTTTAATAAAAACATGTATACTTTTAATAGAAAAACAACAGTTGTTTGGGGTTGCACGTCACCAGTACAATACCAACAAAGACTAAAACGAATCGATGATAGACCAAACTTCACCACATACACTCAACAGCATCTCCCAACCACAGCCAGACCAAACTATTTTTAAGCACACATAGGTTAAAGCCAAGTTTTTTATCTTTTTTCCCCCCCAGAAACTTGACAAATATAAAATATAAGATCAAAATCCAGGATATCAGGAATTATGAGGTAGAATATGCTTGATTTTAATTTATCCAAAAAAAAAAATAAAAATGACCTCCACTCCAGAAGGAAGTGAACACATTTACAAACGGAAACATAAAGTAAACTAACTGACAGGAATTTGTTTGGAATTCTACAGTAATGCTTTTAGTTTTACTATAAAAAGCAAACTTTGGACTGACAAAATAAGAACATTCATCTGGTTCTGAATGTGATTTAAAGCTCACAGAAGCAAAAGTGAAATCAACAATAATCAGTATCAGTCAATCATATCACTTCTTGGAATCAGCTAAAAAAATTGGTTTCACAAATTAAAAAAAAAACTATATCATCACTTTACATATCAACTTAATACCCAGTATTTTCTTCTTTTTATGATGTGTGTTGTATTCTGCTTGAAATACAAAAGAAAATACATTTTGCAGAGGGTCCAAAAAACCTTGTATAAGTGATGTTTAGATTTTTTTATCCTAAAAGAACTTGTGCAAGTAGTGGTTGATATAGAACGTTTTTAACAAAAAATATATATTTTTGTCACAACTGTTTAACCCAGTGATGGCTTTAACATCTTGGCTTCAGTAACTAACCACCATGGCAGAAAAGTCAGGGGGCCAGCAAAGTTACTGGGAAGTGTCATCCAGAAAACACCGCTGTAAATATCTGCACTAAATTTGGTCCAGCCAGCTGCTGAGCCGTTTATCTGAACAGGAGAGCATCTGACCTGCATGCAATTCCAAAACCTCTGGGAACCATGAATCTCTGTATGCAGCTTCACAACAAGCCATCAAGATGTGCAGAAATTCTTCAGCAAAGATCAAAAAAGTTACCCAGGAAGTTATTTTTACCATTCTCAGGATCTTTTTGATTGTTTTTGACATTTTATGGTCATACAGAACATGTGTGTTACTTATTCAAAGCCTTTGCAATAAACTCTGAACTCATTAGCTTTGAATGAATTTCTGAGACCAGTGTCATAAACAATAATGCCTTAGTTCACAGAACAGAGTTAATGAACAAGCATGTCCTCAGCCCAAATGTTTATGCAGGAATGCAGGTTACCAATCTAGTGAAGGGGAGGCGTGAAGTTTGAGGCCAAGTGGGATACTACCCATCTTGTTCATTACCCATGAGAATGGGGAGAACCGGTGCTGTGAAGACTGATTGTTTTGTGACCCTTGTTATTTCAACAAAGACCTACAGTGGAATGTTTTTTATCCTCACCGAGGCTGCTGTGCGGGCCAGCTCCTCTCTCATTGGACTGTGGTCCAGTTCATTATTGAGGGTGCTTAAGAGCTTCCAGCCAAAACAGCAAACACAAAAATCCTTCACCAATTGAAAGCCTCGTTTTCCTTCTAGTTTAAAAAAAAATGTTGGTCCCGAGGACTCCCATGTGTTCCCAGATAACTGAAACACTATAGGTGAGAGGAAAAACACCACGACTGCTAACAAGGCTTAAGCTGCTTACAGATTAGTCCCTGGAATTCGAAATAATTAATCCAGCAAACATGATAAAGTTCCTAACTCCAGAGTTTAGGGAAAACTTTTCCCTTCCACTCAACTTCCTGTTGTGACAAAGATACACCCCATGCGATAGAGTTAAAGACAACCCATCAAAGGGCGATAATGTCTGCTTTGATTTGTTTTTCATGCTTCCAAATGAAGCAGAAACAAGAAAAAAATGAACTATTCATCTGTTTCCCAGCCATTTTTTTAAAACTATAGAAGCTAAAAATAAAAAGCAATCATCATCAGGAAAAGAGATTTCACATTAATTTCCAAATGCTCCACTCCTAATGCTAGCCACGAGGAAGAATGTGTTCATATCCCCACAGATCAGCACTGTGGTTTCAGTTGGCAAACAGAAGCTGGTGAAGTGTACCGATACTACACTGACAACAAGTCTTTGTGTTTTTAGTGCCAGGAAAATTTTGAAAAAAAAAAAAAACTCAAGGTGAACATCCATTCCCTAAGCCACACAATGCTATACTGCATTCAAAAAATAGTCCTATACGTTATCTTATAGTCATTGATACAAGTACAGTGCACAAACATACTGTAGACCAAAACTGGAATGCATACCACTGAGGTAATAAAATGCAAATGTCAGACCAGTGACTCAAACCACAGACATCACTGCATAAAAACAGACACGTGAAAGCACAAAAATGTTAAGATTATCAATATAATACCCCCATCTTGCATTTTACGTATACAGTCAAAAGCTTTTTGCTTCCCAAGACTACACAGGAAGCATGGTTACTTTGACGACGAGGTGTTAATCTGTTTCTTGTTAGTAAAACAGCAGTGGGAATTGTACAGCTGCGGTGCCTCCTCTTAAAAAACACAGTTTCTCTTTACTGTTGTTAGCCATCAAACCATTTAAAATATCACTCCAATCATCTTTTAACTTTTAAACTATTTTAAAAGTGTTCTCAGTGATCTTTTAAATATGATTAAGCAGTTTTTACCCCCCTCAAATGGTTTTCTAGGACATAATTTCTGCAGAGCGGCAGTAGTTTTTTTGAAATTTGCCTCTGGGTTGTGGGCAGGACTGTTTTTTTGCAGAGTAAGACGACCCTTTTTCCATCTGTGTACGGGCTCTCCCACTAGCTTACAGCCCCTCACAACCCTTACATAAATAACATGACCGGTGCAAAAAAAGCAATATTGGAGCTATCCAGCTGTACAGTTTGAAGCCAGATGCCAGATCAGACGTGGAAAATGAAGACGTACATTGATGCAATTGTCTACAGGCGGATGAGCGGAGCAGGGAGCTTGTGGCTTGCCGTAGTAACTTGTAAATCTCATTACAAGCTTTTTCCAAAGGAATTTTTTTGTCTGCTTCAAAATGATTTGAATAAAGAAATACTCAGACATGCAATTTTATTTGTTTTTGTCCTCCATCATGAGAAAAATTTAAAAAAAAAATGTTAAAAACACCTTTCAATTACAGTAGGTCTTTCAACATCAAGCTGTCAGACTTTTGCAGGTGATTTTTAAAGCTGTCCAATGCAGTTGTGATCCAGTTTTGATAGGCTAAATAAACCAGGTAGTGAAATATGTTTCAAGCTCAAGCTTAGAAAGACAGCCAGGAATATTTTTGTCAATTATCAGAGCAGCTCTGGACTAAAAGGCCCAATTTCTCATTTTGGTCTGGACCTCATCCGCTACATTTCTGCTAATCACAGGGTTGCTGTTGAGCACAGTGGCATGCAGAGCATGGTTTTGCAAGACTTCACCCCAACCTCCCCTCTTCTCAACACAAAAACCCATGCTGATGACTACTTCCAAGCTTTTTCCTATACTGAGGCTCACATTGCTTACATCATGCTCTCTCCATATAGGTACACAGTTCCACTGAAGACTTTTCAGTCCAGCAAGACACTGACCTTTGACTTTGGGCTGACTTTAGGAGTTTTTTATGGTAATGAAGGGGGAAGCGGTAACAAAAAAAGTGCCTCGTTAGTGCCCCATAAAACCTTCAGTCTGGTGTGACACATACTATGTCACTGACCAGTAGAGATTGCGTGCTAAAATCGTATTATTTACTGTCTTTGACACATTTTACTGTACATGGAACTACAAATAGCTACATAAAGCCAAACTTTTATCATCTTTTGATCCATTTTCAAAGCTGTCCCAATTATTTTTCAAAAATATGATTATGGGTTTTTAGCTAAAACAAAAAAAAAGTTTCTGCAGAGCCACAGTAGTTAATTGTGGGTAGGACTGTGGCGCAAAGTAAGCCTATCTTAAATTCCAGTCATCCACCTGTTTACACACTCCCGCTAGCTTACAGCACCTCACCAGAGCAAAATTGGAACTATCCAGCCATAGAATTGTGAGCCAGATGCCAGCAGACAAGCAAAACAAAGACATACATGGATCTAGTAGTCTAGAATTTAATGCATCAGAATGGTGCAGAGCAGGGAGCTTGTGGCCCACAGATTGTAGCTTCTACGTCACTGCTACAGACTTTTTCTAACAGCATTTTTTCGTCTGCTCCTGCTTCACAACGATATGACTAAATAAATGCATTTTTAAGGTAGATTTTCTCTTATATTTCCCTTTTCGTGAGAAAAATGCGACAAGAACACGTTAAAAAAAAACACGGTTTTAATTAGAGGGAGGTCTATTCTTCATTTTCGAAGTGGTTTCTCTTCCCTACCAAACCCAAAACACGGTTACTGGAAAACTAAAGATGCCCAAAACACTAGAGTGCTGTTAAGACATTAACTTAGCAACAATTTTACCCAGTCGTAGTTAAACATATACCAATTTAAGAGCAGCTTTTTGACCAGCTTAAAACATTTCTTAGTCAAAATAGTTTTTTTCCCCCTTTGCTAGTTACGCTAAACTTAGCAACAACAATTTATATATTTGCATCGAATTGAAGGTAATTTTAGCAAAACTTACCGTAAAGTTGCGCTTGCTAAAAATAGGCGAAAATAAAGATTCAACGAAGCTAGGAGAGCGTATAAACGCGGCTCCAGACGCCATCCCATCCACAAAGCAACATCTTGGATAGTTGACTACACAGCGAGGCGGGCAACAGGTCTACCTTCCCACAATGCATTCAGCCAGAAGAAGTCCTTAGCACTTCCAAGGGGTTTTTCCCCAAAAGCGCATCAGTAAAACGAATAATAAAAAGCAAAAAAGTTAAAACAAAATAAACCCTCTTGTAAAAAAGGAGGGTTTGAGGGCTACTCTACAGTTTCTTGCTCTCTTCCAGCGAAGAAGCCAAGTTAACATTTCTGCGGAGGAGCGGAACAACCCCTCCCTCCGCCAGCTAGCGTGGGCTGGCGGGGAGTAACCAGACACCTTCCTGCGGCCGCTGATTGGCTCACAGCCGGGGGACTGTCATTTGACCGTTTCTATGGTAACGCACAACCTGGAGCAAAATGTACCGCGTTCACAAACGAAGTAGACAAATTAAAATACATCTGTGGAGGTAAGAACCAGCATATATATAGTTATATAAACTTTGAAAGAGTAAAAGTAGCAAAGTAAATAATAAATATAACGAAAACAATAGTTTTGCAAAACTCCCTCCTTTTATTCTTTAACTATGAACATATAGAATAAGAGACTAAAAACATAATCACATGTATTATTGATATTACAATGCTACTATAGTTTTTAAAGGTTTTTCTCCTTTAATTCAGTTTAGCCATATTTTTAATGTTCTGCATTTGATTGAGATAGGTGGAGATATATATACATATTTAAAATTAAAGCTAGTTATTAATTTGTATTAAAAGCAGGTTTTTCTTACTTGATTTAAATAAAAATAAATAAATGACAAGATTTTCTTTGTATTGGTGAGTTTCCCACACCATCAAACTAAGTCAAGTATGAAGTCAGGAAGCAATTCACTGCTGAGTACTTCCTTCCTATGATACACTTCATGGCTGGCACACTTATGGTGTGTCTTGCGCCATCAAGTGGTCATTAGTGGTCAGTACATGCCGTATTCCATTGAAAATGACAGCGGTTCCTTATTTTATCTACTTTATATACTTTATGAATACTTTGATAGTCTCCTATAAATTGTCTGTATATTATGGAAATACAATTTACCACATGAAAAGCTAAATACTATCTAAAAAATGGAAAAAAGCCAAGCCATTTTGAGTGCATGTGTGTTGTTTAATCTTGACTCAATCAAAAGTTTCACCACCCCCCAACATTTTTTTTCAAATTCTTACTTATTCCCACCAAATATCATTTTTAACATCAACTGTATTTATATGTATATCAAAAAGGTTCTTTTATATGAAACGTAGTCCAATTTGTCCAATCTTTTTATGGGATTTCGTGATTTGAAGTATTTGATAAATCACAGCTGAAGCCTCTATTGACTCACCAGCCTTTTTCTCCACCAGAGGCAAAAAGTTCCTCATCAAGATGCAGATTCATGTCTGTGAATAAAACATAAATGTGCCTTAAGTGGGTTGTACTTATTACACTGGTAAACTAGTTCTATTTTAGAGACCTTTTAGAGGACTATTTGCTAAAAAAAAACATCTGGCTACAATTACCTGTGATGTAGGTAGGCTGGTTATGGTCATGCAAGACTTTAATTTATCAACTTAATACAGTGTGTTTTTGTTTAAATACCTCAAAAATGTCCCAATTGGTAGATTTTATGCTTGACTTAAAGTTTCTACTTGAATCTCCATTGAGCTGTAAAGAAAAACATCTATATTAAAAACTTTTTTATGAATCTCTTGCTTTTTTTATAGGTGGCGTATAGTGGTGTTTTTTCACTTTTAATTATTAAAATATTGTTTTTTAATAAGTCAATATAGTCAACAAATCACAAAAAGAAAAAAATGCTCCGTTTATTGTGTAAAAGCTTAAGGCACGAATGTCCAAAGTCTGGTGTGTGGGTCATTCAAATTTCATCTGGCCCACATCCTCCTGTCATAAAAACAATATATTGCGTCCCCCCAGCAATTTCTTAAAAATATGTGTACCATTTCTTGATTGCAATTGGCTAAATTCCATTAAAAGTTATGAAAGTGGTTCAGTGAGTATGGTTAACCATCACATATTTTCATCTCACAAACTCTGACCCGCTTTGCAAAAAAGAGTTTAAACATAAAAAAAAAAAATTAAAAAAACAGCTTGTAGATGGTTAAAAATAAGGGCTTCATGGTGGTATAGTGGTAAGCACTGTTGGATCTCAGCAGAGAAGTTCTGGATTGAATCCTGGTTTGGTTCTTTCTGTGTGGGCTTTGCATGTTTCCCCCTTGTGCATGTGTGGCTTTTCTCCAGACACTCGAGTTTTCACAGTTTAAAACATGTTTCATAGGACGATTAGTTACTCTAAAATTGTCCCTTTTAGGCAGTGGCGGACTTTGCAGTTTTGGGGCCCTCTGCAGCGGTTGCATTACTTTTTTTTTGTAAATAATCCTTATTGAGGGTAAAACATCAAATAACTTCCTTATTCTTCCTAACATCCAAATATTTTAAAATGCATTTAAAAACTGAAATTTCAATTAAATGTTAGAGAAATTTATTTTTATGCATTATTTTTACCTGGAAAAACATTACATTTATTGAATACACTAATGTATTAGTTATTCACTTCCAGATAGAAAGAAATTACTAAAATAGAACTTCTGTACAACCAATATTTGGAAGTCTCTCGACCCTAATGGAGTATTCTTTTAGTGCAGGGAGATGGGGGAGACAAAACTTTCACATGAGCAACCTTTATGCCATTTCAGTACTTTCTGAGGTGTTTTTTATGATGCAGTTAAAAAATAATAACAATAGACATAACATTTATTTGAGACATTTTTATTAGACGTTCAGCTTGGGGCCCTATAGAGTGTTTGGGGCCCCAGGTAATCACCCACCTTTGCCTAAAAATAGGTCCGCCCCTGCCTATGTAGTTGTCTGACTGTGTAAGGTCGTATAGGATGGAGTGGCAAAATGTCATTTACCCCATTTTTTGCTATGTGGTAGCAGGGAAAGGCTCCAGCAACCTCTAGCCTTGCACAGGAGATAGAGCATGCTTAAATTGATTTGTTCAATTTGGTGCAATGGAATGTAATTTACTAAATAGCTCAGATTAGAAGAACACCGTAAGGCCATAGACCCAAATCAGACCCTCCCCATCCCATTACTTTGAAAGTATTAAAACAGGAAGTAGTTTCACCAGAAACATCCCCACACTTTTGAATGTGTCAGCTTCAATTGAACGGTTCCAAATCCTCCTGAGTGGCGTTCTGACATGTTATCAGTGAGATGCTGACAGTTTCTCCCCCTCCCATCCGGAGAGACAGCAGCACCCATGTGATCCTGTCCTCTCTCTCGATTTCTCCGGCCGGGCTCTTGACGTCAGACAGGGCCCGAGCGGTTGCTATGGCAACACATTTCCCTACCCCTCTCCTCCTCCTCCTCCTGCTCCCCTCCCTCGCTGGTAGGTCCACAATGGTACAGCCAGCATCTTGCAGCACAATGGTTGCAAGGTGGTGAGCTGGGGGAGAGTGATTCAGCATCAGCAGACCTCGGTTCCGTCCACCTTTGCTTCTTTACTTTTTCCATCGCCCTTTTTCTACCATTCTTCAATTTTGTTTTTATTATTATTCTATATTTGAAAGCCACGCCATCAGCACGAGCGTCTCCCACTGCGCCCTCAGCAGCGATGGTCTCCGCAGCGTTTCTCGTCGGGATGTTTTGAACAGGACTGACACCGGACTGGGATCGTCATCAGCTGGCACGGAATGGTAAGAGGCCGCCCGGCGGGCTGGATGCTTGGACCTGCGGCTGTCAGGAGGGTGGAGGGACGAGTATTGATTGGACGGGGGGGTTAATGAAGTCCACTGGTGATGTCTCGGTGGGGGGGGCGACTATTCCACGGCCACACTGACTGCTTTTGTTTTGCAACAACTCATTGAATTAGTCCTAATGTTAAAAAAAATCCTCTAATATCTGCATAGAAAAACATAATAATTGTCTAACAATACATTTCATTTAAAGGGCTGATCCTCAAATGTTTCCATTTAAACGGCTGATGTCTATTTGTTTTGTTTTGCGGGAAATATTGGAAGGATGTGTCAGATAGATGAAGGATGCTCTTGGAAACACAAGCCTGGCACTGGCAACAGCATGTAGGCCTACAGGCAGGGCTGGCTTGTCCCTCCTCCCTCTCAGAAGTCAGCTGCACCTTGTGCATTATGCAGAGGATCCCTCACAGCAGGATGGTGGGACCAGATCCTTCATGAGTCCTAAACAACTGTGATCGATGCTTTCTAGGTGGATGATGGAATGCTGGAGATGGGAGTGTTGTGTAATGATAAAGTTTGTGGAGAGTTCTGGATTTTTTTCATCACGTGTTATTAAACTGGAATTTCCTCTCACCACTTGCACGCTCTTTTCACTTTATTCTGTACTCTTAAGAATCAATTCTGCATTGGTTTTCGCAAGGTGAACAGCACGGTTGAACGGTGCTGTAATGTGAAGTGAGAGAAAGTTTAAAGGTGTCACAACAAAGTCTGAGATGGGGGGGGAGCGTGGGGTTTTGCCGCTGTGACCTTGGGTGCTGAATAATTCAGGAGCAGGCTCCCATGCTTGTGCGAGCGCTGCAGGAAACACAGCGTCGGAGTTAAACAAAGCTTCATCTGGGTGTTTCTGCAGTGGTAGTCACATCTCCATTTTAAGAAACACACTGATCTTCCTTTTTCCCCGTCAGCTGTAAACAAACGCGATGCATTTATGAAAAGGGTTACAAAACAAAAGTGTTTCAGTGGTGGTGGAGTCTCTGAATCTTCAGATAACGAATGGCAGTGCAGTGATTTCTCAGGGGGTTGGGTGTTTATCTAATGGAGAGTCATCAATGAGAAACAGCTACCAGCAGGCTGATGTTCATGTTCCACTGTTTTAATTTCACTTTGCAGAGATGATGATGCTAATCCTTTGTTTTGTAATAAAATTAGGGTTTGTAGTATGATTAGGGGGGAAAGCATTTTAATTTCTGATAAGAATGCTTCGTCAGCCACATGAAAAATGTTATTTTTTACTGTAAACAAAGGTGGCATTATTAAATATCTCTTTGAAGATTAAAAGCATTTCAAGTAGAGGAATGTTAGAAACTAAGGGTTGACATTTTGACAACAATCATATCAAAATTTGTGGTTGGCGATTCGATTCACTTTTGATTTTGGTTTATTTTGAACGATCGGATTCACTGACCTAAAATCGATCGACATCTTTAGCCAAAAAATGTAACCAGTGCAGGTTAAGTTTTCCAGATTCTTTGTATTTCTTGTAAATTAAATATGTGCACAAACAGCCAATCCATTCATGTTTTAGTTTCACAAAGTGAGCTCACTGTTGTTTTTCTGTATCAAAATAATACAAATGCAACATTATTACAACATTCTACCACACTGTATGGTCAAGTTTTTGCAAAATTCAAAAGTGTATCCTACTGTTTTTATATGGAAGTTCTTTAGTTCCATCAGACTCTGAATTTTTTTAACCTCTGAATTTTTTTTCTGAAATTTTTTAACCCCTGAATTTGTATCCTGAATTTTTGAACCTTTAAAAAGCAAGGGTTGAAGAAAAATTTAGGATAAAAATTCAGAGGTTAAAAAAAATCAGAAAAAAAAATTCAGGGGTTAAAATTTCAGAAAAAAAATCAGTGGTTAAAAAAAATCGGAAAAAAATCAGAGGTTAAAAAAATTCAGGATAAAAATTCAGAGGTAAAAAAATCAGAAAAAAAAATCAGAGGTTATGGAAATTCAGAATAAAAATTCAGGGGTTAAAACATTTCAGAGTCTGATGGAACTAAAAAACTTCCGTATTTTTACTGTAATGATTAACTGATTATTTTTTGCTACCATCACATATGTATTATAAATAAGCCTACCATGTATCAATCCAAATGGTAATTCCCAGATTTATTTTGAAGCAATTTTATAATGGTATAAGTTGATTTGATTCAATTAATAACTTCCCTCAGACAGATTGATCTGGTTGGATACATCGATTTATTGATTGACTGATTATTCGTTACATCTCTATTTGATTGAATTGGAAAATGGTTTATTTCAGGCAATCATAGAAAGAATAATGCATAAACAAGACAACCAACAGAGGTTCATACTCATACAAAAGCATATCAACATAGGATAATCAGGCATAAAATTGATTGGAAAATACTCATAAGTTCACAAAATAATTTATGCAATTATTACTCTTATTCGTAAATAAACATGTTTGTTCTTTTGTATATAGAAAATGACACAATGAAACTATCAAGTATTAAGATTGCCACCCCTGCTATTAGAAACCAATTCATTTTTTAGACATTATTCCTGTTCAGCAAGCTGAGCACAACTACTTTTTATTTTTAAGCACAATAATTTCTTAAATATTTCAATCAGATGGTTGCTCAAGTCATATGTAAAAAAACTTAAATAAATTGTTATTGGATAAACATTATAACCCAGCTCAAAATGTTCACTTGTTAAATATTTGACATTAAATCAGTTTAAAGGTTGTTTAGGCAATGGTTGATAAAAATTGGACAAAATGACATATAAAAAACATGTTTTTAAACATTATAATGTAAAAAAAGTTTAAAAGTTTTAGGCATATGTTTAATGTTAAATTATAACTAATTATTCCAAACAGGACACACAGCAGGGCACGAAATCGTCCTTCACAGTTTAGAAAGATGTGATAGCACAATATTTCTGCACATTTGGTGAAAACTTGTGAAAGGACTTTAGCGAATGTGACAGGACATGAAGATAGTGATTGGTTGCACAACTGGCAAGACCTTTCGGGCAGCATGCTGTTTTTGGCACCTTTTAAGAGCACAATTTCACAAACATGAGCTTTTCCACATAGCTTTGTCCATTATACAGGATTTTTCACATCACAAGTTCAAGTTCAAGACTAGATTTTTGGCTTCACTTTAAAATGACACTTTTATTTTTGGGAAGTATTGCTTACTAATTATTTGGTTAGTATTAGTTATAAAATACCTATTTGTTTCAAAACAGACTCAACATATCCTTTTTATAAGACAAGATGTCCCTGCAGGATGACAGGTTCCATCTCTGGGGCTCAACAAACAAACCACATGTTGTTCTCGAAATAAATTGAGTTGAAAGTAAAAAAAAAAAAAGATTTCTGAAAAGGTTAAAGATATCACTATAATCAAAAACAACAAAAAGTTGCTGTGTTTATCTACCAACACGTACTCCGACAGAATCAGATTCACAGCTCCACTGGTGGATATTATCGGACAAATACGCAGCTTTTATTTGCTTTTACAGACCGGCGAGTGGAAGACTTAAAGCTGTGTTAGCTTTGGTCCCAATCTCCCAGCAGCACATCTGCAGAGAGTATTAAGGGGCACCAAAGGTCAGATATGGCAGCTTTGCGGGTGCCACCACAGGATTTTAAAGGGAGAATTAAATCCTGACAAATGACAATTCTAAATACCAAAATCACTGAATGTTCTATCAGCTATTTGCTCTGTTAATAAACACCATCAGGTAGCCAGGAAAAAAAATATAACCAGGGTTGTGTCTGAATTCCTTCACTATAGTGCACTATATGGTGTGTTTGTCATTTTGTAGAGCTACAATTCCAAAATTTGGTGCTCTAAACATTTTTTAGGAGTCTCAGGGTACATTGATGCTCATTAAATTGACAAATATAGACCACAATGCATTGCGTTTGAACAATTAAAAAAAAACATGCATTTTCATCAAATTTTTTGATAAACTATCCAAGTTTTCACCGTCAGAACACAGCAGATTTATAAATAGTCTTTGTAAGATATTAATAGTTTTTTACTTTGTTATTTACCGTCTAAAAACAGAAAAGTTTTGAGCATGTTTGAACTGGTTTTAAAATCCAAGGCACTAGATTACAGTTCTCTAATTTAACTTACCTTGGGAGCGACTGAAGGCAGAGTATGGCTCAGACTGGGCTGTATGGGGTTCCATTTGGGCCAAAAACATGGTTTTGCGTCCACTGTCTGTGTCTTTGATCCATTGCCAACTGAACAAGTTTATTGAACATTTGTTCATGTCTATGTACTGCTAAGCAATATCTTCTGCGTATCCTGTGAAATGACAGGAGCTAACGACGCTAGCAACTGTTGCTAAGGACTTTTTTGACGCCCAGATCCAACAATAGCAAATGCAAAGTTTTAAGCATAAAGCTGAAACATCACAAAGGAAATACAAAGCGTGGACATGCAGAAGATAATGCTTAGTAGACTTTCATATTAAGGCGGGGGGCGCAAAATATCAACTTGGGGGGGCAAATGGCTCCCCAGTTTGAGACCCCTGCACTCAACAGCCCCATGCTATTTTGACATATAAATATTAAGTAATAAACATAATAATGAGAGTTTTGCTTGACAAATGTGACAAATAAAGAGATTTTGAATCCTTTGTGAAACTGCTTTACATGCTTTCTTTCCATGTCTTCTTTTAATCTCCTGAATGTGCCTCTGGCTTGGTAGCAGAAACTGTAAATCAGATCAATGTTCTCAGCACCTGCCAGAGCCCTGCATGTTGTTACAGTGCAGCTTATCCCAAAACTGCTGTGCAAGCAGGTTCTTGAGCTAACCTGTCCACAGAGTGCTTAAAATGAATCAAGAGACAACAGATGAAAGTTTGAAAAAAAAAGCTCTGAAGAGGTTTGTGGAGTTTTTTCCACAAATCAATGAGATCCGCTGAACGTTCAGTCTTGTGGAAGAGCTTGCGTGTCATGTTTTTCCTCGGTCTGGCCCTGAAGCTGGAAGTGCTCCCCTTCCCCTCCCCTGATCCCAAATGGGAGGCTGCGCCGCGCTTGGCTCAGGCTGCACAGTAACAGCAGGGCAAAGCTGCATACTGCAGGAGTGAGGCTGAGGCTGCTGAACCAAGCACTCACAATAGAGCGAGGAGGGAGGGGGAGGGGAAGCGGCTGCAGCAGGCTGGAAGTCTGGGAGCTGGAATGGTGGGAGCAAGGGAGGGACAAAAGAGAGACAGGGAGCGGAGGCTGTCGACCAGCGCTGAGGATGGAGAGAAAGAGGAGATGGATTTACCGAGCTCTGTGAGACATTCACAGAGTTTGGCTTTCAGGAAGGAAAGATGGATAGAGAAAATGGAAAAAAAAAACAGTGAAGCCCGAGGATTTGATCTGGGACGCTGTGCTTTATCACTTACAAAAGTCGATCAACTTGTTCCTGTGTGGTCGTCCTTGGAAAGGATTACAGGGATAATTATTTGGAAAAAAACATGTCTGGGTGAGGCTGTGAGCACCAGTATCCCCACGTTACAGTACGGGTGTGACGATTCATTTTAAAGATTTAAGTGATATCATAATTTTTGGTTGACGATACGATTCAAAGTTGATATTGGTTCATTTTGAACAATCTGAATTAATTGGACTCACTGACCTAAAATTGATCCAGGATGTCTTTAGCCAAAAATACAACCAGTGTGACACAAATAAATAAAATGTACAAATCAATTACCTGTATGTCTGTGCAAAATTCAAAGTGTTGCCATATTTCGGACTGTACTGACGATCAGTTTTCGCTACAACCACATGTGTTGTCCGCTATGATGGTCGTTTTTACTGTTTCTCTTTGTTTTTTTTTTACACATATCAACAGTGGCCCTGAGGTGCAAACCAAAATCATGCCTCACAAGAAAAAAAATGCTCATAAATTCATTCTTTCACATCACGAGCGGGTGTTATCCACATTGCTCATGTTTACACACTATGGACAATTTTGGCTATTTATCATGCAATCATTTCACTGAGAACCATTTATCACCTTGGAAATAAAACATGAAAACTGCTGTGATTCATTTCTGTGCAATAACATCCACATTTCTTCTCTTGGCAGATAATTTGTTATGTGAAAAAAGTACATTTGCTCTATTAATATGGAAACCATTTAAATGTCCCATTTTTTTACTCTGCAGAAATGCACAGCACAATTTTAGAATCCAAATCCTTAACTCAATCAATCCTCAGTGTCAATTGGCATCTTTTTCTCTGTGGTTAAACACAGTGACTACACATTTCAGGATAGGACAACATGTTTTCCAAAAACACGTCACACCATTTCAGGGTTTGCTGTTTTCTCTAAAAGGTTTACCTATTTTTTCTTGCTTGTAAAAATACCAGACTTGAATTTTGATGCAACCATTTTCTTTCTGTAGTTTCTAAAATTATGTAATATTTCTGTTTTCATTTTTATCTTTTATTTGTATTGTTGCAGCTAAATTGTCATTACAAAACCTTTTTTGCCTTTATGTCACTTAACTGCACCTCTCCAATACTAATAAAGCACAATAGAGAATAATTCAATGCAATGCATATAGCTTTACAAATTCTAAAAGTGTTTATGGTAACACTAGTTTGGAATTAATTATTTTATTTGTGATGTTTAGTTGCACAATTCCTTATTTTCTTTCACAAAAATAGATTTTTGTTTGTCAGTTAGTAGTTTTGAACAATCCAACATGGCAGTCATATTGATAATGGTGGCTTAAATATCATATTTTTGGATTAGCAACTCCAACTATATTCCAAACCACTGCAGTTATGTTTAAAAAGCAAAATATATTATTATTATTATGAAATACAAAGATGAGTCAGTGCTTTGTAAAGAAAAAACATAAAACCAGGACAAAAAACAAAAAAGTTGTCTGGGCTCGTTTACAACAAATTCAGTCCAGATCTTTTTTTAAATGATCAATGTTGTTATAAAAACAGACTTTTTATAGTTTGGTGAGAAAAATATAACATCTAAGATTTTGCTGAGGATGATTTTAGGCAGCTGTGAGAGAAAGAACTCCCTCTCATAGGAACATATTTCCAGCAGTTTGGATCTAAAACGAGAAACACAAAATAAACATTTCAAATTGACATTTAGCAGAAAAAGTTAGAATAAAACGGCAATGTTTTTGTTTGTACTGAGAGAA